>NC_137072.1:59031538-59447683 GCF_951640355.1 Cnephaeus nilssonii
CTCCTTATTGGCTGTGGGTGCCGCCATCTTTGAGGGCGTGGCAGTCAATTAGCATATTCCCTCCTTATTGGCTGTGGGCGCTGCCATCTTTGAGGGCGGGGCACTCAATTAGCATGTTCCCTCCTTATTGGCTGTGGGTGCCGCCATCTTTGCAACAGTGTGAGGGTCAAATAGCATATTCCCTCTTTATTAGATAGAATTACCCCTTAAGTGTTTATAATGACTTACACTTCACAAGAAATGCATACTAATAATACTGTGCATTCCTACAAAAACTAAGTAGTGCCAAAACTTAATTTATGTCATTTGTAAGTGCTATAAAATGACATGCCACTATTTTATTTTTTAACATATTTTCATTGATTTTAGAGAGAGAGGAAGGAAGAGAGAAACATTGATGTAAGAGAGAAACAGCAATTGGCTGCACACATCCCAATCAGGGATTGAGCTCACAATCTGGGCATGTTCCCTGACTGGGAATTGAACAGGCAACCTTTCAGTGCACAGGACTATGCTCAACCAACTGTGCCATACAGACAAGGGCGACATGCCACTAATTTCCATTTCCCTAATTATTAGTAAGATTGAGCGTGTTTACTTTCCAGTGAGTTTCCTCTTTTATAAGCTGTCATTCCTGATTTATTTTTTATTAAATTTATTGAGGTGACATTGCTCGACATGATCATATAGGTTTCAGGTGTGGGTTTCTATGTATAAATTGTTGGCTTTCCTTATATATTCTGGGTATTTAACCAGTGATATTTATTGCAAATATTTACTTCTTGTCTGTGATTTGTCTGATCATTTAATTTATGGTGCCTTTTCATATGTTCTTAAATTTTAATAAAAAATATCAATATTTTCCTTCAAAAATTATCAATTATTTATTTTAAGTTTTTGCTTTTAAGGCCTTGTGAAAGTTACCCTTCTATATTCAAACATAATAAAAGTACTCTTCTATACTTTCTTTTCTAAGCTTTTAGATTTTGTGCACTTTTTTTAAGTTTTCAATTTCTGGAAGATAGAAATATAAGAAATTGGGGCCTATAACATTTTATTTTCTACATTGTATTTAATAAAAAATTTATAAAATAAAAACATAAGCCACAAACTTCCACAAATTCATTCACTATTAGGAAATGTGGTGACAAAAGTGATATGGATAGAAAAAGCAAGACTCATTCTAGGAAGAATATTCCAAGTTTAGTTGTCAAAAAATAAAAAAATAAATTTTATCTATTCATGCAACTGAAATTTATTGAATAACTACCTGCCATATATATGTATACACATATAATATGCATGACATTTATGCTATATATATATATATACATATATATATATATATATATATGAATACCTTCTGTGTGTAGGTATGCAAGCGCACACTCCCTTTCCCTTCCTCTCTGAATTTTTTCAATTTTTTTTAAAAGATGAAAGGTCAATGAAAGGGTATTTCTCTATTGTACTTTGCATTTGCCTAGAGCAGCATACTTTGCAATCAGCTATAATTACTTGGTAAAGCTAAATATTAATATGATGGTGGAAAATCACACATTAACCAACGTACACATTTTACTAACATAATTCTCCCTATTTACCCATCATATAGGAGCTAATTCACATTATAGAAAAATGCACTGTAGCAGAACATACTGTACTTAATTATCTGGGCCAACTAGGTATTGCTCATAACTCAGAATGTAATAAAGGAAACTCCCAGGCAGGTTAAGGCTGTCCTGGAAGGCTCCAAGGAGTTAGAACTGTAATGACAGCTGATATTTGCATAAACAGGAAGAATTAAATGCATATACCACATTTGTGAAGGTGCTCTAAGTTACCTGACCTTAACCAAGTGAAAGGTCTATGGTTGGATTAGCAGGGTGTGGTGAGTTTACAGATGGCCTCAAATGCCAGGCAGACAGTTCATATTCCTTGGATAAGAAAAGAGAAACAAAAAGTAGTTTGGAATGAGGAAGTATTATGAGAAAATACCCATTTAAAGACAGTAAAGAAAATGTTTATTGCTCTATGCAATATGAATAATATGATTATCAATAAAACATGACAGTCCATTTGTCAGACCTGTTTGAGTATATATGAACCATCTTTGCATAGACTGAGTACAAATACAAATCCTTTCAAGTTCTAAAATGAATGTATTCATGGCCAACATTGTATAAATGCAGTGGACAAGCACACTTTTCATAATCCAGTTTTACATGTTATACTTAAATTGCTAAGTAGAGTAACTTAGCCTATTACCAATTGGACGTGAATTTTTTTTTTTTTGGTTGCTCATGGGGAAAATGACATTTAAATGACAAGGTTGAAAAACTGACATTAACTCTACAAATTTATTTATCTCTCTATATAAAAGCTTAATATGCAAATTGTCCCCTCAGGAGTTCAACCAGGAGACTGGGAGTTTGATTGCTCCCTATGATGTGCACTGACCACCAGGGGGCAGCACAGAATGAAGGAAGGCCCCTGCTGGCAGCCGGAAGGCCCTGATCAGCCCTGATTGCCCGCCAGGCCTAGGAACCCTACCCATGCATGAATTTCGTGTACCGGGCCTCTAGTTTAGCATATTTCTGTATCTTCCACTAGAATTAATGTGGCCTCTGTCATTCATTTTCTGTAAATTACTCAATTATCTATTGCACATAATGTGTGCTTAATAAATAAATGATTATAAAAATGAATAAATAATAAATAAATGATGACCTATGCCTACAAATGCCAATAGCTGAACAATATTAAAGTATCTCTGGCCAACGAAAAAATACAAATATACCAACTTATATAAACAATAAAGGGTTTCTTAACATATTTTACTTCATAGCTAGTCCAAATTGTATGTGTCAATTTGGCCTAGCTATGGTACTCAGTGTTTTGGTCAAACATTAGTCTAGATGTTGCTGTGAAAATATTTTGTATTTGTGATTACTATTTACAATTGTACTTTAAGGAAAGCAGATTACCCTCAATAACAGGGTGAAGGCCTGAAGAGCAAAATTAAAGTTTCTTGGATGAGAAATTCTGCCAAAAATTATAACAGAAATCCTTTCTTGAGTTTCCAGCCTATTGGCCTGTCCTACAGATTTCCAGTCTCCACAATCATGTGAACCAAATTCCTTAACATTAACCTTTTTAGGGGTAAACGATATAGACATATACACTACTAGTTCTGTTTTTATGGAGAGCACAGACTGATTCATTCCTCCCCCTCAAAAAACTGAACTAAAAACATCCACATTATTAGAAGAAATGTAGACAAGACAGGCCCCATTATAACACATTGCTATATATATGTGAGTATGTTTGTACAAACACAGGTAAAACAAAGGTTGACTCAAGCTTTTTACTTAATGTCAAATAATATTGTAGCAAAAGCATTTTAATTTGGTAATATTTGAACAGGATTTTAAATTGTTTTTGGCTTCTCCTGTTGAAGAGAAGCGTGTAGTCACAACAGAACCCCATCTTTCCTGACCACACTCTAAATCAGAAGCAGTTATCACTTTTGGACTCCTGGGTTTGCCTAAGTGCTGAGGATTCCTGAGGCTATGCTTATACAACACAAATGATTCACATGATCGCAAAAATTCCTCCCTTCCTCCTACCAGTTTCATCATAAAACACCTAAACCCTGAGTATACATAATTTTCTCTGTTGAAACAGTTTTAAGGCAACTTTTCTTTCAGATAGATTAAACACAGTTTTTTACAGGAGGGTTTCATTTCTAGTATTATTGGAAAATTGGCTGTACTCGTTTTTAGTCCATAAAATTAATGGTGATCATATTATTTGGCATAATTCTAAATATTTAGCAAAGAAATTATTAGTTTTCCTAACAATGAGTTCACTTGAAATGATTACAGAAAACCTTGCTTCACTCATTTTGTCCACTTTAAAAATCCTTTCTTTCACATCTAAGTTATTTTGAATCCATATTATTTCCTCTGAGATATATAACTAGGTCCCAAAGGGAAAATCACTAAGAATTAGAGCTTTTCATTTCTTACTTCATAACTGGAACATTCCTGCTAGCATTGGGTAAAAGAAAAACAACAACAACAGAAAAACACATGACCTACAGGATAAATAATATATACATTTCAAACATGTGAATTACCGGTAGAACTACAAAGTGAAAATATTCCCCAAAGACTTCACAACCATTTCCTATGTCATGCACTTAAAATACATGGAATTTCTGACCAAAAGATAAACTGTGGAATCTAAACTATTCTTGGAATATCCTGATAAGGGGAGATATAAACATGTACACAAACTACGAACATCATGTAAAAGTGATGAATAAGTTAATATCACACCAGTGACAGGATGGATTACATGTAAGTAGAAGTGTTTTTCTACGATGTAGATCGTTGCCATATTGGACATTCAGCTCAAGGATATGTGTGGGGATAGAGTAGTGGAAACAAAAGCACACTTACTCTTTATGGCTGTCCAGAAAGTCCCTAATATGGCTACAAAAAGATAGAGAAAGGAAATTTACCAACTTCTACTCTCTCCAAGGACCGTGGATAATATGGGTACTGCAAGTGGGAGCTAGACTTTATGCTTCAGGAATGAAAGAATTCTGCCAGCCTCACAAGAGCTCAGATTTGCAGACATTTGAAAATGTGGATCTGGAAAATGATAGATGACATATTCTAGAGGCCTTAGAAAGTGAATGTGGAGTGGGTGTTCCAAATTCTAGTTAGAGGAAGTGAAAAATCAGATTCTCCTTGGACCCCATTCTCCACATCAATGTGTAGTACTGCTGCTTCTTGCTTTATTAAACCTTGCAGATCCCCCCATGGCCATGACTTTTAACCATTTTAGGTTACTCAGTTCCAAGTTAAGAAAGAAAAAAAAAATTCAGGCCATAAAAAAGCCATGGAGGGCAATATTCAAAGTGAACCAAAATATGACTCAGGACAGTGGCTGCTAGCACGGGGAGTACCTCACATAAGACGAACAAAATTCAAGTCACTCTTTATTCATTCATTTATCAATTACTGAGGATCCTCACATTGCTAATTTAGACGAGTTGCTTGAAAAAAGAGAATAAAATACAAAGTCCCTGCCCTCACAGAGCTCACGATCTAGTAGGCATGAAGAACAAGCAAGAGTCAATTGTCATAGTTTAAGTGGAGATTTGACAGTGACGTACACAGGCTGTTACTGGAATTCAGAATAGGCATCTTGCATGGGGATTGGGGTAGGCTTCCTTGAATTTACATTTGAGTTGAGCCTTGAAGGACCCACTGGAATAATCCAAATGATAGAAAGTTAGTCACTCCAAGTGAATAATGTAGTCTGCCAACAGCAGTCCCTAGGATTAACCCTACCCTCACCCCCCAAAAGGCAAAAAAAAATGTGTTACACCATTTTGCAAGAGTTCAGCAGGAAGTCTAGTACCCTGGATAGCTCCCTGTCATCGAAGGTGATTGCAGAGACTGAGGTATGGCAGACAGGAAGAGAGAAGAGAGGATCTATAGAACTTCAGTTACCAAACTATTACTACATTCAAATAAAAAACCTAAGGATTTCAAAACACTTCATCCTTTCCTTTACTGCATTAGATCTCCGGGGCTGTGTGTCTTCTCTACCATCAGCCAATGAACCTGGCTCTCCTTAGGAATATCCTGAGCGGCAACTTCTTCCTTCACTAAACAGCAGTGTAGAGCCTTTATAACTTACTGTTTTAAGAAGCACTTACACCGGAGACCCTGAAAATTCCCCCAGAGATGCATCATATTACACTTTACCTCCAATCAACTTAGACCCTCCCTCTGACAGACCCTTTATCATTTCAGAAGCCCCCCAATACCACCACATTTACACCTTGAGGTATCCTCTAGGTGGTACCTACAAGTGTACCCAGGCATGTGCCCTGACAGGGAATCAAATCGTAACTTCCTGGCTCATAGGTTGATGCTCAATCACTGAGCCACACTGGCTGGGCTGAAATAAGTTACTCTTAGTCAAGATCTCTACTATGAGTTTGAGTTTGGTTTAGAAATTGCCTTCTTTACCTAACCTGGGGAAATTTTCAGGGTCTCAGGTTTAAAGAAATTCGTGAAGTAATCGCCTCCTTTACCAAATCTTCTCATCTGATGTTTCTGGGATATGTGCATGCTTTTCTGCCTTCATATCTTTCTTAAGTATCCTAAAGAAGGCTGAATGTTAGAAAGGAGAACTTATTAAACATATTTAATATATTTAGACTTAATGCTCTGGCAGTTTGCATAACTATAAACAAAAAAATAACCAAACAAAGCAAAAATAAAGATAGTTTCTAAAGAAAGAATTGCCTAGAATATTTAAGCCTACATTTGCACGTATTTTTGCCATGTCTTTATTCATGTATACTTGTTTGGTCTTATTTATAAACTTAATATAAGTTTGTGATAAATTGTTTTCTGCTGTTGTCAAAAACAAACAAGAAACAAAGAAACCACACACACAACAATAACAAATCATTAACAGAATCACAGTATATACCTATTTCTGTGAAACAGCTAATTGCAGTGAATAGGCAAATAAATCTGACATACTAGTCTAAATTTGGTTGATAAGAAAGATGTATCACTAAGTCTCCCACAAGAGTTGAATTAGGAGAGTATACCTGGCTTAACAATCACTTTTTGAACACAGGCATACTGTCAGTTTTCATTAATGAATGATAAAAAGTGGAGAAGGCATTATACCTTCTGGAATATGTTTCTTCAGCTGTTCTGCACTCCAAAGATATCATGTACAAAGAAGGTTACGATGGAGAATAGAGAAGAGCCAAATCATCTAGAAATCAACTAAAAAAAAAAAGAGAAACAGACAAATCTTAAAAATATAATGAGCACATTATGCAAATACTAGAGGCCCGGTGCACGACATTCATGCATTGGGGGCGAGGGGGTGTGGGAAGCAGGCCTAAGCTGCAGTCGGACATCCTTAGTGCTGCTGCAGAGGCAGGCTGCTGTGCTTGCCAGCCATCAGCCCAGCACTGACCACCAACCAGGGAGCAGCTCTTGTGTTGAGCATCTGCCCCCCGGTGGTCAGTGCACATCATAGCCACCGGTCATTCTACCGTTTGGTCGATTTGCATATTACTCTTTTTATTATTATGATTTGTATACACATATCACATTTGGGTACTAAACAAGACATGAAAAATGTATATTTCATCTATTGTGGATTATGCTGTTCAGGAACTATAGGAAGTGCATTCTTTTTGAAACAGAATGGCTTATCCTACATAATAAAAGGGTAATATGTAAATTACCATCACTCCGCTACGCCCACAATTGGACCAGTGGGAGGCGAAGGGGGCGGGACTCGGGGTGGCCAGGGTGGCCGATTGGGCCGGCGGAACGCTGAGCTCATGTCACCAGCGGCGGCGCGAGCTCAGTGTCTGCGCCATGGCTGTGCTGCGGCACAGAAGGGGCCTCTGGGGCAGCAAGTCCATGTCCTGCTGCAGACCATCAAAAGCGGGGAGCGAAAGCAGGGGAGCTGGCTGTCTGTCCGCTCCGGCACCAGGCCTTTCAAAAGCCTCCGCCACGCCAGAGGCTTTTGAGAAGCCTGGTGCACCAGCGGACAGACAGCCAGCTCCCCCACGATCGAAAGCAGGGAGCTGTGTGTCCGCTCCAGCACCAGCGGACCCCCTGCCATCAAAAGCAGGGAGCAGGCTGCTAGCAATGTCCGCGGAGCGTGCTAGGCTTTGCAGGGCAGTGGATATGGCTTGGATGGCAGGTTAGGCCTAGTGGACCCTACACGTGCATGATTTAATCATGCACTGGGCCTCTAGTACATAATAAGCATTTACAAATGTTTGTTGTCAGTGATGGTGAATGAGGTAGCTCTATACTGGGGCATTGACATGTAAGGGAAGATTACATGTAGCAAAATGAGACATCTCTGGTGATGGTTGGAACCCAGAATAAGACTTGTACTTAGTGTAGGAAGCACTATAAAAACCTAGCTGTAAATAACTCCAAGAAGTCCAGCCAGCCTGAGTGTCTGGGGTATGGCAATATGCCATAAGCCACTGGCACCACAGAGGTCCAAGAGTGAGTATTGGAAATTTAGCATACCTCTAGGAGCTGGCAATGTTTAAAGATCCAGGAAAGTAGTATTTTGTGGGCAGTGTCCTGCTATATAAAAGAACTCTGGAAATGAGATGGTTCCAGAGGGAAAAGCCTAGTCTTTAAAGAAATAAAGAAGGCCCTGTCAAAAGGGCCTTGCTCAAACACTGGGAGAAATGGTGATACTGGGTAATTTCTCAAGAGGCAGGGGAAAATATTAGGTGAAAAATCAGTTTTAGTTACAAGAAAGAAGCACTACTGTACATATGTTATATTACAGTTGGGCATCAATGGCTTAATGTTAAGTCCCGTGTGGGGCTAGACACAGGTCAATTTTCCCACTACATAGAAGGATTGGTCCTGAATAAGGGGCATGGCTGAGGCTCCAGTTAGTAATTAAATTATTCCAGCAAGAAAACAGATTCTGACAACAGCTACAAAATAGGCCATACTTGAAATACTCAGTTAAAGCAATCATTATTTTTCTTCCTGATATTAGGCATCTACTGTTATTCACATTATTGGCTAATATAAACACACTAGAGGCCTAGTGCACGAAATTCGTGCATGGGGGGCGGGGGGTCCCTCAGCCCGACCTGCATCCTCTCCAATCCGGGAGCCCTCGGAATGCCAGTTGGACATCCCTCTCACAATCTGGGACCTCTGGCTCCTAACCGCTCACCTGACTGCCTGCCCTAACCACTCTGCCTGCCTGCCTGATCCCCCTAACTGCCCTTCCCTGCTGGCCTGATTCCCCTAACTGCCCTCCCCTGCCAGCCTGATCCCCCTAACTGCCCTCCCCTGCTGGCCTGGTCATCCCTAACTGCCCTCCCCTGCCGGCCTGGTCACCCCTATTAACTTTTTTTTTTAATCCTATACCATTCATACACAATTGTATTTGACTTCCTTATTGGCTTCTCCCTCTCACACAATTTTTCTCTCTCCTTTATGTAACACTTTTTCCTACTGACTTATCATTTATAAACTTTTCTTTCCTCCTTATTTCCTACTTCTGATCCATCATCCTTCTTCCCATCTTTCTCCTACCCTCCCTCCCCACATTCCTTCTTTCCTTCATCTTTACCCCTGCCCTCCCTTCTTTTATCCTTCCTCCCCACCTTAATTTTTTTCTTCACTTCCTCCCTCGGACCTGCTTTGCTCCCTCCCCCTTTTCTTCCTTCTTCCCATTCTCCTTTTAAGCTCAACCAGCTCCCCTTTAAAACTTTTCTTCCCTCCCTCTTTCCCTCTCATCCTACCTTTCCCATACATTCTTCTCTACTTACTTCCACTGTTTTAATATCTATCTATCTGCCTAATTATTCACTATCATTTATCTTTTTTCTTTTCTGACTCGTAATTTTAAAATCTGTCCCCAGTACACAACTAGGCTTGATTTTCATTACAGCTCCTACCGTTCACTCATACATCCTCTTTCCTTCTTTAACTCTGCTGTTTACTGACTCCTTTATAAAGTTCTTCCCTCCCTCCTTCCTTTCTCCCCATCCTCCCTCCTCCCTCACTCTTTTACTCTTTTTACAGGCTAATTAAAAATTCTATGCTTTTCATCCTGTCTTAGTACTGACTGCTTTCATCTCTGGGACCTGTAGGTGCGTCTGTTTGGGCACTCAGGCCCCTCTCACACTGGCTTTGAGGGGCCGAGCGACAACACAGCTGTGTCTTGCCTACCGTGGCCGGTGCCTCCCTCCTCCGAGTTGGGGGAGGGTCCAGCCGGCCTGGGCAGAGGTCCATCGCGGGGACTACTGCTTTACATGTACGCACGTGTGCATTCATGCGTACATGAGGTTTCTCTCCTGTTGAGTGCCAAAAGGGGGGGGGGGGGACGCAGAGGCCTTTCCCTCCCCCGCCACCTCGTGTGCCCGCTCCCATGCCTCGAGCGGCTCTCTGTCCACTCCCCTCCAGAATTCACAGGCGATGGGCGTGCTTGTGCAGGCATGGTCGGGGCCGGCTTGTCCTCAGGGGGCGTTCCACCCAGGATGTGAGCCCCCGTCTGGGTCAGACAGGGCAGATGAATGGATGGACGGCTGGAGAAAGCCGGGCGGCTTCCCTGTGGTGTGAGGGTCGCCTGTGGTCTCCACGGTGGTGGGGCCGGGTCCAGGCAGAGGGAGGATCGGGGCCGCCCTGTGTGTCTGTGGCGGTGGGACCCCGCGTTGTTTACCCGGTGGCCCGTCCAGGTCCGGTGCCTTACCTCGACGTCCACTCTCTGTCGTCATGCCCCGGCCCTTCCTTCAGGTTGGGTCCACATCCTCTCGATTTACATGTGTGACCCCTCCTGGGGGGTCACCGCCGACACTCGCACCCCCGGTTGGTGTCTGCCGACCGCGCCCCAAGAACCGGCCTTCTGCCGTGCGGGTGTCGCCCCTGGGCCCCCCCACCTCAGTGGGGGTTGGTGGTGTCCCCGGGCAGAGTGCTCTCAGATGGAGCACGGGGTCACAGGGGTGTTTGTTGGGCACATGCACCCGGGAGAAAAAGAGGACTCCGGCACCAGGAGGGGGACCCAGCCTCACTTCCCCGGCCCGGCGCCAAGGGCAGGGAAGCGAGCCTCATGCAAGTCCCCCTGCTGCGATGCCATAACGGACAATTAGCATATTACCTCTTTATTATATGGATTATAAAATATGTAACTTTGCACATTTAGTCTACTAGAGGGGTTCACAATAATCAACTTTAACTCTCTGATTGTCCCTTGACTTCTACAGGACCAGTCTTTAAATATTTCCTTTTCTGCAAACATTTGAACATTGATTAAACTCACATTTAAATAAATGAGTTGAAGAATAAAAGCCAAAAGAAACTAAACTGATATTACCATATGACAGTCCCTTCGCATCGGAGACAACATGGGTTAATAGATTGTACCTATGATCAACTTTGCTTAAGCAAGGAATTCAAAGCTCTGGTTGAAACTTTCCAGAAGATAAGTTGCATATCTCCAAATATGGAAAATATCTAATGTTTGAACATCCTCTACATAAAAGCACCTATTCTTAAAATTATACTTGCTTACATTTTAAATTTCCATTAATGACTTGGAATATTCTGAACAGATGGGTAAGAAATTTTGCTTGCATGGCACTGAGGGTGCACAATATCAATACTGCAAAGAACAACAAAAAGCTGGAAGCTTCAGCCTTGCAATTCTTTCATCACTTGTTCTGGTTACATGCGAAGCAAGAACATTCTCACTGAATATGGTGGCAACAGGTGAGATAATGCACACATAGTGCTGGACCCTGAGATAAATCAGGAACATAGCCTCAGTTTCCTCATCTCTAAAATATGCACAAAAATATGTTTATAATTTTTGACAAATCACATGGCATAACATATATAAACTGCTTATCATGTAGGAAGTGTTCAGCACATTATGGCCATTACTGTTGTTAATAAAAAATACACTGAGTGGCCAGATTATTATGATCTCTGAACCCATAATAATCTGGCCACTCAGTGTATATCTACACTAATAAAAGAGAAACATGCAAATTAACCATCACTCTGATACACCCACCAGCCAATCAGGAGCGAGTATGCAAATTAACCCAACTAAGATGGTGGTGGCCACAGAGCTGGAGCGAGCAGGAGGCTTGGGTTGCCCCGGCGATGGAGGAAGCCAAGCTTCCCACCTGCCCTGGCTGGCCCTGGCCTCTGCTCAAGGCTACAAAGTTTCAATTATAAAAGATAAATAAATCCCAGGTACCTGCTTCCAGCCAGCCCTGGCCTCTGCTCAAGGCTACAAAGTTTCAATTATAGAAGATAAATAAATCCCAGATATCTGCTTCCTGCCAGCCCTGGCCTCTGCTCAAGGAGGCACTGAAAAAAAAAAAAAAAAAAAAAAGCCCCTTACCCAGGGTCACCACACCCCCACGGGGTAAGGGTCCCTGCTGTGGGGCTTGGCCAGCCTTGAAAACGGCCCTCAGCCCCTCACCCAGGGTGGCTAGGCATCCCAGTGGGACCCCCCACCCTGAAGGGGCTGTGGCCACCTTGAAAACAACCCTCAGCCCCTCACCCAGACTGGCCACACACCCCCAGCGGGGACCCTCACCCCATGGGGGCAAAGCCAGCCTTCTAACCACCACAGGCCCCTTGCCCAGGCCACCCCATGCCCCAAGGAAACCCCTACCCTGATCCGGGACAACCTTCAGGGCAAACCAGCTGGCCCCCACACATGCACCAGGCCTCTATCTATACTAATAAAAGGGTAATATACTAATTAGACTGGGAGACCTTCCAGGAGACCTTCTGGGCATTATTCTGGACAAAGCCATGGTGGCGGGGCCGAGGTAGAGGCTGTTAGAGGCCAATAGGGTAGGGTAGTTGTGGGTGATCAGGCCAGGATGGGACCGCAGTGGTGGGTGATCAGGCCAGTGGGGGGGGGGGGGGGACCATTGGGGATGATCAGGCTGGCAGGGGGGGCACTTGGAGGTGAGCAGACCAGCAGGGGGGTCAGTTGGGGGCAAGGAGGCTGTCAGTGGGGTTCAGTTGGGGGTGATCAGGACAGCGGGGGGGGGGAGGGGAAGTTTGGAGTGAGCAGGCCAGCAGAGGAGCAGTTGGGGGCGAGCAGGCCAGTGGGGAGGGACAGTGGGGGCGAGCAGGCCATGGGGGGGGCATTTGGGGGCAAGCAGGCCTGCAGGGGAGGCAGATGGGGTAGAGCACACTGGCACGGGGGGCAGTTGGGGGTAATCAGGCTGGTGGTGGGGGGGGGCAGTTGGGGTCGAGCAGGCCGGCAGGCAGAGTGGTTAGGGGAAATCAGGCAGGCAGGCAAGCTGGTGAGCAGTTAGGAATTAGCAGTCCCAGATTGCAAGAGGGATGTCCGACTGCCAGTTTAGGCCCGATCCCTGTAAACCAGCAGTAGGACATCCTTTGAGGGGTCCCAGATTGGAGAGGGTGCAGACCGGGCTGAGGGACACCGCCGCCCCCCCCATGCATGAATTTTGTGCACTGGGCCTCTAGTCTATAATAATAAAAGCATAATATGCAAATCGACTGAATGGCCAAATAGCGGAACGAACATCTGGATCACCACTGGCGCCAGGCCAGCCAAGGCAGGTGTGATGCAATTGGTCAGGGCCCCGGCCATCGCCCCATGATTGCCCTACAGAGGGAGGCCCAGGCTACCAAGTGGAGGGCTGCGGCAGGTGGGCGGGGCCTCCCTCTGCAGGGCACGATCGATCGCATGATCGCCCTTCAGAGGGAGGCCCAGGCTACCTGGTTGGCGGCACTGCAGGGGCCTCCATTTGCAGTGCTATCCATTGCGGAGCCCAGGCAGGGTGGGCAGAGCCTACCTCTTTGGGGCGATCCATTGTGGAATCCTGGCTGGGTGGGCGGGGCCTACCTCTTTGGAGGAATCGATTGCGGACTCCCGGACTGTGAGAAGGCACAGGCCAGGCTGAGGGACAACCCGCACCCCCCACCTGAGTGCATGAATTTCATGCACCAAGCCTCTAGTCCTATATAATAAAAGGCTAATATGCAAATTGTCCCCTCGACCAGGAGTTTGACCAGCAGGCAGGCCAGCCAACTGCCCATGTCCCCTCCCCCTGGCCAGGCTGGCTGGACCCCACCCATGCACAAATTCATGCACCACCAAGCCCTATACACACACACACACACACACACACACACACACACATACATACATACACTGAGTGGCCAGATTATTATGCGTTCAGAGATCATAATAATCTAGCCACTCAGTGTACGTCATCACTCTGGCCAGGTGCTCAGTTAGTTGGAGTGTCATCTCATATACCAAAAGGTGGAAGACACAGCCTTCACATTTCACTGTAAATACTCTAGGTCATTGGTTCTCAAACTTAAGAGGGCGTAAGAATCACATAGAGGACCCCACCCCAGAACCCATCCCAGAGTTTCTGATTCAGTCTGTGATTTCTGATTGGCATCTTAACAATTCACTGGTGCTCTGCTCAGGGAACCATATTTTGAGAAATACTACTCTAACTTAAGAATTTACCATTAGATAATAAGATTATTCCTTATAAATTACCTTTCGATTTTTTTTTTTTTTTGGTTTCAGAACAGAGTCATGGTATTCAAAATTTTAATCAGCTAAATTGAAATTTAAAAATTGTTAATACAGTGTAAATAATGCAAAACCAAAAGCTATGTTTTAAAATTAATCGAGGCACAGAGCCACAGTTTGGCCAAACAACAAACTTCATCTGTCAATTATCTAAACAGAAAGTTTTTAAAAATTGTTTAATATATCACAGAACCTAATATGCATTTTTTTGACCACCACTGTTTTTCTGGCATTTTATTTATCCAGAATAAATAATTTAAAAATTGCAATATGATCATTGTAAAATAAAAACTGATAACATCTTGGTATTGTATCCATTGCAATTTAGACTGGTTGGTTTTACATTTTTATATTATATTTAGTTTAAGCTACACATTGAAGTATGTTTCATATGTTATAGTGTTTTTCATTAATCTCCCCATCTTTTTTCACTGCTTATCCCAGCCCAGACTTCATGTTTTATTGTTAACTGACAGTCATGCATAGTGAAGTTAATATTTGTTGATAGAAGTGTATGTTCGCAATATAAAGCCAACAGATTTTGTCACTATTCAATAGGGAAATCATACTGAACTGTCAGTCATACAGTAGGAGAGATTACATTATCAAAGTGATACACTTGTGACAAACCAAACTCAAACTCAAACCAAACTCAAAAGAGACCAATTAACATATAGTCTGGTTTTACTCTAACTTGGAAATCTCTCATTCCTGCACAAATATGAAATTAGTAACTTATAGGTTTTTCACTTTTATAATAACTCTTATCTATTCAGTCAACAACAAATACATGAAATTTTTAATTCAACTAACCTGAAAGTAATTGTGTCGTTATTTATTGATAGTCATATCTAATATTTGTACTATTTCTTCACTATCACCATAACATACTTCTGGGGAGTCATACTGAAAGACAGGCTAAAAGTCAATTCAGATATTTCCCCTTGTATCCTTATAATGAAGAAATGCATCTTAACATTTTTTATGTATTTTGAAACATAAATATATACACAAAGAAAAAATTACTAAGTTCAGAATGCTGAGAGAAGACATGTTTCTATTACTAATACAATCTATTTACCAGAAGATAGTTACAATATCTTTAAAATTATTGCTACAATATTAAAATAGTTTCCTACAAGTCCTTCATGGGAAATAATGTAAGAATAGATTAACTATTATATGGATTCATATTAATATTTAAAATAAAAATATTATAGAAAACATGTTGTTTAATGAGTCATACATTATATATGAAGAATATAATATTAAGCATTCAACGAGTAAGTATTGTCTACAAATACATGTCAAGCATTTTTTTCCATTAAAAGGCCATATATAGTCAAAGATTTGCTTTCTAAGGTTCAAAATATGTACTGACAATTCATTCCAAGAATAGAGTATACAGAATGTTGTACATCAAAACAGACTCACCCTGCACTTGGCACAACAAATTCAAGTGCAATATCTAAATCTATTTCAAAACAAACTTATCTTCACTATCATATCTTTTGTTCTTTTCTATAATTCCAAGAGACTTGTATCTTGTACCTCATATTCTCATCCATAAGCCACTAATCCTTTTTATCCTTTAAGATCAAGACCAGGCAAGTCTGTCTACCCCAGAAGCCTTTTCAAACAAAACCCGGTATGAAATGTTATTATCATGGTCTGAACTCCTGCAGCCCTCATTAGACATGCAATCTCTTACTGTCATGAGTTGTTAATTCTGTCCGAGCATGAGCATCAGATTCCTCCCAAATGGAGAGTAAGCTCCTGAAGGGCAGAGAGCTAGGAAGTCATGTTCTCCACAATCCTTCATTAGTGCCTTGCCCATGACAGGACGTCTATTTTGAGTGCTATGTTGAATAATAAAATGCAATAAAGAGTATTATATATAAAATACAATACATTTTCATTTTCTACTTCATAAGCTTGATGTAAATTTACAACCTATAGTATAAATAATGCATCATTAAAATAAATAGTTGCCCATTCTCTGAGTGTCAAAAAACAAAATATCCATAAATATGACCTTTTAATAATTGTATAATACAGTTTGTAAAGTACATTGTAAAATTCCCCATTTTTTCTTCAACATTGCAATGATTCAGGAAAGTTCATGTAACAACACTCAGTTTGGGTCTAAGTCTACATCCGAAGGTAATATATAAAACCGCACATGCTCCATGTTGAAAATGTATTGCAAGCCAATATGAACATAACCGAATCAAAATAACAAATCCTTAACTCCGCTCTGCCTTCAAAATGAACAGGACTGGTAAGGAACTGGTGAGCTACTTTCACCCTGGGAAAAAGAAAAAGAAAAAACTAAAACAGTTGGCATGTTTTGATCAAAGTAAGACGCTCCCTAATTAATATAAAAGATAGACAAATCACTCTGACAATAGATTGACCAGTTTACTTCTCTTTCTTCTCAATGAAATTATTGAGGGAGTAGTTGCAACTCGGAACTTCAGTGTTACAAAGACTGTGCGTGGCCGGCAGGCCTTTGAGATATACCAATTTAAAATAATAATGACCCTGTCCTACCATCTCAGTCACAACCCAGTCATCGACTCTGCTAACTTTTAGGAACAAACATAAATTTGTTAAAGCATAGTTGGTAGACACTGTCCCAAATCATATCTAAGCTTCAAGTTATGTCTCTGGAGTTTGTACTTATTAAAAAGCAAAAAGAAACAGAAACAGAAACAAACTGTGACATAGCCTAAGTTAGTAGAATCTTAGATCTTCTCTTAAAAGCTGGCTTTTAGTCAGCAGTAATCAACATAAACCCAGCTAGGTGTCTGCTTCTCTTTCCTCCCAACCTTTTTAATAAAAACATCTTTACAGTAAAATGTGTGCACATCATTTTTACTAGCCTTTCTTGGGTGCAGGGGTGGAGGGCATGGGTTACATTTCAGTGGGAAGGTAGTCAACTGGAAAGATACTAGAAATGAAGCTGTTGAAATCAAGCAGGTACTTTGTCTTGTGGTCCTATTGATGGCCTGAAGAGTTCAGAGGAGTAGAGAATAAGTACAAAAAACATCAAAGGGCACGAGATTTTCTAAGCAGCATTTTTTTTCCACCTGTAAAAACAAAACAACAACAACAGAAACCCCAAGTGACTCACTTCCTATTCCAGGTCCCACGAGAGAAGGTGGGAAAGCAAAATTGCTGCTAATTCTGAGAAAGAAAAAAAAAAAATGAGGGAAGAGATGGGAGAGGGGGAGAGAGTAAAGCTCCAGATACACGGAAAGAAACCCCCGAGAAATTTCACAACTCTTTACCATAAAAAGCCTTTCTGCTCACTCGGGATACCTCCTCCCTGACATCAGCCAGGCTCAGCCTCCCCGCGCCGAGAGGCACCATTCACAAATCCCTCCGACAGCTCTCCGCGCACCCCGACCCCGAGGTGGCCCCGCGCCGAGTCCCGGGCAAACAAGCCCCCAAAAATGATCCTAAGAGGGCCCAAGGGGACACCTGCGGTTTCGGCTCAGAACTGGTTTTATTTTCAGATGAAACAACGCACAGATCAGTCAGCAGCGCGAACGAACACGGACACACACACACACACACCCTCCCGAGCCCCGGACGCGCCACCACAAAGCAATGTGTTCCCACTAAGTCGCTGCTGTTCCTGCGCCTGTGGCGAGGGTCTCGCCTCCAACCCAGGAAGCCAGCGCCCGGGGACCAGCAGGCGGGGGGCCAGAGGCGGTCCCGGCCCAGCACTGCGGGGAGCCCCGAGACCCCCGCCCCCGCTCCCCCACTCCCATCCCGGCCGCCGCGCCCGCAGCCCGGCCGCCCTACCTGCGGGACGAGGGCGGGGAGTGAGCGGAGCCTGCGCCAACTCCTGCCTCCTGGGCCGGCCGCGCTCCACGTCGCCCAGGAGCGGGGGCTGCGGCCCGGGGAGCAGAGCGCCGGGGAGCACGAGCGACAGGCCACGCAGCGCCGGGAGTCACGGGCCAGCGGCCGGCGAGCCGTGCGTCTCCCTCCCAGCCCGCCCGCCCGCCCGCCAGGCCAGGTCCCCGCGCCGCGCACGCCGGGCCCGCAGCCGGCGCCCCGGGCCTGGGCGGGGGCTGCTCCGCGGCGGCCGGGCCCCGCGCGGTCACCTGCCGGGCGGTCACCCTGGCGTCCGCCGGGGGCAGCGGCGACCCGACGCGCGCGACCCTCCGGGCGCGGAGGCACCGGGGGCGTTACTACCTGAGGGCTCCGCGTCGCGCGTGAAGGCTCCTCCCGGGCACTCGGGGATTTCTGTCTTCGGGGCACGGGGGGCGTCTTTCCCGGACCCCCTCCTCCGCCCGCCCGCCCTCCCTGCTCGGCTGGCGGGCGCCTCTCTGCTCTCCCAGGTGCGCGGAGTCGGGCTGCGGTCTTTAATAATCCGCCTGCTCCTCCCGCCCGCGCCAGCGGAGCCGCTCCGCCCGGGCCCCCGCTCCCCAGTCAGTCATGGTGCGGAGAGAGAGGAGAGAGCGAGGCGGATTGGCAGCCTGTCGGCGACTGTTCGCAGGGAGAGAGCGAAGAGCCGAGCCCGAGGAGGGCAGGGGAGGGACGTGGGGAGGCGCTTCCAAGTGTGCGAGCGCGCGGAGTGTGGCTGTGCGGGGAGCCCGGGAGCCACCTCCCCAACAGGCGCCCTTCCCACTGTGAGGAGGGCGGCGGCGCGCGCGCCCTTTAAAGGGGTGGAGGGGGGCGGGGGGGCGGGGGGGCGGGGCGGCGCCGGGCCAACTGCGGCCGCGGGCTTCCACGCGCGCATACTCTCACATTGACGCGTGCACACCCACCGCCGGCCCGCTGCTGAGTTTTCATTTCAGGGGGAAGCCGTCTCCGACCGTGCTGACTCGGCTTTCCCCCTTAGCCCATCCTTGGGCTCGAGTGGAATCCCAGTGCATTGGCAGGTCAAGAGAGAATAAGCGGGGGGAGGCTTTAAAGCTCAGCGAAGGGATCCCGAGGATGCTGGAAACGCACTGTTATCTTTTCTCTGCAACCCACCGGACGTTATCTTCTTTCTCTTCCTCGCTCAGGGAGGGGAGGGAAGGGTGAGGCTCTTTTCACTCTCACCCAACCTATTCACACCCTGACAGGTCTCTCTCTTCCCTTCAGGGCTTCTTTCCTCAAAGCAGGTCACGCCTTCCAGGAACCATTTACAGCAATCAATTCTTCGGCGGGCTAATGAAAGCATTGGGACTGTGACCTGGAGTGAAACTTGGGTTACTACACAGAAGGCCCTGGGCAACAAGGGGATTACAAACAGAAGCAGCTACCACGTTCACATCCTTCACATCCGTTTGACTGATGGCCCCCTGGAGAAATTTGCCAGTTTAGAGATGGGGAGGACTTCTGATGCGTGGTGCTGTGGCATTCTTAATTTGTTTTCCCTTGATCCTCTCTCCCATTGCACTGTCTGATTTCCTTTTAGGTTTACACTGGGTCCTGAACTATTTGCCGTCTATCCCCTTCTTTATCTCCACCCCTATATACATTCATTTATGTCTTGAGCAGGCAGTACAGCAGATGGAATGCATTTAAGTGAGACATTTTTTAAAATGTATTTTATTGATTTTTACAGAGAGGAAGGGAGAGGGGTAGAGAGTTAGAAACATCAATGAGAGAGAAACATGGATCAGCTGCCTCCTGCACAACCACCTACTGGGGTTGGAGCCTGCAACCCAGGTACATGCCTTTGTCAGGAATGGAACCCCGGGACCTTTCAGTTCGAGGGCCAATGCTCTATCCATTAAGCCAAACCGGTTAGGGCTGTGGAACATTTTTTAAACCCATTATGTTGGCGTGTAGGACCATATCTAGATAGAAAATACATCCCCAGTGTTAAGTTTGTACACTTGACATCACATCCCTTATACCTTAACTAGCCTCCAGCCCAAATCACAGGATCTTTGTGATCTGGCACATTACTGTATCAGAAAAGTGTACAGGAATCAAGCAATCTGTCACTTTTCCAAGATTGTGTGTGTGTTGGGGGGTGGGTGGCTGTTTTCTAAATAATGTGAGTGGCCATGTGATCTGACTTCAGAAATGTGAATCAATTTGGTGTAAAATCAAGGTGTATTTTTGAATGAGTGTTAGCAGTTATTGTGCATTTAGGCATGGGAACAACCCTGCTTTGGGGAGACAACTGTGGAAAACTCTTTTTATTTTTATTTTTTCACAAATGTGACAAAAGGAACCTCAGAATATTTAGGAGTCTAGTGAGGTGATGGAAAGGTTGACAACTCAGTTATTACATCTTCTCTCATTGTTAGTAGCTCCTGATCATTGCGATGTCTTTGGGTTTTCCACACTGATTTTTCTTTCCCCTGATTCCTTTATGTCTAATATAAAGAGCTTAGAGTCTGTTTAAGTCCATTAAAAGTGGCTTAAGCATATAATCAAGAATGGGCAGCAAGTTGGAACAAGTGGACAAATATATGAATAACATATAAATATAGGATGTTATAGCTTCTTTGATTAAGCATTGGAAAATGGATGCACTAACAAAGGATGTTGGGATTTAAAGTGTGTGCCCACATTTTCAAAAGCTATTATTATTTCTTCAGTTTCACAGATCAGAAATGTCAGGTTTGGGGAGGGTACGTAGTTAACCTTAGATCACACACAGGTCAAGTGATGAGGCTGGAACTCAACCTTGGTCTGTCTTACTCTACTGTTCATACTGCCATTCAGAAATCTTGGCTTAGTTGAAAATCTTAATAGTTTCTTTAGAGCTTTTGGTAATCATGAAAAAGCTGATCTGTGATATTTTGGCATTTTTTCCATTGCAAGAGGGGTTTATAAATGTTCATTTCTAAGATTAGGTGAGGACTTAGGAAGTCCTAGCTAAGACTTATAGATGAAAAAAGTTAGGAAACTTTTTTACAAAGTCCTTATTAAAGAATCTCACTCAATGCAAAATGGATTTTTTAGAAGAAATATTCCTGATCTGAACATTTGCACTGAGCAAATAAATATTTGGTTTATGTAAGAGCTGTAAACAGAAATCTTTTTAAAGTTTTGTCCCCCTTTAAGGGTGGTACTCAATTATATTGGGCAAGTTTTGGGAGCTTTATTGTTCTAGTTCTTTATTTAATTTTCATCAATAATGATAATTTAATAATGACCCTATATTCCATACTTTAAAATTATACATTAGACCAGATATTTCAAGGGCATTTTTGGTAACCACAACTGATTGTAATTTTCACACTCTCAAATTGTATCCATAATTAGTGAGAACCATGACAATCTGTTGATTGCCTTTATTCATTAAGGTATTAAATAAAGCCAACATTTCTCACTTAATTTTCTAACAATTTTGCTTGCCAAATAAAGTCCAGAATTTATATACACTAGAAAAAAATAAAACAAATGAAAATGTCACCTAAAGCACATTCTAAAAAGTTGATTCATTTTAACTATTTTGTATTTCTGTTTTTAAAAAAATCTTTACTAGAAACTCCACTTATAAATTATAATAAACATTTCTGAAGTTATATAAATGAATTATTTTGTTTTAAGACTGCTTAATGTTTCAAGTAGAATTTCTCATGTTGCTACACGTTCAATGATACAATTTTTGTTGTGATAGGAAAACAGAAAGTTAATGACTCTTTCCAATTTGTTCATTTTCATCTCTTATGCTTTCTGCTGTTTGGTTCCCAAGTGCATTTAACTGGCAAGTTCAATGAAGATTTGGCATTGCACCATTTGATGAAAGCAGAAAAATTAGGTTGCCAATTACATATGTGCCCCTTATGTGCACTGAATTCCCACTGAAGTGATGAGCCAAATTAGAAATTCTTCTGTAGTGGCACCAAAAAAAGTAAAATTAGTGCCTAGGGAAGGTGAGGGAGATAATAATTTTTTTCTTTCCAACCCTATTACTATAATAAAATTCATAAGGTGTTTTAGAAAGTGAATTAACTTTAAAACATTAGCAAACAATGTTTGTAGATGAAGAATCAGAAAATAAATTTAAAACTTACATTTCTTGTTTTTTGTCCTAGCTATTTTATAGTTTTCTGATTTACTTCGTATCCTATCCTGATCCTCCAATCATTATGAAGGCCATTTCCGCCCTTTGCTTTAGTCTAATGGTAAAAAAGAAACATTCTGGATTTCTTCCACATTACTACAACATAAATTGTCCTTTTGTAACAACTGTTGTAACATGAAAGCAGCATTATTCATAACTTAGAGTGGCAGGAGCCTTTATTGAAGATGGAGGCTGAAACTTGCACTTGGTTCAAGATCAAGGACTGATGAGAAAGTGTGAGCTAGGAGACAGGAGGATTTCTCAGTTGCAGATCAGGCTCCAGAGAGCATAGGAAAAACTCAATCAACGTGGCATTAATTGGGGCTGTCTACTGGTAGACAGGGCACAGTCGATGAAAATTTAGATAGAATTATTTTTCAGGAATCTGGTGGTGGTGACTGTACTTGGTAAATTGTCTTTTTTGCAGGAGAAACTATGCCAGGTGTCAGAACAGCAAGATCTCTTCATGTTCATGCTCTGTGGAGGAAACCAAAAGGCCAGGCAGGCCAACAAACCAGGATTTCAAACAAGAATCCTTGGCAGAACCTAAACCCAGATGACTGGATCAAAATACTCACTGCATCAGCTGTCTTTGATCTGGGAACTACAGACCCCAAGGATTCATCCCGTGGGAGAAACATGGTAGCAAGACTGTAAAGGTGAATGAATGTATGCCACTGTCCGTGTTACTGGGTTACTAGGCTCCAGGTTTACAAAGTGATCTGGGTCTAAGCCCATTAAATGGGCTGAGAGAAAGGAAAGCAGAGTGCATGGAAAGGCATTGCTTACCCAGCAACTGAGGTAGACATGAATTTCCAGGGGAAACTTTCCAGTTTAGAGAGCTAAAAAAAAAAAAAAAAAAAATTGAAGTGGTAGAAACGGGAACTGACAACAATATTGATGTTCTCTGAATTTACACCTCTCTATTTTTTAGGGGAAGTAAATTGTACTAAAAATAATGTTTGTCAACATAAAACCAAAGGAGTCTTTGTAATTTTATATCACTTCCTTATTTTTGTTTGTTTTCCAAATGTGATTAATGAAGTCTTTGGAGAATAACCTCAGAATTTCTCACCTTTGTATGAGGTAATTTTCATGTCTGAATACTTGTTTTTTCTGATTGCAATATTAAAAATATATCTAACCTGCCCTGGCTGGGTGGCTGGGTTGGTTGATGGTTCAATTCCCAGTCAGGGCACATACCTAGGTTTTGAGTTCAATTCCATTGGCATGTATATGGGAGCAACCTATCGGTCTCTTTCTCTCTCTCTCTCTCTCTCTCTCTCTCTCTCTCTCTCTCTCTCTCTCCCCGCCCCTTCTCCCTCTCTCTCTCTTCCTTCCTCTTTCTAAAATCAATAAACATATCCTCGGGTAAGAATTTAAAAAATTATATATATAAATCCTAATTAATTGGTTCATTTGTTGGAAGTTTATAGGCTACATCTATCAAAGTGATTTTTTAATTGGACTTTTAAGTTGTTCTATTATGATTGTCCTCAGGCATTTATGTGTTTGTAGGCATTTCATTAAAATAAATAGAAATTGACACATCGTTTTAGAGAAATTATAAGTTAAATCATCTCTAAAAGTGGTATATTGATAAATCTGAATCTATAATAATAAATTTATGTATAAATCACATAAATAGGTCTAAATATAGCAACACAAGAATTGTAACATAACAGTAATAGTACTCTATGCTACTTAGATATATAGTAAAAGTAGACAATGCTAGGAAAGTAATCGAAACCATATTAAACCAGTACTTAAGCAGGTTGGAAACTGGTCTTACCATCTGTCAGTTTCTACACTGGCAGTTTCACAAATGAGATCTCTTTTTAACAAAACATCACAGCAGGAGACACAGACATGTGATTTGTAATTAAAATGTAGAAAATGCATTTCCTAGTTTTTGTCATTTGTAAAAAATTTCTCTCATATTGTGAAATTTTAGACTTATGAAGTTACGCAACATGGAAGTCATTTTTATTTTACCAAATCAATACATTGTTTGAATAAATGTTCCAGAAATCAATAATGATGTAATTTGAGCTAAAGGCATATAAATTACAGTTAAAATAAAACAATTACATTTAAACAGATCTTAATTTTTTTTTTACTCCCCTTCTTCAACATCTTGGATATTTTCTAGAAATTTAAGTTAATGTTAAAGTTAGCAAGCATTTTTGATGTTTGTCATTATGGGATTTATTATGTACAGGTAGGTGTATATATCTAAACCATTTACATCCCGAACTTATCATCGAGGTGTAATGATTGTTTTCCTTGCACTGTCCCAATTTCAACTTTTCCTTCAAATATTAACATTTTAGAAACAAAATAGGTATTGAGATAGGAGTGAATCATTAAATCGCCATGTAATTGTATGATTCAAATATCTCACAAAATATCCCATTTCATACTAACTTCTTACAATGAGATGTTGAAACCATTCTGAGTGGTAAGAATTATGTCCCTTCTGCTTGAACCTGTGCAGATCTTTATGACTGACTCCACCAATAGAATATGGTGAAAATTATGTTATGTATTGCCTAGGCTAGGTCATAAAACTGGCACTGACTTTTATCTTTATTCTCTTGGGATGCTTGCTCTTGGAACCCAGCCAGCTGCTATAGGGAAGTCGTGTAGCCTAATTAAGTCCCACATGGAGAGGAACTGATGACTCCAGCCCCCACATGCAACCAGCACCAACTTTTCAGCCATGTAAGAAAGCCATCATGGAAATATATCTTCCAGGTCCAAATCTACCCATCTGCAGCCAGCCATGTGGAGCAGAGAGAGAAGCTGTGTTCGTTTTTTATCGCTGCACAACAAATTACCACAAACACATAGTGGTTAGAATAAACACAAACTTAGTAGATCACAGTTCTGTAGGTCAGAATTGTTGCAAGTTGTGGCTAGTTTTCTGCTCAATTTCATAAGCCTGAAATCAGGTGTTAGCCATGCTGTGTTCTCATCTAGAGTCTCTGAGGCAGAAATCAGCTTCCTGGCTCTTTCTGGTTGTTGGCAGAATTCAGTTCTTGCAGTTGTAGGAAAGAGGTCTCTGTTTCCTTGACACATGGCTTCCTCTTTTTCAAGCCAGCAACAGCAGCTCTGAAACATCCTCATGCTTCAAGTCCTTAAGTGTGTCTTCTTCCCCCAACCAGAGCAAACTCTCCCACCAGACTATAAGCCAAAGGTCACCCCATGACTGAATTACTTCTCATAATATCCCCAGTGCCTTACACAAATTATTCTGTTGAAGCAGAATAATAGGTGAGACAATAGGTGGTGTATATGACTGAAGCTTTACTATTTATCATTTCCTAAAAATTATATGGAATGGAGAAGTCATATTGTTCATCATTCCTTCAAGTGCCTTTATTTTCCTCTAAACTACTGGCCATCTTTGTCTTTAAACATCTTTCATAAGTTATCTTTCTTCTGAACCGACTTTGAAAATGAAAAATTTTACATGATGGAACTCTTCCAAGATCATTTTGCAATGCCAGTATTACCCTGATACCAAAACCAGACAAGGGTGTCACAGGAAAAGAAAATTATAAGCCAACATCCCTGATGAACATAGATGTAAAAATCCTCAACAAAATATTAAGAAACTGAATTCAACAATACATTAAAAGGATCATACACCATCATGAAGTGGGTTTTATTTTAGGGATTCAAAAATAGTTCAACATCTGCAA
Source organism: Cnephaeus nilssonii (assembly GCF_951640355.1). Lineage (NCBI taxonomy): Eukaryota > Metazoa > Chordata > Mammalia > Chiroptera > Vespertilionidae > Cnephaeus > Cnephaeus nilssonii. The sequence goes on from NC_137072.1 coordinate 59,057,432, forward strand.
ATCAGTCAATGTGATACACCACATTAACAAAATGAAGAATGAAAATTATATGATCATCTCAATAGATGCCAAAAAGAATTAGACAAAATTCAACATCCATTTATTATAGAAACTCTCAACAAAGCTGGTATAGAGGAAATGTGCCTCAACAAATAAAGGTCAAATATAATAACCACATAGCTAACATTATACTCAATAGTGAGAAGCTGAAAGCTTTTCCTCTAAGATCAGGAACAAAACAAGGATGCCCATTTTAACCACTTTCCTTCAACATAGTATAGGGAATCATAGCTGAGCAGTTAGGCAAGAAAAAAATTAAAGACATTCAAATTGGAATGGAAAATGTAAAATTGTCACTATTGACAGATGACATAACATCATATATAGAAAACTCTAAATAATAAAAAAACTAGTAAATAAACTTTGTAAAGTTCCAGGATACAAAAATCAATGAGTAAAAATTCATTGTATTTCTTTATACAATGAAAACTTAGAAATAAATTTTAAGAAAATAATCCCATTTATAATAGTATCAAAAATACCTAGAAATAAATTTAATCAGAAAGGCAAAAGACTTGTATAATGAAACCACAAGACATTAAAGACAGAAAATACAAAAGACAAATAAATGAAAAGATATTCCTTGCTTGTGGGTTAGAAGAATTAATATTGTTAAAATATCCAGACTAGCCAAAGCTATACACAGAGTCAGCACAAACTCTATCACAATTTCAATGTCATTTTTCACAGAAATAGTACAAACAATCCTAAAATTTGTGTAAAACTATAAAAGACCCCAAATAGCTACAGTAATCTTGAGAAAGAAGGACAAATCTGGAAGCATCATGCTGCATGCCTTCAAACTATATTACTAAGATATAGTAACTAAAACAGTATGGTACTGGCATAAAACCAGACACATAGGTCATTTAAACAAAATAGTGAGCCAAAAAATAAACCCATGTATATATGATCAACTAAGTTATGACAAAGGAGCTAAGAATATACAATGGGGAAATGACAGTCTCTTCAATAAATGGTGTTGGGCAAATTGATCAGCTACATACAAAACAATGGCACTCAACCACTACTTTACACCATACACAAAAATTAACTAAAAATGGATTAAAGATTTGAACCTGAAACTTGAAACCATAAAACTAGAAGACAACATATACAGTCAGCTTTTCTAGTAGGGTCATGGCAATGTTGTTTTTTTTGTTTTGTTTTGTTTTTAAATCTGACACCAAAAGCAAAAGCAACAAAGGCAAAAATAAACAAGTGGAACTACATCAAACTACAATTTTCTGGACAGCAAAAGAAATCAACAAAATGAAAAGGCAATCTGAGTGACGGAAAATATTTTCAAATCATACATCTGATAAGGGATTAATAGCCAAAATATACAGTGATCTCATACAACTCAATAGCTTAAAAATATCTGATTAAAAATGCACAGAAGATCTGAGTAGACATTTTTTCCAAGGAAGATATACAGATGGACAACAGGTACATGAAAAGATGCTCTAATCAAAACCACAATGAGATATTACCTCACATCTGTTAGAATGGCTATTATAAAAAAGACAAGAAATAACAACTATTGGCAAGGATGTGGAGAAAAAAGGAACTGTTGTGCACTGTTGGGAATATAAATTGGTGCAGCACCATAAAAAACAATATCGAGGTTCCTAAAAAAAATTAAAAATAGAACTACCATATAATTCAGCAATTCTTCTTCTGGGTGTTTATTTAAAGAAAACAGAAACTAACTCAGAAAGGTATATACACCCTCATGTTCATTGAAGTATCCTATCTAATGAAGAGGGAATATGCTAATTGACCATCACTCTGTCACAAAGATGGCTGCACCCACAGCTGAGGCCAAGTTCCCTTAAGGAGCCTTAAGAAGCAATAAGCAGGGACCTGAGGCTACGCCCTCCCCCGCCCCCGTGGGGCTTGACGGGACCTCAGGCTGCACCCCCCCCCCCCACCCAGCAGGGCTTGACAAGGGACCTCAAGGTGAGCTTCCTGTCCTGGTGCTGGGCTAGGGGACCTCAGGCCACACCCCCGCCTGGTGGGGCTTGACAGGGGACCTCAGGCCATGCCCTCTGCCCCAGCACTGGGCCAGGGGACCTGAGGCTGTGTCCCCCTGCCTAGATGGGCTTGACAGGAGACCTTAGGCCATGACCCCCACCCAGCGGGGCTTGACAGGGGACCTCAAGGTGCACCCCCAGTGCTGGGTCGGGGGAACTCAGGCTGCACCCCCACCCAGCGGGGCTTGACAGGGGACCTCAGGCTGCACTCCCCTGCCTGGCAGGGCTTGACAGGGGACCTCAGGCCATGCCCCCCACCTAGTGGGGCTTGACAAGTAGTCTTGGATAGAGAGGATTCCTAGATCAATAAAGTACAATTACTTATATAGTTATGCTGTATAATCAATAAAAGTTAAACAAGTGATATATTAATTATTCTTTTTCTAGGAAACTGAGATAGAAGTGACAAACTGACAGTCATTCTAAGCATATTGGAGGAGCATACTTACAAACATGATACATGAGAATTATTTCACGATCTATATTAACAGTTAATTTCTCACCAATATTGTGTTGTTAATATCTAAAAAACATTTTCATTTAAAGTCAGAGAAATGTAGAATATAAAGGTATCCTAGACATTAAAAAAATTGTATTGAAGATGTTAAACAAGCCAAATGTTCTTGAGACCAAAGTGAGGAAAAAATTATTTCCATTGAGATAGTCATGGGTACAAATGACTAGAATACACTGCAATAAAAAAGGTACATAGGCAGCTACTCTCTGCCTTCAAGGAAGTAACAATCCAATAATGGACAAACTGCAATCAGTGATTACCATAGTTAACTCTCAGTCCTCACTTTATTGGATTCTGGATTGGAGTGACTTTGTACTGTGTTGACCTAGCTAAACTGGCACTGTTCTTCCCAGAATTCCCTTCCCGGAATAGTTCTGCATTGGGATTGTCAGAAAAGAGGTCTCCATAGGATCTGGAAGGAAGAAATACAGCATCAGCTTTATTTGTATATGCTGAAGGTTAGTGTAGGGCAGTGGTCGGCAAACTCATTAGTCAACAGAGCCAAATATCAACAGTACAATGATTGCAATTTCTTTTGAGAGCCAAATTTTTTAAGCTTAAACTTCTTCTAACGCCACTTCTTCAAAATAGACTCGCCCAGGCCGTGGTATTTTGCGGAAGAGCCACACTCAAGGGGCCAAAGAGCCGCATGTGGCTCGCGAGCCGCAGTTTGCCAACCACTGGTGTAGGGAACCAGCTGCTGTTGCAGCTCATGCTCCTTGTTGAACTGCTACCTCACCTTGTAGGTTGGAGCAGCAGCTGCATCTGCAGATCCCTCAGTTCCTGCCAGAATCACTCCTTTCTTCTCTCAGAATGTGCCTGTACATGTGTGGGAAGCTCTGTTATAAAGAGTCCTTCTACATATCATTTGTAATGTTAAAGTTGGAGGTGGAGACAGGTGTAGGTTCAGATTGTCTTTGGGGGCTCCAATTTATCCAATATGTCCCAGCTGATGTAGGTAAAGACTGTCTTTTGGAAGTCTAATTTATTCTGAGGATTCCAGTTTGTCCCAGGTGGCCCCAAATCCACATAGCTTGTCTTCCCACTGCCAGTTTATTGATCTCAGTGACTTTAAACCACCAGATGTAGTGGCAATGAAGTTCATAGACTTCTAGCTCCCACAATTGCATAATGTCTAATCCCTTTAATAAATCCCTTAGCCCAATCTCTCATATTAGTTCTGCTTCTCTGATAAAACACACACTTACATGGATATGTTTTGGAGAAAGAACCAAAAAAGTACTGAGGATCAGATGTAGATTGTAAAAAAAAGGAAAGAGTAAAAAGTGATAGTTTCAGTCTTTTTTTTTTTTCATTTTGAAACATGTCTTCCATTTGGTTTATGGGACACTACAGTCCCATTTTTATTCCTCTCTTTCTATGCATGCTCAGTCTATTTTGCTGGATTAAACTCACCTTCATGACCTCAACATTTGGACTGTTCTAGGAATCAAGATTTAAACTTCCGTTTTTTGTTATTACACCCCCCCTCCTTTTTTTTTTTTTTTTTTTGGTGACCTCATTTAGGCTCAGAATTTTAGTGCCATCTTAATACTGATGACATCCAGGTTTGTATCTCCAGCTTTAAGCACCTAACTCTTGTCTACCTGCCCACTTGACATCTCTGCTTGTACGTAGAAGAATCTCAAGCTAAAATACACTAGGCCTTCTAAGCTCCTCTCAAAACCGGTTCTGTGTGTAGTCTTTGCAGTCAATGTCATCTCTATTCTTTCAGCTGTTTGTGTTGAAAACCTCTGGGTCATTCTTAGTTTCTCTTTTCCTTTTATAGTGCACATCTAATGTGTCAGCAAATCCCGTTGGCTTTATCTTTACATAAATAGAGTGTTCAACTACTGTATTTCCACTGCTACGACCTATTTTAACCCACCATCATCATTCACCTAGGTCTATGGTCGGCAAACTGCAGCTCGTGAGCCACATGTGGCTCTTTGGCCCCTTGAGTGTGGCTCTTCCACAAAATACCATGGCTTGGGCGAGTCTATTTTGAAGAAGTGGCGTTAGAAGGAGTTCAAGTTTAAAAAATTTGGCTCTCAAAAGAAATTTCTATCGTTGTACTGTTGATATTTGGCTCTGTTGACTAATGAGTTTGCCGACCACTGGCCTAGGTTATTGTGATAGCCTTCTGATCTCTACAGCTACTTTTGCCCCTCACAGTGTATTATCAACACAGTAGGCAGGGATATTATGTGAAAATCTGAAATCAGATAATCTCACTGTTCTGCTCAAAATCCCTCAGAGGCATCCAATGTCACTGAAAGTAAAAGTGGCTAAGACAGTTTACAAGTCCTTAATTTCAAAACTCCCCTCAGGTACCACCACTACTATTAGTTGTGGCACTTTGTCCATAGATTCTCTTGCTGGATATGCAGGGGATCCTCTTTACATTCTTTCAGACTTTGCTCAAATGTCACTTCAGTGAAGCCTTCTTTGACTGTTGTATTTAAAATACTAATGCCACTCCACACAGTGTCAATTACCTTACCTATTTTATTTTCCTTAGCATTTATCTCTATCTAAAACAATGTATATTGTATGTATTTATTCTTATTACATCTTTTCATCACTAACATAAAATATCCAAAAAAAAGGAATGTTTCTATTCCCTCCCTTCTCTCCATGCCTAGAACAGTGCTTTGTGCTTAGTAACTCTCAATAAATATTTGTTAAATTAATAATAAATCACTAAAAAAAAAAAAAGCACAATACCATCCATTCAATGATAGAAGCAAATGCAAGAAGTACAACAGGGGGACAAAAAGAATTTCAACACTATCTTCACTAACTTTTCTGAAAAACAAATTCTTGACATTTGTATAAACTTTGTAAAGATTTAGTATGGAATTTTTTTCTAATTAATCTCTATATTTATGAGGCAAGTGGTAATTGAGAAATGAATTCTCACAGTGAGTCTAAAAGCAGATGGCATTCATTCATTTATTCATTTAGCTCACAAATATTTACTGAGTATCTACTATGTGCCAGGAGTTAGACACAAAGGTGAATAATGAAATAGTCACAGACTTTAATTAAACATTGGCAATATGCTAGACAGAGTCTTAAGCTATGGAGATGGAGGAATAAAATATATATAGAGAGAGCTGAAAACCTAATATGAAAAATGAATAAATAAATAGGCAATTACTAAACTGTGTGGTAAGGGCAAAAATAAATGCAAAATGGGATGTTTTGTATTATATGTCAGAAGTATAAATTATCCAACCTTAAGGGGTGGGTTGTCAGGGAAAGATTCCTATCAGATACTTTATCTGGCCTGAGTTCTAAAAAGTGTATCTTGCTTGACTATATAAATTTTGTGAGACAAGTGGCATCAAAATAATTATCCATTGTTGAGTTCAATAAATATTTGTTAATTTGTTAATATTCAAATAATTTTGTATTTGAGAGTATTATTTTAATAAACATTGAAATTTAAAAACTTTATACATTTTTAATCTTTATCTTTAATCTACACATTTTATTTTTTATTTTTATAACTAATTTAAAATGAGATTGCTAACTCAGAGGTCTTAAATGTCTTGCTAGATACATATGGAGATAATGGAAAATATGTATGCCATCTATATATTTGAGAATCTCTGTTCATGAATAATAGCACAGTGGGTGCATATTCCTGAGAATAACAAAAATGAAAAATTACAATTCTGTAATTTCTCTTTTTTTCTGGAGATTTAATGGATGAAAAAAAAAAGTCAAAATTTATGAGTCAATTTATAATTTAATTGTTTATTTAGTTGCTGATATCAAAACATTAACTTTTTAGTTTTGAGATTCTATGTTCAATTAAAATGCCTAAATAAAGAAGAGAATGTACTGCTGTACAGAAGCATTATATGTTGGAAAAGTTGTTTAAAACCCTGCAGCTACTGTCTAGGGGAGACACCCATTAGAAATAGACTGGAAAAACAACCGGCAAGTTTAAATTAAATCACCATTCTTCCTGACCCCAAATGGTTATTCACTCAATATTTTTATGTCATACATTTTTGAGGCGGTTCTATTTTTATCCATATCCTGCATAAAATGACAGCCTCAAAATATAGGTCAGGGTGTTACTGGCTGCTTAGAGCAAGTACACACTTGGGAAATTTCTTTCCCTAAAAATCCCTCTAAAGGGAGAGGTGGTTGGAATTTTTGATATTTAGGTATCATTATAAAATCCCTAAAGCTCTATAACTTTTACATATAAACACAAATGAACATTTACTGTAAACAATGAGGGTCTGCTTAAAAGTGATTTATATTTAAATTTTTAAGATAATGCATTAACTTATGTCTTTTAGAAATACCACACTTTGATAAAATCAGATCATACAGCTATAACATTAGATTACCTATAAAAAGCTACTTTTACCTTGTAATTATAATGTCCATATTGATGCTGCATTATTTGCAATAACATAACTCACCTGCTCTTCTAATTTAGGGCATGAGACTGTGATTTTTATGTTACCCATTCGATTTGGTATTTTTCTTCTAACGAGGCACTTCTGTCTGCTTTGTGTTAATGTTTGATGTTCTCCTAGGAAAAGTAGCCTAGAGCCTAGACAATTAATTACCTCGTGAAAAAAAAATTAAGGAAAGCATAAGTGCTGAAGCATATAGACTGTACTATCATATTGAATATGTTTTCATTAACAAAAATAAATGTAAAATGAGAGTGGTTTTCAATCTCCAGGGCAATAGTAAGTTATGCCTCAACAATCTGCATGAATTTATGACCTAAATGTTCTTCCATTCTGTACTCTATAAAATCTATAGAGTCATATTAGTACACTTAATATTTTTGGGAGACAGCTCTCAGTAAAGGTTTTTTTGTTTTCTTAATGGTTAAAAATTTTAAAGTATTTATTTGTATTTAATTTAGGTAACTGCAGGTATTTAATTTTTTCAGAATATATAGCAGTGTATGACTATCTCTATAATACTTACCAGAGGAAAGAATTACTTGACTTAAAAAAAAAATTAGCAAAGGCTTGTAAAAGTAAACAAAATATTTCTCCTTTGTTTTCTATATCTTGCTTTAATACTTTCTTCTCTTTCTTCCTCTTGCTACTCCATGTTCTTTTATTCTCCTTATTATTATAACTCCCACTCCTATCTCTTTCTCTTCTTTATCATAATGACTACCTTCAACTGAGGCCTTACTCACACAGTGAATACTGGTGTTATTTCCTCAAATGTCTTAATCAAAATGAAGACATTTTGAAGTAAAACCAGGTACAAAATGGACTCCACTCTTATTAATTTTTTAATTGAGTTAAGCATGTAACTCCATTTTCAAGAATCAAGTTTCCAGTGATGAGTACATTATTTCCAGCATCTGAAAGCCTACCTCCAAATTCCTAGACCAGTTTCTTATAGGATAATGCATCTGATAGAGCTTTTCAAGGAATGTGTGTGGGTTATGCAGCGTGCTAATGTCATCACAGAAATAGGGTCACTGCTTCTTTCTTCACAGTCTTCTATAGTCACAAACTACTCTAGCCTTGGTTAAGAGAGAAAAAGTGTGAGTAGATAATGCACATGTCTACTTAAACAAAACAATTTAAAAAAAATTTCTGGAAGAAAAATTTTTAAAAACTGACTGTTGCTTAAACAGAAGGCATATTTTGTGGAAAATAATTATATGTCTCTTCTGTGTAAATAATGAGAATAGATGTAAACATAACAGCTGACATAATAAGAGGCCATCCTAAAGAGCTATTTTGCAAATGGTCATCACACCATCATGCTGTCACGCTGTCATGCTGTAAGGGCTCAGACACTCAACACTCGGGAGAGAGGAATGGGGACCAGCCAGGCACAGATGAGCTCATGAGAGAGGAATGGGAACTAGCCAGGCTGCAACCCAGGAAAGGGACAATCCGAACTCTACACAGTCCCCACGGTCTTGGTTGCCAGCACTTGTGGCTGCGCCCCGGGAGAGGGACAAGCCACCTGCCCCGTGGTCCCAGGTGCCTGAGGCTGCGGCCCAGGTGAAGCCACCCACCTACGGTCCCCTGAGGCTGCAGCCAGCCCCAGCAAAACCAGCCTGGGTCCTGGGTGCCTGCAGCTGGCCAGTGGGAGGGAAGCCCGGGTCTCAGGTGCCTGCAACCTGCTGGAAGAGGGAATCCTGGGCCTGGGTGTGGGGTGAGGTAGAGACAGTTAGGGGTGATCTGGCCAGCAGGGGAGCAGTTAGGGGCGATCAAGCTGGTAGGGGAGCAGTTAGGGGCAATCAGGCAGGCAGGCAGAGGGTTTAGGGCGATCAGGCAGTCAGGCAGGCGAGTGGTTAGGAGCCAGCAGTCCAGGATTGTGGTTAGGAGCCAGTAGTCCAGACATTGCCCGAGTGGTTAGTAGCCAGCAGTCCAGACATTGCCCGAGGGGTCCCGGATTGGAGAAGGTGCAGGCTGGGCTGAGGGACCCTCCCCGCCCCCCACCCAGTGCACGAATTTCATGCACCAGGCCTCTAGGAAAATATAATGATTAAGATCACTGGTTTTGCAGGTTCCACAGAACTGGCATCAAAACCTTGTTCTACATTTTATTAGCAGAGCAACTTCAGGCAAGTTATTTAACCTCAGTAGTCCTTAGTTTCCACATATTTAAAGTGACAGTAATAATAATATGTACTATCATTAAGTGTTTGAGGGAATTAAATGAGAGGACATGGAAATATGTAGCACAGTACCTGAACAAGTACTCAGTATATGGTATCTATTGTTATTAATATGCACAAAGCCAAATTACTAAATCAGTGAATATGTATATTTCTTCAACCTACTGTGCAACTGGAGACATATAAAAATAACTCCAAATTAACCTCCCTAATAGAAACAAGTGGTGAAAAACATTAATTATTTTTTGAATTTACCAAAATATAGCTAGTTTTATTTTCTAAATATAATATGTACTAAGTAGTAATAATATCATTGTAATTGGCTAATCCTCCTATATAATAAAGAGCTAATATGCAAATGGTCATCACACCCTCACGCCATCACACTATGAGGGCTCAGACACTCAACATTGGGGAGAGAGGAATGGGGACCAGCCAGGCTGTGGCTCAGGAGAGGGACAAGCCACACACCCCGTGGTCCTGGGCGCCAGAGGCTGCACCTGCACCTGCAGCCTGGCCTGGAAGAGGGACAAGCCGCACACCCCATGGTCCCGGGCACGAGTGGCTGGGCTGCAGCCTGGTAGAGGGACAAGCCACCCGCCCCGTGGTCCCGAGCACCAGCAGCTGGGGTTGCGGCCCAGGCAAGGAATAAGCCACCCCCCTGCAGTCCTGGGCACCAGCGGCTACATCTTCACCTGTGCCTGGGAGAGGAACAAACCACCTGCCCCGTGGTCCCGGGTGCCTGTGGCTGTGGCCCGGGTGAAGCCGGCCCAGGTCTTTGGTGCCTGTGGCCAGCCAGAGGGAGGGAAGCCCAGGTCCTGGCTGCCTGCAACTGGCTGGAGGAGGGAATCCTGGGTCCCAGGTGCGGGGCGAGGTTAGGCCAGCAGGGGAGCAGTTAGGGGAAATCAGGCTGGTAGGGGAGCAGTTAGGGGTGATCAGGCAGGCAGGTAAAGGTGGTTAGGGGCAATTAGGCAGGCAGGCAGAGGGGTTAAGTGCGATCAGGCAGTCAGGCAGGTGAGTGGTTAGGAGCCACAGGTCCCAGATTGCGAGAGGCAGTTGGACATCCCCCAAGGGGTCCCATATTGGAGAGGGTGCAGGCTGGGCTGAGGGACTCCCCCCCCCCCCATGCACAAATTTCGTGGACCGGGCCTCTAGACTATATATATAAAAGGCTAATATGCTAAGTGTCCCTCCGCCCATCCAACCAGTTGCTATGATGCTCACTGATCACCAGGGGGCAGACACTCAATGCAGGAGCTGCCCTGATGTGCACTAGCCATTTACAGAGAAATGGCAGCGCAGACCTGGTACCGACAAAGCAACACTCGGCTTCCCCCAAGTGGGACACAGGCCCCACCACCACCCTGGAGCAACACCCCACCAAATCACAGCCAACACTGCTGAGACCCCATGTTGCAAAATATGGAAATGGTCGCTGTGGATGCTGGGTAATGATGTCATATAGCAACACCCGGCTTCCTTTCCTTAGTGTCTAGCCTCCTTGGAGTTTCTTCAGCCCAGCAACACTACTTGCTTTATAGCCAGGTGCTAACATTTTACAGTTCAACCAAATGTCTGTGAAGCGTTTTCCGTGCCTCATTTCATCTGATCCTCACAGAAGTCCTGGAGTAGGTAGATAGGCGACACGGTGGAATCCTATTTTCATTAGCCGGTAAACTGAGATTTAGAAAGCTTAGAAACTTGACCCGACTGAAAAGAAGTAAGAAATGGTGGGCCTTGAAATGACTTCAGGTTTTCTCACTGCGCAGAATATAGTCAAACACTGCTGCAGTTAAATATTTTACCCTTTGTTCTCCCTGTGTGATCTATAATAATAATCTGGTTCATGTTGATATTTACTGCTGTGTTGTTAACAATTACCTGAAAGAGAAGTTGGGGTGCTTCTCTGGGCTGGAAAAATTTAGCTAAATCAGAAAGCAGGTCTAACTAAGCAAGTTTATTCTATATATATATATATAAAAGGCTAAGTTGACTCGCACATGTGCGATACATATAAAGCGCTCACTGGTGCCAATCACACTCTTGTGTTTCAATCTGTCATTGTAGATCGTGAATTTGGTTGACACTTCTATTATAGAGAAAAGGCGAATAGCAATATTAAAATATTTCCTCTAATTGATTTCCTTTCAATGTACACAAATCTGTGCACTGGGACACTAGCTATTAATAATAGAAAAGGAGCAAAGGAAAGGCCAGACATTTCAGGCATGTTCCCTGCAAAACAGTGGGCGAGGGAACCACATAGGGAAGATAGACACATGCCTAGTAAAGTTGAGATGACATAGGGAAGGTATTTGTCTGTCAATCACACCTGGAGACAGAGGTGGTTGGCCAGAATGGGCATGGCCACTATAAGTTCATGAAAATTTGGGATACTAACCCCCTTAACAAAGAAGTTTGCTCTCTTGGCACATTATACTTGGCTCCTGGATTGCAGGGCTCTTTTGTTCCTGTTTTCCTGCAAATGCCCACCTGGCCCACAGCTATGTGGACCTCCACACACAATGGACTGCTGGACTGCAACTAGTCTAATGCTGTACTGGACGTGTCTCCAACATAGAAAGGAAACTCTGGACACTGGTTTTGCTTCTAGCTTTACTGAAACCCCAACTGCACTTCTTCTATGACTGGACTAAGGGAAATGGGACTTTGGAAACCCAGGCTTGTAACTCTATAGAAATAAAGCTTTCTACCATATCACATCCTCCATGCAAGTCTCAGAACATTTATTTTCTCAAAATACTACAAGAACTCCAACTCCAGTACTCACTGGGGAAGAGAACCCCTACTTTATCCAATATCAGTAATATATTTCCAAGTTTTTAAACAATATTTATTGAACACCTAGGGTTTTTTAGTCATTATTCTATGATGAGACTAAAAATAAGAGTGAACAAGGAAGTTAGGATTCTTGCTTTTCTGGAGTTTACATTCTAGTTGGTGAAAGAATGGAGTAGGGCGAGAAAATAGAAATATAACTAATGGGTAAACAAATACATTAGATAATTTTATGAAATATTAAATGTTATGAGGACTAGAAATCAAAATGATATGCAGTGTGTGATGGGTAACTTCTTTGGTTTAGAATGTCAACAGAGGACTCTCTTTGAATGTACACTTAAAATTAGGTCTAAAAGAGAAGAAAGAGCTATAGCTAGTTCAAAGATTCTAAGGTGGGAACAAGTCTACTATATTCTTAAGTATGAGGAACAGAAACTAGGCCAATGTATCTGGGGCTTAGTGGTCTAGGGCAGCGATTTCAACCTTTTTCATCTCATAGCACACATAAACTAATTACTAAAATTCTGTGACACACCAAAAAATATGTTTTTTGACAATTTGACAAAAAAATAGGTATAATTTTGATTTAGTTGCACTGGACAGCTATTGTTGTGTTGACTATTGTCATTTTCTTAGTTGACAACTAAGAGTCAGTGTCCTTGACTAAATAGTCAGGTATTACAGGTTTTGAAAGTTCTTGTAGTACACTGGTTGAAAATCACCGGTCTAGGGGAAGAGTAATTTTTAAACACTTTGTTTTGTGCTTTTATTTGTTTTTCCTTGTCTGGATCATTGACTACTTTCTATTTAATTGACATATTTATTCTTGATGTTAGGACAAAATCATTTCCTTTTAACCCAAGGTATTTACAATTTCTCAGAAAATGCCTACTGGGTACTCTGACAGCATTAGCAAAATTAAAAACTCAACACAATTTATATGTCAGAGACAGAGAGGTGATTTTTTCCTGGGTTTTTACAAAAGCTAGAAAATATTGTTCCATAGACACTTAAAGAGTTTATGTCAAAACTAATAATTCTCTACCAGTTTTATGTTCCAGTAAGTCTATTTCCGTCTGCAGCAGCAGAAATAGGAAGTGGGGGAAATGAAAAACACAGAGCTGTAGTATACTCACCCCACAAGCATTCAAATCATTTAACATTGCACTGCTCACTGTACTGAAGCTTTTACTGCAAGGGGTCCCTGAGCAAATAATTTCCATTACTAGTCTGTTCTAATAACCCCTTTGCTGATTCAGCTACCTGAATGTAAATATCATAGAAATGACTGGGAAATTAAAGCCAATTTGAAACAGTGAACATGGATCTAAAAGAAAATGCTTCCTACATATGCCTTCATTTTCATAAATCTTTGTTTAAAAATCTGCTTATCATAGATAAAATCTTTTGACTCTATTAGAAGCCAATAGAAGAAAAATAATTCCTTTTTTCGCATATCACTGTTTCTAAATCTTCCTATCTTAAATGACAGCTGTTTCAGCCATACTAACCCAATACATTCAGAAAATATATATTGACTCCAAATGAAATTTCCACAAATATTAAAATAATCACAGTGAATTCCATAGCATAACAATTAGAGTCCTCATTGTTTATTCAATAGAAGTCTTAGTGGTCTTGAGGTACAAATGAGATCGTGCACTGTTTATTTGTTATACACAGAAGGTGTTTTTCTCTCTGCCCTATATTCTCACTACATATCCAACCCTCCCCTAGCTCCCAGCAGCCTTTTAATACTACTAGCTATTGAATTTAAAGACTGGCCTCCAGGGGGGAAAAATCCTTTGTGTGATCTTTATGATTACAATATTAAAGTAAAAAAGTGACAGAGTAATATAGTTTTTTGAAAATCTCTCCAAATAGCATTAACAATGTACTTTGAAAGTTACTGCATTTATATCTAAAATAAAAGATTATCCTATATATGTGATTATTACAAATGACTTTGAAGCTGCCTAATTATATATTTCAAAGCTGCTCTGAGTAGGTTTAAAAGGCTATAAAATGCAGAGAAGTAAGCAGCTGCCTTCAGAAAGAATTTGTAATTAACAAATCATCATAGTATTGAGTTGAAATTCCATCACAATTAAAGCTAAAATATTAAAATACATTTTAAAATATAAAGGCTTAAAAAGAGATGTTCATTATGAAACAGAGTGAATCTGTGGCTATTACAATAAATGAGGAGCACTGAATCATGCCAGAATAAATTGTATCACTGAGAATACAAGTGGAATTTTAAGTGGTTTCTATTATTATTATTTTGCAGTATATGATATCAGTTCATCCTTTTCCACGCTGGTAGAAACATGTGCAGATTCCTAAAAATCAAAGAGTTCCCTTTAATATCAAGATTCTAAACTCTTTTTGCATTAGTGCTAATGGTTTGGTAGAACTTAAATAAGACCTGTTTAACAATCGATGACATCTTGTTTGGTTCCTAGAAGGCATGTGTAAAAGCCAAGGTGGATGTCACCCTGTGAAGACAGCTCAGTATGTGTGCGTGGGTGTGTGTGGGTGTGTGTGAAGAAGGCACCAATTATCTGCATTTGACTCACTTTTTGCCTTCAGCAAAACATAATGAGAACTATTTATAATGGTGGTAATATTAATAGTTTCCATAAATATCTATTTCTGCATTTATTTCTAAATATTATAGTTAAGTGTGGTGTTTTGTTTTTTTGTTTTTACGCCACTTAGAATTTGCTTTACAGAATTTATAAGCTAGCACCAATAAGCATTGTAAAGGAAAACAATCATTTCTCCCAGAAGTTTTTGCCTCTTTTTCCCAGAGAGAGGCTTCGGAAGTTACTAGCGCTAAAAATTGAGAAACCATAGTGGGAGTATACATGTTAGTTAAAACAGGGTACTTGATTCAGAAAAAGATCTAACATAAGCTATTCCATTAAATCTTAACAACAGCCAGGTATAAAATATGTTTGCCTCTGCTTCATAAATAAAAAACTGAGGTTCAAAGAAGTTAAGTAATACAGGGTGAACAAAAGTAGACTTACAATTGTTCATATGGAAAATAATCATTAGTAGATAATAATACAAGAATAAACTCCGTGTTTCATGTAGTCACAACTCTAAACCTATTTTTGCCCCACCCTCTATAGAGAAGCAAGATTCAAATTCAGAAGATATGGCATCTTGCTAAACTTGAATGGGCCTCAAGGAAAGTTAAAGTTAGATCAGTTAAAGAGGTGAAAGGGAAGCATCTCAGGTGAAACAGGTTGGTTCTCAGCATTGTCAATTGATAATATTTATCACTTTGTGGATGAAAAAGGGGCCACATATCAAACCTGACAAGCTCAGGGGAGGCCTGCCTGGCGGGCCTTACAAACTCAAAGTCCAAAAGTTACCACCTAGGAAGATCTGAACATAAAAATGTCTAACTAAGAGTAGGTTGTGGTGGATAGTCATGTCCTAGACCAGTGGTCGGCAAACTCATTAGTCAACAGAGCCAAATATCAACAGTACAATGATTGAAATTTCTTTTGAGAGCCAAATTTTTTAAACTTAAACTATATAGGTAGGTACATTGTTATTAACTTAATTAGGGTACGTGGTATTTTGTGGAAGAGCCACACTGAAGGGGCCAAAGAGCCGCCTGTGGCTCACGAGCCGCGGTTTGCCGACCACTGTCTTAGACTAGTAGCTTACAAGACAAAGGTCAATCTTTACTTTAGTAAGTAAGCCTGTCTCTTGTCTTGTTGCATCCAAGATAACAGTAATGTCAAAGTAATCTCCTTTTCCAGAGCCCTCAGGGCACACCCAATTTACCAGGCCAGGAGCCCACAGAAACACGCAATGTTATCTTGTTCCCTGTATGCCATTTCTATGTGCTGTAAATGTCAATTGTTAACTATCCTGTACCCACCAATGTAAAATTAGTATAAGTCTCTCCATTTTACTTCTTATCCAATCCCAAAGATTTTTCCACTTGCTTACTCCTATCCCCTTAATCTACCACCAATGGATTTCACTGAAACCCTGTTTATATCTCCTCCTTGGATGGCAATGTATAAAATAAGGTGCAAAACTGCCATTCTCTGGAGCATTTTTTCAATTAGTTGAGATTTTGTTTCCCTACAATTGTTGTCACTTTGGCGCAAATAAATTCATAACAGTTCTCTACAGGTTTGGACATTACTTATATTGACAATTTCAATCATGCTGTAGTAAAGTTATATAAAAATACAAAGGCCAAAAAATTTATTAGCAATGTGACTGTTAGCAAACAAGTGTCTTTTAGGAAGAATTTATTAACTCTACTATTTCCAGCTTTCATTTTCTGATTAAATCAAGTGTCACTGTTAAATATATCATGGAGCTCTGTTTTTTTTAGTGTTGTACTTTATGAAAAATGTGTGCATAGCATAAGTATTAAGTAGGAAAGTAATCTAAATATACATTTAAAAAAAACAATAATGGAAACCTGCTTTTCCAGTCAATAGCACAGTCTTCCTTTAAATTAGAAAAGAATAAACTTAAAGATAACCTTTTCTTTCCCCCACTGGTCTCAACCCCAGGAAATGAGGGCTTTGTTAAAAAGAATGGTAACTGTAGAGCCTCGGTCAGTCCTGGAAACTGCTCTACTTCTATTATGACCCGTCCAGCTCTTTTCAGCAGTGAGAACAGAGCATGGGAACAGTGACCTTGAATACTGTATCTGGCTGTCCTTATTTGAAATATTTGCCAAACTTGACAAATTTTACAAAACTGTAAGGTTGAGTATATTGAACGGGGTGGGGGTAGGGGTCTTAGAATAGAGATTTCAGAGCAGGTAATAATGTTTTTCAGATCTCAATCTGTTCCCTTATCTCCCTCTAGCCCCATCTTGAACCGCCAGGCCCATCCACTATCACAATACTTTTCTTTGTTTTCTGTGTCCTCGGCATGTGCTCTCTCTCTTTTAATCACTATCAAGACATCTGCTTTTACATGGCCCTGTAGAACATCATAGTTTCCTCCTATTTTTAACTTCATTAACATTTCCTCTTGCTTTTTCATACGTCCTGTGAAAAAAACAACATTAATGACATCATTCATCTGAACTGAGCACAATACAAAATAGGAATCCTGGTCAAAGGAGCAAGAGAAGTTATAGGTTGCTTTTTTACAGAGGTCCTATAGCCTAATGGTTTCTAGAATGGGTGATACCCCTTCCCCCACTATTGTGCACTGTTGTATTGCATGATGGGAAAGTCACAGACCACCAGCTTTAATGTTAACCCTACCCTTCCTCATCCTCTATTGGTTCCACATTATGCTCCCTCTAACCTAACCTTCTTTCAAATAAGAACACAAAGTTATTACTTCTGCATAAAAAAGTAACCTAGATTTTTGAAGAATAATATTTATTTGCTAGAGTACTTGAACTCTGTTTTAAATGAATACTGAAAATCAGTGTTGACGGTGCCGAGAACTGCACCAGATATTAGACCAATAAAATTAGACCAGACCTTGGTTCAGCAACCTCAGTACAGATAGCTGAGTTCTGACTAAGAAAGAATTCAGAGCCAAGACTCAAACTATAAGAGAAAATTTATTTAGAAAGTCTCAGAGGTAGGAAAAGTTAGTCAGCTAGGTGTGGCTCAGGAAACAACTTACAGAGGCCAAAGAAGGGCCCTTGGAGCTTAGGACAGAGGAAGATATAGATAACATGCCTGAAGTAAAGAGGAGGGGGAGGGAAAAGGCCTGGGCATGCTCCAAGAGGGAGACGAAGAGCACACTGGGTCCTCTGTCCTAAGGGCTTTTAAGGGTGGAGGGGGGTCCCAGAGGGAGTCTATCAATAGAATATTCATCAGCTTTCTAGATGTGTCCTACCAGGGTTGTGGCCTCCATTGATTGGTGGGCACCCTGGCAGGGGCTCATTAGTTAATATAGCTGTTCCTAAGTTCAGCTGTAGTTCACTTGTGTGATTTTGCTGCTTTCTGGGCCTGGAGCTGAAACAACTGAGGCCTAGATGTATTTGATGTGAGTCAGAACCTCATTGTCCTGGGACTTAATTATCCTTGTTCATTCCCCTTTTAGGGGTGTTTAACCAGCAGGACTAACAACATGCCAGGGGAGGATTTGAACCCCATGACTAGCACTATTAAATGACCTCCTATTAAAGGTCAGGAGGTCTAAACCGATAGATCAAAGATATGCTAGGGGGGAGTAAAGGTCAGCCTGGGGTAAGATCCTTGTTTTCCCAGTTTTTCCCATTGCTAGGCACCTGTTGCTAGGTGTCCAGGACTTCCTGCCCTGGTGAGTTTTTGTACCTGGTCCATCTTCCTTCCTCTGTTCATGTCTGTCTAACTGTCTACGATAAGAGCATGTACAGCAATGCCCTCTCTTAAATCCTATAAGAACTCAAAGTTCCATAAGAAAGCACTGGGAGTTTTGAAAAAACATATTATTCCCTTGCTGGCACTAGAGGAATTGTGAGACCTTTGAGAAAACCTAAAGAAAAGAGTTTGTTATCCTGGATATTACATGGACTAGTGGGATTAAGGCATCCAAACCAGTCAGGAAGATCTGTTATATGAACCACGTGGGAGCTTGATGCATTTGGTAAGTGAGTGAATAAAAACAATCCATAGCTTGAGAAATTAAATAAATCCATAGTTTGAGAAATTAAATAAATGACAGTCATAAAATGTTCAGGCTTTTCCTCAGTGAGAAATGATGTTTTATCTTTCTTTATAATCAAACACTAGTGTCCCGGTGCATGGATTCATGCACATTGAAAGGAAATTAATTAGAAGAAATATTTTAATATTGCTATTCGCCCTTTCTCTATAATAGAAGTATCAACCAAATTCATGATCAACAATGATAGATCGAAACACACATGCGTGATAGGCGCCAGCAAGAGCTTTATATGTATTGTGCATGTGTGAGTCCACTTAGCCTTTTATATATATAGAATAAACTTGCTTATTTAGACCTGCTTTCTGATTTAGCTAAACTTTTTCCAGCCCAGTGAAGCACCCCAACTTCTCTTTCACGTACTTGTCAGCAACACAACAGTAAATATCAACATGAAGCAGATTATTGTTATAGATCATGCAGGGAGAACAAAGGGTAAAATACTTAACTGCAGCAGTGTTTGACTATATTCTGCACAGTGAGAAAACCTGAAGTCATTTTCAAGGTCCACCATTTCTTACTTCTTTTCAGTTGGGTCAAGTTTCTAAGCTTTCTAAATCTCCATTTTCTGGCTAATGAAAAGAAAATAGGATTCCACAGAGTCTCCTATCTACCTACTCCAGGACTTCTGTGAGGATCAAATGAGATGAGGCACGGGAAAATGCTTCACAGACAGTTGGTTAAACTGTAAAATGTTTGCCCCTGGCTACTAGGATAAAGCAAGTCATGTCGCTGGACTGAAGAAACTCCAATGAGACTAGTCACTAGGGAGAGGAAACCAGGTATTGCTATATGACATCATTACCCATCGCTCACAGTGACTGTTTCAAGGCTGGGCTGGGCTTTGGGCCGCATTTTGTGTCATGAGGTTTTGGAAGCATTGGCTGTGATTTGGTGGGGTCTTGCTCTGGGGTGGTGGTGGGGCCTGTGTCCCACTTGGGGAACACTGAGTCTTGGTTTGTTGGCGCCAGATCTGTGGTGCCATTTATTTTTAAATGGCCAGTGCACATCATGGTAGTTCCTGCATTGAGCATCTGGCCCCTGGTGGTCAGTGCACCTCATAGCTACCAGTCGGACAGACAGACACTTAGCCTTTTACATATATATATAGACTAGGGGCCTGGTGCATGAAATTCGTGCACTGGGGTTGGGAGTCCCTCAGCCCAACCTGCCCCCTCTCACATACTGGGTGCCCTCAGGGGATGTCCTACTGATGGCTTAGGCCCGCTCCCCATGCTCCTTTGTGGGAGGCAACCGGGCTGATCAGGGGAAGGCACCAGCCCCATCACCCCGCTGCTGCAGCCACTACCAGTCACCACACCCACCAAGGTGTTTTCATCAACACGGACTCCAGTCCCTTCACCAAGAAAAAATGACAACTTTCTTTAGGCATTTTCAAGATGTGTCTTTCATAGGATATGCATTTTTTTTTTAATCCTCACCTGAGGGTATGTTCCCATTGATTTTTAGAGTGTGGAAGAGAGAGGGAGAGACAGAGAGAAACATCAATGTGAGAGGGACACTTTGATTGGTTGCCTCCTGTATGAGCCCTGGCCATGGGCGCCAGGCTGGGGGGCATGCAGGGACCCCTGGGCCGCACACAGTGGTGGCCACCAAGGGTCTCCACACACCCCAGAGGCCAGCAGCCCGCCCCCCATCATGTGCGCCAGGCTGGGGGCATGGACCCAAACTGCCTCTTGGTGCTGGAGCATTCCCAAGCGGCTGGGGGCACTATGGTGACAGGGGATGTTTCCGCCCCGCCCCGCCCCCAGCCCCTTGGCTCCTGCACCTATAGGCTCAAAGTGGCCAGGGGGCGTTCTGGGACCCCTGCCACTCAGGACCTAAGCAAGGGGCCTATAGGCTCGGACTGGCCTGGGTCCTGAGGATGTTTGCGGGACCCAGCCCCTTGGCGCCTGCACCCTTAGGCTCCAAGTGGCCAGGGGGCATTCTGGGACCCTGCTGCTCAGGACCTAAGCACGGGCCTACAGGCTCTGATCGTCCTGGGTCCGGAGGATGTTTATGGGACCCAGGCTGCTCAGGACCTAAGCGTAGGCCTATAGGATCTGAGAGGCTTGGGTCTGAAGGATGTTTCCCAGACCCCAGACTGCTGCAAGTGTTTGGGGGCGGGAATGTTCCCGCCCCGCCAAGGCTCCCAGTGGCCAGGGGGCGTTCTGGGGCCCCTGCCGCTCAGGACCTAAGCGATCCACCTGGGTCCGGAGGATGTTTATGGGACCCAGGCCGCTCAGGACTTAAGCTCAGGCCTACAGGATCTGAGAGGCTAGGGTCTGAAGGATGTTTCCCAGACCCCAGACTGCTGCAACTGTTCCCGCCCCGCCAAGGCTCCCCGTGGCCAGGGGGCGTTCTGGGCCCCTGCCGCTCAGGACCTAAGCGCGGGCCTACAGGCTCTGAGCGGCCTGGGTCCGGAGGATGTTTACGGGACCCAGGCTGCTCAGCGCCCGCATATGCAAATTAACCGCCATCTTGTTTGCTCTGATTGGCTGTGGGCGTAGCGGAGGTGCAGTCAATTTGCATGTTTGTCTATTATTAGGTTAGATGCTTATGTTATTTTGATGAATGGATAGAAAACCACCTGGGTATCTATACGGTACTCCCATTGCAGTACCTCTCTACTCCTTTGATCTGAGCTCTCCAATTCCCATGATTCTCCACATTGAGCTTCTGTTCTCTGCCAAACATCAGTACTTAATAGTCTCCTGTTACAATTTAGGCTCCAATGTGCAGATTCAAGGTATAACTGCCAACATTTGCCCTCCAGTCACCAGAATTACACTGCCACAAAGAGGAATGTCACCTTCCTCACTTCATAGTTTATAATGGAATTGAACAATTGGGCCTGCTGCTCTCCTAGGGATTCCAATCTGAAAATGATCCAGTCAGCCTATACTCTGAAACCAAAACATTTCCAAGTCTAGCCTTTTATAAAAATTTTTGAGACACATTATATCAGGATTAGCAGTCAATATTGGGGTAAACAATATTTTCAAGGATAACATCTATCAGAAAATTTAAAGGACAAGATCTATTTCTACATTTTTATGATTTTTTATCAACAACTATTACGATGATATTTATTATTTTCTTCCTTTAAATTTCAGACCATGAATATAGTTTTTAAAACTACTGAATAGGTATAATTAAATTAATCAAGGTACTTAGTAAACATATTTGATATCATGTTTGCAAAAACCCAAATTTTGAGATACTAAAATGCAGAATATGCCATATTAAATAATATAAAATTTATATTATGAATGTTTTTTATTTCAGTTTAATTGACTTATTTTGGGGAAAATAGCATTACTCACACCAGAGCTTTTAATTTTTCTAGATAACATATTGATTTATGGTTTATTTAAAGTTTATAATGAGAAAGCCATTACATTAATTATATTTCCTCATATACCTTCCAAGTGAAACTAATTTTCCCTTTTACCATTGATTATATCAAATCAATATGATTATTGTTTTATTTGTATATTAAATTTCTGAATTTAGCATAAATTATCTGTACAGTACCTATAACTATGGAGCACTTGCTTTTATAAAAAATAATGTCATTACTAAGAAGACTCCATTTGCATTATCAGGCTGGTGATGTTGAAGGATATTTTAGTTACATTTATTTGATTTCTCAGCAGCATTTGATGTCATTTATAGAGAATCTACCATGGTTCAGGCATTATTCTCTGTGCTTTACCAATATTAACTAAATAAAAGTAAACTATGATTTTATACTAGTAATTGGTTTCCATTATGCCATAATCTGGTTCATATCTACCTCTCAATATAGGCTACCATTCTGCCTTGTCCTGAAATGTTTTACAAGGTGTTTCATTCAGCCTTTTTCTCATATCACTTTTCCTGTTTACGCTGGATAATTTCATTTCATTTTTATAGATTTAATTTCTACCCCACACCATTTCTTCATCCAAGACCCAGATACATAACTTAATATAGGAGGTCGCTATTGTTCCTCAGACATTTCTCACTAAATATAGTTGACACAAAATTTGCCATTCCCTCCTTTCATTCCCCAAATACACCTCTGATTTGATAGGTTGATGTAACCTACTTATTTGCCCAATTCAAAAGACCTGACATCACTCTAATGACTCATTCTTCTTGATATCCTATACCCAACTGATTACCAAGAGCTAATAATTCTCTTTTTAGTGTATTTTCTCTTAATATTATAATTTCTATTTAATCTCTCTTTAATATATTTGTTGCTTTCAGGTTTTATGGCAATTACCTTAGTTTAGTCTACCATTACTGCTAGCATAAATTGCTGACACATTTTCCTAACTAGTCTTCCTCACAGCAGTCTACCTCCCAATCCAACCCATCCTCCATTCTCTAGCTTATTTGATTTTATAAAATACAAATCTAATAATATCATTCCCTGATTCGATTAAAATCCTTTAAAGGCTTCCCATCAAAATACAGTTAAAAGTCCAAACTTCTCAGGATGGCAAAGAAGACCTTTATAGTTGGCCTCTAATTGATACTGTAGCTTCATTGTTCATTGTTCTCCCAATAGTTTCTACTCTCTATCCTCATTCTACCAATTTATAATCCCACCAACTAGTTAATTCTCTTCATTCCAAACCTTTGCACATCTTGCTCTCTCAGCCTTAAAACCTTGTCACCATCTTGTCCCATCCTCTCATTCTACTCTACTACACTTCACTACACACTGCTAAACATACACACACCACTACCACCTCTGGCTAGCTCCAATTTTGCTTTAGATCACCATGTACCATATCCAGAAGCATCTCTCTGACTCTTCTATGTGGGGTTAGATGTTCCTTCTCTATACTCCCAATGTATCCCATGTACTATCCTTAAATATACTCTTGACATTTCCAGTTGTCTCTTTTATCCTCCCCATTAGAAAGTACGCTCCTTGAGAGCAGGAACTGTGCTTTCTCTTCTTTAAATTTTATAATTTGGCTTGTTCTCAGAACACAGTAAATGTTCTATAAATATATGTTAAATAAATACCTGATGTCTGCATGTTCCTGAGATACAGGTTTGGCATGAAGTGGCTAGGATTCTTTTCTGACCCACTTCCATATGTCGATGACCATAGCTTCCCTATGTCTAAGGGTGTAAGGACAAGAGTTTGAGAAGAGTGAAATCTGCCCTAGCTGGTTTGGCTCAGTGGATAGAGCATTGGCCTGTGGACTGAAGGGTCCTAGGTTCGATTCCAGTAAGGGCACATGCCCAGGTTGAGGGCTCAATCACCAGTAAGGGATGTGCAGGAGGCAGCCAATTGATGTCTCTCATCATTGATGTTTCTATCTCTCTCTCCCTCTCCATTCCTCTCTGAAATCAATAAAAATATATTTAAAAAAAGAAGAGTAAAACCTACTCAAAACAATACTCAGAAAATTATCTTGATTTCCTAGACTAAACTATGTATCTTTATTCTGTATATATTTAATCTGTGCTTCAATAATGCCTTGGGCATATCTCTGACACTATGCTTCTAAATTGCATTACACATATCTTTTTATAGTTCTGCTGGCTCATGAGACTGTGAGAATTTTTAAAAAATGACAGTTTGTTATTCATCTTTGTATTTCTAGTGACTATCTTTATGCCTGCTTCATATTTGATGATCAATAAATTTTTGTTGAAAGAACATTTTTCATGAAGCTGGAGGCAATTTTTTTCTGTTTAGTATATAATGAAGTATGATAGAAGTTTCAGGCTTATAGAAAAAAAGTGTAAAACAACTTTGGTCATATTGGGCAATCTGTTAAAGATGACTAAAAGGATGACCATATAGCAGCATAATATTACACGGCTTTGCATTATTTTCTATTCATGTTATGTGTGTAAATCTTATCTTCTAAAAATATATAAGTAATTATTGCAATAATCTCCTATGTTATGTCTCCCTGCTATGTCTTTGAAAGTTTATTCACAACAAAGCATAAAAAGCAAGCATTTTAAAAGGTAGATCAAGTAATATCAATCTTCTCCTCAAGACCCTGCAGTGGGTTCCCAATGATGAACAAGTTCTGCCATATCCCAACCCTCTCACATCTCTGACTTCATCCATCCCAACTCTCTTCCCAGCCTTCCAGCTCCCTCTGCTCCACCACACTGATCCCTCAGGGCATTTGTCCTTGGAGTGTCCTGGTGCCTGGAATGCTACTCCTCTAGAAATCACATGCCTTTCTCACTCACCTCCTCCAGGTCTTTACTCAAAGGACACTTTTTCAATGACCATGTTTGAATTACCACGAGTCCCTGAGACCCTCCTCCATACACATGCACTTTCCATACCCTCTTGCTTCTTTTACTTACCATTTACTACAATCTAACATATTATATTTTACTTTCTTCCTTATTGTTGTCTCATCATGAGAAAATAGATTTCAGGGTTTTGATTTTCCTTTTATTTTACACTGTTATAAATTCCAGACCGAAAACAGTGTCTAGAATTTGATAGACATTAAAAAATTGTCAAAGCAATGAAAAATGAATACTTGAGAGAAGATACATTTTATTTTTATAAAAATAAAATATTCAATACTGACTGAGGGGTATTATACCATCTATATGACAAACTACTAAATGGCCTTTTGAATGAAATAATTTTCTTTTTAGTAGTGTTAATCCTAAAGAGAGCCTCTGTGGAATAAATATGGACATTTCCTCTATAAAGTGGATTTCCAATATAGATCACCAGAGGATCAAGACTGTTCATAGTCAAATATATATTTTTAAAGCTACTTCATAGATTAAAATATGCACCAAAGAACTTTACCTAAAGAGCACCAGTATTGTGAATTTGTTTTTGACCAACAAACAATGTGTCATATTAAACACTAAAATGTAAGTCAATGTAAAGCAATGATGAATGCCTTTGTAAATTTAAACTGTTTCCCAAGACACTAAATGATTTTTCAGTTTATCATAGATTTCATGTGTGACGTGAGAATTAGCTGTGACCACCACATCATTAGATAAAGGGCCACGAACTGACAGGAGACAAACCAATTTGGATGACTTCTAAAGATAGGGAAACGAAAGACTTAACTCACACTCTAGCCCAACTGCCCCTCTGACCAGAAGGTAAAGACAAAAAGATTGTAATTGGGCAAAGCATGATTAGAATTCTTAAAATAGTCAAAATATTTTGTTTTGTTTTGAAAATGAATGGGTAAGGAAAAACATATAGGTGGGGAGGATCTGAGTCAAGCTCACAGGTCTTCATTCCTGTTTAAAGCTTGTATATATATATATATATATATATATATATATATATATATATATATATACAGTCTCAATAATGAAAACAAGATGTGCATTCCTTTCAAATACCTAATCTCACCCTGTGACCTCAACCTGGTCAATAACCAAATCCTCTACCCTCAACCAAATAAATGCAAACCTTTTTAGGACAAATATGCCTTTGAGTCAGGAAGACCTTTAACATTACTATGAAGAGTTATTTGATGCCTGCACAGCTGAATATTAGTCATCATTGCAATAGATTAACCTTTGCCCTGCTCCTTCAGATAATGGCAATGTTGAAGTGATCGGTTCCAACACTTTGATAAACCCCTTGGTTTATCTCAACCCCCCTAGACAATCAGAATATCGCTTGGATCACATATATAGTTGACATTGGTGCTATTTTCTAGGCTCAGAGATACCACAGAACAGAAAAATGCTTATGCTTAGCTGCACAGAACACTTTTTTAGTGTGGTATATGGCACTGATTTTTATATTTTTGTATCAGATATAAGGATATCACTTTGGGAATTGTTATTTTTCTCCTTAAATATTACTATTTTTATTTAAGCTATAATTGTATTTCCTTTATATCTATTTATTTATTTATTTTATTTTTGAGAATCTAAAGTTAGTTTTCTGGAATCTACCTGAATTTCAGAAATACTATAGTAACTAAAATTTGATGAGCCCACATAAAATCATATTTATACAGAGAAAAAAAAACCTTCAAAATATAAAATTACTTTCAGTTAAGAAAGTGTCATTTTTTGAGTACTAGAAAATGTATTTCTTTATTCTGTTCTTTAACGGAGCAGTTATGGATAATCACCATCCTCATATATCATTCATCTACTGCTCTGCCCTGCTATAATCCAGATTATGATTGAGACTAGGTGTCATTTTGAATAAAATAAAATGCATAACTATGGCAGCAGGCCTGGAAAAGTATTCTCCCAATTTAAAACCCTGTACAAGAAATATGCCTGATAATGCTTTCATGAAAATCCTGCTTATTACTTTAGTGAATTTTTGGATTAACTGAAAAAGGCAGCAATAGGCTGCAATTTATTGATTTTCTGGGCTCTTTAAATTGATAGAGAATGAGGGAAATATTTTTGAAGAAATAAAAGGTTAAAGAAAATAGTCTGCTCCTCATCTATGGACCAATTCTCAATGAGGCTGCAGAAATAAACAATAAAGATTTCTGTGGATTTGGTGTTAATCTAATTGTCTTTACTGAGATTACACACCTTTAAGTATTAAAGAGGGAGCACCACAAAACATTTTCTGTGCTATCAAACTATGCATGTAAACTGAAATCGATGCTTTAAAAAAATATATAAAAGTTGCATCTGCTTATCTTGACTTCCAAATCTCTCCTTTCAATTGCTTGTGTCTATTGCTGCATTAGATATTTACCTTTATTATGATGACTAACAGTAACAGCCCAAATTTTCTTTCATGTTGAAACATTAATCCTTGTCATGTGCTCTAATTTTGTTGGTATGAACATATGAATCTATATTGTTTCCCAACATCTCCAATTTGAAATTATCTGCTTTCTTGCTGGTGGCTTCTAGCCCTCTTAATACAAATTCTGGCAAAGAAGGACAGTGTAACACTATCCAGATGGCTTTCTAAGCAGATATTTTTGGGTATGTAAATATGGAGGTCATTCATCTGTAACAGATGGGTGACTTTTTGTTTTCTCACCCGAGGACATTTTCATTGATTTTTAGAGAGAGAGGGAGAGAGGGAGAGAAAGAGAAAGGGGGAGAGAGAGAGAGAGAGAGAGAGAGAGAGAGAGAGAGAGAGAGAAGAAAGAAACATCAATTAGTTGCCTCCCACAAGCACTCCAAGCAGGCCAGGGGTGGAACCTCAATCTAGGTATGTGCCCTGACCAGAAATCAAATCTGTGACCTTCCCATGTACAGAGGACACTCCTACTGACTGAACCACACCAGCCAGGGCTACAGTGGGTGACTTTGGCATTCTGTTTGAGGTTCTTGCTTCAGGAATTTAGAGTACTTTTAGAGCATAAAAGGAAGCTTTAATATTCCTTGAAAGACAGCTTTGGTGAGACTATTCTGCTCATTACAGTGGTATTAAGTAATCTCCATGATTTGTTTCAACGATTCGTTTAAAAACAAGACATATTGGTTTTATGTCAATATTTGCTTCTGTGAAATATTTGCTTCCATTTTGTAGCCTACCTCCTTCAGAATTCCATCCTTAGTATTCATAAAAGGTATGAGATAGTGTTGTCCATTTCCTGACACTCCATGAAACCCATAAATCATTTCTGACAGAAATTTGCCC
Organism: Cnephaeus nilssonii; assembly: GCF_951640355.1. Taxonomy (NCBI): domain Eukaryota; kingdom Metazoa; phylum Chordata; class Mammalia; order Chiroptera; family Vespertilionidae; genus Cnephaeus; species Cnephaeus nilssonii. Next base: position 59,085,745 of record NC_137072.1, read on the forward strand.
TCAAATTAATGCCTTTTTTTCTTCATGTGGATTTTGATCAATAGCAATATAGAGAAAACAACTCTCCAATATACTTTGTGTTTGTGATGCACAATTAACCTGTAAATTACACTGAGATCTGGAAAGATAAAATACTTGCTAATTTTCTCCATCAGTAATAAAATCACGCTGTTTCATGTATCACTACAAACAAACCAGGCACTAGCATTTCATCAATGTCATTTAAATATTGTTTTAAAATTTGCAATGGGCAGAGTTTCTTTGTGATTGGGATAGCACAGTGACAATTATTAGGCATATTCTTTATTAGTGCTTTAATGAGTTTTAGTACAATTCTGTATTCAATAAGAAAAACACCGTTAGCTAAGTCTCAGTAATTATTCCCCACACTATTTTCTTATTTTAAGTAATAAAGTAAAGATAAAATTTTAAATAACATCGCTAAAGTTAATTGAGCATTGTTCCAGTATTTTCTCATAAATTAATTCATTTATTTTGCTTTAAAATGTGGGCAATAATTTCCTGGATATGAAACCAAAATCAAAGGCAACAGAAAAAAAAAATATGACATACAGATGGCCTCTTATATTAGACATCCTTTGCTGGAGCCCAGGTTGAGTGTCAGCATGTGATATTTTGTGTGCTGGCCCTTTAAGAAGGGTCTTGGATTTCCAGCAGTCTCCCATCTCTCTGGCAGACAGAATCCCTGCTGATTCTCATAGTCAAATGTTATGTGGGCTCCTCTTCCTGGCACTGTACTCTGGCCTGGGGAGCCAGACCTGGGGTTGAGACCCCTCACTCCTCAGAGGAGACCTCTGGAGCCGAGATATCTCTCTGTTTTCTCAAACACTGCACTGTCTACCAGTCTCAATGTGGCTTCCTCTGTATATACTTAGTTATAAGATTTCTGTTCAGCTAGTCTTCAGATGACTATCCAGTCTATTGTTCTATAATTTAATTGTAATTCCAATGTGGTCCTGGGAGGAGGTGAGTATAACTTCCATTTTCTCTGCTTCCATCTTGGACCCCTGCTTGTGAGTGCACTTAACACCACCAAAGTGTACACTTACAAATGGTTACAAGGGTAAGTTTTATGATATGTAAATTTCCCCCACGATATTAAAAAATGAAAATCAGAACAAAACATAGTCATTAGAAGAACAAAAGTTCAAAGGTAGCCAATTGTTCAGAGATAATATTTTGAACTTGGTTTTCTATTTATTCTCTATTGATGATTTTTAGCACCTGGTATATTTTTAGCACCACCATTTCCCCGCAGCTGGATAATGTGTGATATGGCACACAGGTCCATCCTTAGAGATGAAAATTGTCCTCAGTTGCTGGGAATCCTGTGGGCTGACAGTTCTCAGTTCCCAGCTCTCTCAGAAATTCTCTTCAGCTGGGGAGCTGCCTGTTCAAGGTCACACCCCCTTCTCAAGGAAAGCCTCTGTCTAATGAGCAGTCGCATGAGGAATACAAAGGCCTGTCTCCTTGCCGTAAGTGGGACAACTTGAAAGGGCTACCTTCAGAGCTCCATGTAGGGTCAGCTGTAGTCTTTGCTGAAACTGCAGCCCAACTTCTCCCTCTGATGAATCTTGCCTCACCATCTGCCCTTCCATAGATGTTGATTCTAGCACTCCTTACTAAACTTCTTTCATGCTACTTTCCATCTCAGAGTAACTATTCATCGAGGAAGAGAGAATACCTAAGCATTTCTTAGTCATTGGACACAAAATCTTTGTTGACATCAAATCCTGAGGAACAAAGTGTCGTGAAAGCTCCCCTTGGAAAAGGGGCTCATAGGGGCCAGGTATTAAGTGGAGTCTTGGCCATGATCTGACCCACAGTGGCCTATTAAGTTCATCAGCCCATCCAGTAATGTTCTTATTACATCCTTGTACACTTGAAATGGACATATTTGGTAATCAGCATAGCCTGCACATTATTCTCCTTGCCTGAGTCCTGCCAGAGTGTGGAAAGTTGAGCAGGGCCTCTGGAACTGATATGCCAGTCAAGATTGTATATCAAACAAATATACTGAATGAGGAATGGCAGAGGTTAGTTCCCCTAAAGGAGGGAGGCAAGCTAGTGGTCCTGACCTAAATTTAAATCACAAGTCTGGCACCCACAATAGCAACATGTTTCCTGAAGTATGACAGTCAACTATTGCAAACTCAATTAAGAAGTAGCCCTCATTGAAGTTGCTATGCTAGATATGCTATCTTTGCTGGCAAGATAAATACAGCCTTGGTTCATGGTACAAAGCCTTTGATCCAGAAAAGGTGTTCTTTTTCACCCTTCTCACAAAAGAGAAACTGAAACAATTAGCATTAATTGGAAGTTACAATATTATACATTGCAGTCTTGCCCCAGAGCTATGTTAATGCTTTCTCCTTCTGTCAAAGAAATCTGGATTGGCTGCACATCAGGAGGACCATCCTGATGGCACATTATACTGATGACATCATGCTAATAGAACCAAGTGAACAGGAATGGCATGTGTGGCCCTAACCGGTTTGGCTCAGTGGATAGAGCGTCGGTCTGCGTACTGAAGGGTCCAGGGTTTGATTCCGGTCAAGGGCACATGCCTGCGTTGTGAGCTTGATTCCCAGTGGGGGATGTGCAAGAGGCAACATATCAATGATTCTCTCTCACCATTAATGTTTCCATCTCTGTTTCTCTCTCCCTTCCTCTTTGAAATCAATAAAGATATATTTTAAAAAATAATTATATATTAAAAATATGGCATGTGTGTTGGAGATTTTAGTAAGACAGATGTGCTTTAAGGGATGAAAAATAAACTCAACACAATTTCAGGGGCCTTCTGGAGCCTCAAAATTTTAAAGGTCCTGTTGTCTGAGGAATGCTGGCCCAACCTATTCAAAGAATGGAACAAATTATTGCACCTCACATCTCCCACCACAGAGGAGGAATGACAACACCTGGTAAGGCTTTTTAGGTTTTGGAGGCAGCACATGCCACACCTGGGCATATCGTTACTCTCTGGCTCCTGTACTGGGTGACCGGAGAAGCTGCCAACTGTGATTAGAGCACAGGACAGGAGTCCAGCAGCAGATTCAGGCTGAAGTGCAGGTATCATGGCTGCTTAGGACACATGACCCAGTAGACCCTAAGATAGTGTAGGTGTCTGAGCTGAGAAAAGATGAGCTGTCAGGTTTATGGCAAGCCTACTAGGATAATCACTGTACATTCCAGAACCATATTCAGAGGAGAATGGTTGACCTTTTGAAAAACAGTTCCTGGTGAGTTTTTGGATCTTGGTAAAGATGGAGTGCCTGACTATGAGGGGAAGGAGGACATATGTAATACTTCAATAATGAAGATTTTAAATTAAAAAAAGGGAAAAAATGTTAAATGGTCAAACACATTTTAAGGAAGGGAAATGACATTTAAGTACTGTGATATGCTTAGCAAATTTGCTTATAACTAAAATGCTTTATTTGTGTACTGTGTACATGTAATTCTTGGCGTGCGGGACCATTTGATTTAGTAACATTTATATACCTATTACATACACAGATGATATGATACCAACTTAAATGGTTGTTCATTTTTGAATGTGTGTGATGCATATTAGCATATATCAAGTTCTACCCAGAACTAAGCAAGAATGTCAAAAGTGCTGCAAAATCTATTATAGAAATGAGTGAATGAATGCCAGTTGACAAAAATGTAAGGAATTGCCTATTGCCCGAGGAAAAACCTAGCATATTAAAAACCAAAACCTAAAAAATGTTGCTTCTGTATCAGAACAGAGTATTTGTGTTTAAGGATAAGCTTATATTCTTTGGAACCAGAAGAGTAGTGGAGGAGTAACATTACATATACAACTTGACCACCATTTACTTTCTAACCCCTTCCTTCATTTCAAATCAATTTGCTGCATTTGGTATTTTATCAGCATGGGTGAATTTATAATGCATTTATAATTGCATTTGTGATGTAATGAGTTGGAAGAATTCTGATAACAAAAAAATATCTTATCTAAGGAAGACAATACAATTATAGGTTGGTAATGAGAACGGGATTTTGCTTGTATCATTTTGTTTCCTGCTGCAATCTAGCATCAAGCCCCTTTGAGCTACACATGCAACTCCTATTACCACTAATTGCAGTTTTATAACACAGACACATCAAAGGAAAGACACAGACCGCCTTTATGCTGTGGGTTTTTAATCCTTTTTATATTATATAATGAGATCCAGTTCTACTTTCACATTGTAGCTTTGGTTATTCTTATTCCAATGTTTACCCATTTTCGGTATTCCTTTTTCATTTTTTGGAATTCTTGGGACTTTTCAGATAGATGTATTAGAATTAAAATAGCTAATTATATTTTGGGGCATAGCATTCTTGATTCTAAAATGAAAAGAAAATAACTCATAAGGGTGCATATATTTTTATCTTTAAGATTAGGATAGTTAAAAACACAATCTGGAATTTTACATCTACGTAGGAATTTATTTGCTGACATAAAAATTTTCACAAATTAGTTCCAAAATTGTAGTCATGTGGCTGTAACTAACCTTTTCTAGTTCAAAACACAATAATTATTTAAATAAGCAACATGATGTGCAAGATGACTGAAGTGAAGTCACCTGGATTCTGTTGTGGGCCCTGCCCTAATTGTCTCTGAAAACCCTCAGGCTTTTTAAATAGAAACCACTAGAGGCCCAGTGCATGAAATTCATGCACAGGGGGTAAGGGGGCGGGGTGGGGGGGTTTCTCAGCCTGGCCTCCTGCAATCTGGGACCCCTCAGGGGATATGTGACTGCTGGTTTAGGCCTGACCCCACCTGCGGGATCGGGCCTAAACTGGCAGTTGGACATCCCTCTCGAAATCCGGGACCGCTGGCTCCTAACCACTCACCTGCCTAACCACTCTCCTGCCTGCCTGATCATCCCTAACCACCTCTGCCTCGGTCCCCGCTGCCACAGCTTCGTTCGGATGGTCGTCCGGAAGGACGTCCAGAAGGTCATTCAGCTGTCTGGTCTAATTAGTATATTACACTTTTATTATTATAGACTAGAGGCCCGGTGCACGAAATTCGTGCACGGAGGGGGGTTGTCCCTCAGCCCAGCCTGTACCCTCTCCAATCTGGGACCCCCCGAGGGATGTCCGACTGCCCGTTTAGGCCCGATCCCACCAGTGCATGAATTTCGCAGACTGTCCGACTGCCCGTTTAGGCCCGATCCCACCAGTGCATGAATTTCGCAGACTGAATAATTTTTCCTTGTAAGGAGCTCATGATTTCAATAACGTTTCTTCTCATTACTATCATCCAACTCCTTTGGCCTTATTTCTAAGTGGAAATCGGGCCAGTGGGATCGGGCCTAAACGGGCAGTCGGACATCCCTCTCACAATCCAGAACTGCTGGCTCCCAACTGCTTGCCTGCCTGCCTTCCTGATTGCCCCTAACCGATTTTGCCTGCCAGCCTGATCACCCCCTAACCACTCCACTGCCAGCCTGTTTGCCCCCAACTTCCCTCCTCTGTCAGCCTGGTCACCCTTAACTGCCCTCTCCTGCAGGGTTGATCACCTCCAACTGCCCTCCCTTGCAGGCCGGGTGCCTCCCAACTGCCCTCTCCTGCTGGCCATCTTGTGGTGGCCATCTTGTGTCCACATGGGGGCAGGATCTTTGACCACATGGGGGCAGCTATATTGTGTGTTGCAGTGATGATCAATCTGCATATTACTCTTTTATTAGATAGGATAGAGGCCTGGTACAGGGGTGGGGGCCAGCTGGTTTGCCCTGAAGGGTGTCCCTGATCAGGGTGGGGTTGGACACCCCCAAGGGTGTCCCTGATCACCTTGGGGGTGGGGCGGCGGCAGCAAGGGGCCTGTGGTGGTTTGCAGGCCGGCCACACCCCCTGGCAACTCAAACGGAGGCCCTGGTATCTGGAATTTATTTTCCTTCTACAATTGAAACTTTGTAGCCTGGAACGGAGCCAAGCCTGGGGGTCCCTCCACAGCCAGCAGCCATTTCTGTTGGGGTTATAATTGAAACTTTTTTGCCTTAAGCGAGTGGGCCCGGCCAGGGTGTGCAGAAAGCTTTGCTTCCCCTATTGCCGGGGGCAACCCTGGCCTGCTCTCTCAAGCTCCATTCTGCCACCATTTTTGTTTGAATTTGTTTACCTTCTATAATTGAAAATTTGTAGCTTGAGTGGAGGCTTAGGCCTGGCAAGGGCAGGCAGAAAGCTTGGCTTCCTCTGTTACCTAGGAAACCTTGCTCTCTGTGGCTGTAGCCATCTTGGTTGGGTTAATTTGCATACTAGCTCTGATTGCATGGTGGGCGTGGCTTGTGGGTGTGTCGGAGGTATGGTCAATTTGCATATTTGTCTATTATTAGGTAGGATTATGCTCCACTAAACCTTTCAAGACCAGGAGATACACCATGTAAAGGGGAGGCAGAGGTTCATGCCACCCCTCCCCCTGCTCCTCTGCCATGCTCCCTATCAGAGTTGGTACCCCATGTGGTCAGATCCCTGGTACATGCCTTCCATTCCATCTCCTCTGCCCTTTATTTCCTCTATCGCAGACTGAATAATTTTTCCTTGTAAGGAGCTCATGATTTCAATAACGTTTCTTCTCATTACTATCATCCAACTCCTTTGGCCTTATTTCTAGACTATTGCAGAAACTCCAAATTAGGATCTCTTCACCCACTCTGTCACTTTTCTCTCTTCAATCCACATTAAAACAGGGATATTGCTAAAAATGCAAACATGTTATACTTTACTCCTGGTTAAAATACTTCAATGGCTCCTCATTGCTCTTCAGATTGAGTCCTAAGTTTGATTTCTGTAGTGTTAGAGACTTTAAATTTTATCTTATTTTACTATTAAAAAGTTTTCAGAATACATAAGCAGAAAGACACTATATAAGTTTACAGAATTATTATCAGACAGTTTTTTAAAAATGATTTTTCTGTGAAAAGAATTGATATGTATATGTATAGATAAGTATAAGTTCTATATACATATATGTTTGTGTACTTTCTGAGACAGTATTATACAAAACTAACATTTACATAGATTATTGTTTACAAAACATTCCTGTGACTATTCTCTTGTTAGATTCTCAGTAACAAACCCGCGAGGCAGGTATTACAAGTTACAAGAAACCCTCACGTGAAAGAGCTAACAAGCAGCGGCCAAGCTCTTGGGTTACATGCCTTATCTTCTTACTAACAGTGAGCAGTGCCCTGATTTGTGAGCAGGTGCTGGTACAGAGGGCTCCAACTCTTAGCTGCTGGAGCGACAGAGAGAAGGAAAGGTAACCTCGTCGCTACTTCCAGAGTATGGCACTGGGAACACGATCAGTTGGTGATGGAAGGTAGATTATTCTGCCCTCACGTTCTCTGTCTTTTGCAGTTCACTGCCTAAGCCTGCTTGGAACTCTACATTTATTTAATTCTTCCAGCAGAGAACAATCACAGTGAGTTTCCCCACTGACATACTTTTATTTGCTGACAGCTCATTCTTTGCAGGTTGAGCAAAGAGACACTCCTAAAACGTATGTAAATAACTCCCCCCACCCCATGGCAAAATGTAGCACCCCACAGTAAGAATAGAGTAAAAGTATTCCCAGGAAATACATTCTACTTAATATATGAACACTTCAAAAAATAAAATAAACCAGGAAAAGAGCTAACCTTGCATTTTCACAAATCAAAATGTTGATTCAAATAGTATTTGCAGAAACATAGCTGAGTGTCTACAACCCAAATGATGCCACATTTAGCATGTTCTCCTCAGATCTTGAAAAAAGAGGGTTGTGATATGAGTAAAATTGTTTAGTTGACCTGATTTTGTTTGTTTCTTTATTGAACTTCATGTCAATAAAACAAAATGAATCACTAGTTTCAAATAATTGTAAATATTTCCATTCAATACAGAATGCTTATATTTCTGAAAAATTTATTTAAACAATGGAAAACAAATCGTAGATGAAAGAAATTGGATTCATGAATTTTTCTACTTTCTAATGTTTAAATGATTCTATGATACCAGGTTATGTGACTAAAATTTGCAAATGTTTTATGTTTTTTATCTCAATTTAGATAAAAGATTAGAAATGACAATAATATTGTAGTATTTTCTACAAGTTGACATCAGAGAGAAACTCTGGACAATTGATTTTTCCTTGGTCCAGGCTGAATTCCAAAATGCCATGAAGAGAATATGGCAAAGGTGAAAAGATTTTGCAGATGTAATTAAGTTCTCAAATTAATTAATTTTGAGTTAATCAAAAGGCAGATTAGCATGGGTGGCCATGACTAAATCAGAAAAAAGCCTTGAAAAATGATCCAGACAGCCTTGAAGAAATAAGCTGCCAGGTTATGAAAGGGCCTGAGGCAGCCTCTAGGTCGGAGATGAGGGGGTCCCCAACTGACAGGAACAGCGAAAGGAGGACCTCAGTCCTACATCTGCAAGGAACTGAATTCTGCCAGCAGCCACCTGAGCTTGGAAGAAGAAGACCCCTCGTTCCCGACAGCAATTCATCTATGAGACCCAGAGGGCCCATACACCATGCCTGACTCTGATGACAGAAACGGTGAGATAATAAATGTGTGTTGTTTTAATCTCCTTTAAAAAACTATCAGTAAACGGTGACTGTGACTCCTCCATTAATTATTATTACCAGATATTTACCAAGTGGCCACTGGGTTTCAGGCAGTGTGTGAGGATCAGACAGCGTGATAAACACTGAAGACTACATTTCTGAGTGTAAGGGAAACTATGAAAAAAAAAAAAAGATAATTTCTTCTTGTTTCACTCAAACACAGTGTAAGCATAGTCTTGGGACATAAGAAACATATATTTGGTTTCTGTCCTGATTCTTGGCACAGAACTCATAAAGCCCTTGTAATAGCCTGAGCCAGTGGTCGGCAAACAGCGGCTCGCGAGCCACATGTGACCAACACCCTCACTTCTTCTAACGCCACTTCTTCAAAATAGACTCGCCCAGGCCGAAAACCGACTTCTGCACATGGGCCACGAAGTTTCAATCGCACTGTACGTGCGCGCCCGCACGTGGTATTTTGTGGAAGAGCCACACTCAAGGGGCCAAAGAGCCGCATGTGGCTCGCGAGCCGCGGTTTGCCAACCACTGTCCTGAGCCATAGGGATGCTAGGAGCATCCTTTGTCCTAGTATTTGATTTTTGGCCCTGATTCCTGACACAGAGCTTCTAAATCTTGGAATTTCCTGGCTGATAGGGGTGTATTTTGTTCCAATGAGGGGACTCTTGGTGGGCTCCTGAATGGGGGCTGGTTACCAGAGAGACCAAGCCATGGTTAGAAGGTTGGAACTTTCAGCCCCACCCCCTACCATCCTTTAGGAAGGGGAAAGAGACAGGAGACTGAGTTAATAATCTGTCATGCCTAAATAATGAAGTCTATAAAAATCCCTAAATAACAGGATTTCAAAGAGCTTCCAGGTTGGTGAACATATCCATATGCCTGGAGAGTTTCACATTCCAACTCAGAAGCCCCTGAGCTCAGCACCCTTCTGGACCTTACCCTGTGGACCTCTTCATCTAGTTGTTCCTCTATGTCCTTTATAATATCCTTTGCAACAAACCAATAAATGTAAGTAAAGTTTTCCTTGAGTTTTGTGTGTTATTTAATAAGCAAATTATTGAACCTATGGAGGAGGTCTTGGCAACGCCCCATTTGTACCCAAGTCAAACACAAATGTGGGTAATCTGGAGATCTGTTACTTGCAACTCTCTAAAACAGGGGTGGGGGGGAAGCAGTCTTGTGAGACTGAGCCCTTAACATGGGGAGTCTTTGCTAACTCTAGGTAGTCAGTGTCAGAAAGAATTAAATTGTATGACACCCAGTTGCAGTCTGCAGAGAATTGGAGAATTGTTGGATGTGGAAAACCCACGCGTTTGGTGTCGGAAGCGCTGTGAGTAGAGAAACAGTGTCCCTTGAATTAGCCTATCTCACACCTTTGTTCTTCCACCCCAATTTCACCACAAACACATCTGAGTTCTCTGCCCTGGCACGATGAATGCCAACTTCTAGGGATCTCTTACCTTGACTCAACTACACAAAGTTATGGGGATGGTTTAATTAAGGGGCAGAGGTTGTTTCCTGAATCCCAACACGAACTTTTTACTATCTCCTTATATTATTTTACTGAATTCTTAAAGCTCCACATGTTACAAATTGTTCACCTGGACCTAGGATACTTATTTTTATCCTAATGTAATTCAATTCCCTGACTTAAAGACTTGCTTCTTGCACTAATAGCCTCAGATTTCCCTGTGACGTTCAATCTGTTGCCTTAAACTGCAAGCCATACTGGCTGAATCCCCCTGATGCCCACTCGCCAGTCCTGGGGATTCCTTGTTAAACCTGTCCTGTTTGCCACTTATGCTGCCCCATGATTGAAGGCTATTAATATTATTAATTCATTCCTCAATCCTTTGTTCCTTATCATTACAAATGACTCTTAAGGTCTCTAGGAGATGGGAACTAGATGCATCTTAGTAACATCAGTCATTTCTGGTGCTGATACTAATATTGAAATAGGTTTTGGAAATTTGAGTTGGTTATTTCTATGATAAGACAGGATTTTGAGATATGGCCCTAATTTTGTTTTTATTTTCTTCCTATATTTCCCTTTCTTCCTTTGCCTGAACCTACCCCAAACATGGTCATCCTTGAACTTCTTTGTCTTAGAGGGCATTTGAAATAGGCTGAGTGGTGTGTGTGTGTGTGGGGGGGGAAAGACATTTACTTCCCTTTTTAGTTGTAGTTGTTATTGTTTTCCTGAAAGCATAAGCTCGTGTTGCAATTCCCAAGCAAATAATATGAAGTGAAAAGACTTTGTCTAAACTAGGAAGAGATGTTCCAGGACTGAAGTCAGGAGATCTGAGAAGACGAAGACTGAGTGTTGGGAGCCGAGGGGAGAGGTCTTGCTGCCCTGCAGTGTCACCAAGAAATTGGCAAATTCCCAGTGAGGAAGGTGGGCAAACACATTTGGTCCATGGGACTAACAAACTGCCTGTGCTTCCTGAACAGCATAGAGACCCAACATGCAAATTCCGCCTTCACAGAGCCTCGGCCCACTTCTTCCACCTGCCTTGAATGCCCTTCCTTCTATTAGGCTGCCCATCGCCCACTCCTGTTCAAGTCCCTCCTACTCCACTCAGCCTTCCTTTTGACCTCATGCCCTTGTGTATGACCGCTCCACCGAACATTCCCCACTTTTATTTGTCACTCAGTTAGCACTTAATCCTACTACTTTCTAGCCTCCCATATGATGTCTTGTATTATTTAACACTTCATCCATTCACTTAATTTGAATTAAATTACAAATTCTTTGAGTTCAGGACAAGTCTTGAAATCTTGTTTTGTTGTAGTATAACCACAAAAAATTATAAAAATGATGTATAATGAAAGAGTATCAAAGATTTTCTAAGGAGAAAAATCACAATATTTTAGCTCCTAAAGTAATCTTGAAATGCCCATAAAATATACAATCACATTAGGTCAAAATACAATCACATTAGGGTTTCCTACATAAAAATACAATATTACAGAATCTTTTCTAGAGACACATGGTGAAATACAGGGGATTTTCAGGGCAGTGGAAGTGTTCTGTATGATACTATAATGGCAGGTACCTGACATTATGCATTTATCAAAGCAATTGACTCATACCACACAAAGAGTGAGCCCTGATGTAAACTATAGACTTTAGTTTATAATAGTGTGTCAGTATCGGTTCATCAATTGTAACAACTGTACTCACTAATGCAAGAAGCTGGGTGGGGAGGGAGATGGAGTATTTGAAAACTATACTTTCTGCTTACATTTTCTGTAAACTGATGTCTTCCCCAGATAATAAAGTTTATTATAAAAACCAAAAAATACAATATTATAGAAGCAATCTTTTCTAGAGGCATGCCATTCCAAGAATATACAAAATCCCACTGAATGCTTTAAAAAAAAAAAAGACAGCAAAATTTGAAAATGTCATATCCTGATTTTTTCCATATTTTGATAACCCTTTTGCTCTGTATATTGAAATGGATCTTTTATTATACCAACAAGATAGCAGCAGTTGTTCACTGGTGGCTAGCCAGATGTGTACTATAGCGAGATCATCATATCTTATTTCTACTTAAAAATCATGCCTATTACCTGCTAATTGCCATGTATTGATTTACTTAAGCATCCATGGTTTCTGTATGAGAAAGATAACACTTGGATCTCAGGGGCCTGGAAATTCTTTGCACTGTCAGTGACCTTGACTGAAAAGGGTAATTAATCTGAACCTCCGGATGGAATTGAGAGACTTAGACCTTTCATTCTTTATGAAAAGCTTCATCTTTAGTGATGTGAGCACACAGTTCTATTTACTGAGAAAACATCTTATATTAACTTATCTCCTCTTTTATGATCAGCTACCAGAATTGCAGAGCTATTTTCAAGGAAAAGAAAGGAGACAAAAAGGACTTAGTATATAGCAAGGAGTTTGATTTTCCTATGAGGCTATGCCCACTCATCCACTGCCTAGCCCCTTGTTGATGGCCAAACCACTTTGTTTTCCTGCTTAGTTTGTTTTTCATTTGCACAATGAAATAATAAAAGTTTGTATTCTATGAGATTAAAAATAAAAATGTAAACATTTTAAAACTATCTTATAAATCCAGGGTGTTTTTTTTTTTTTTGCTTGTTTGTTTTTGCTGGTACATAGCCACCTAAACATTAAAGTATTGAATTAAATTACAAATTCTTTGAGTTCAGGACAAGTCTTAAAATCTTGTTTTGTTGTAGTATAACCACAAAAAATTATAAAAATGATGTATAATGAAAGAGTATCAAAGAATTTCTAAGGAGAAAAATCACAATATTTTAGCTCCTAAAGTAATCTTGAAATGCCCATAAAATATACAATCACATTAGGCCTTATTTTTTTCATTCTTCACTTGTTTCTTGGCTTCTGACAAGAATCAACGTACAAGAGATGCCAGGCCCTGTGATATAAATGTGAAAAAATCCAAGATGATGACAAATCAAATAACATGTATACATTTTGTAAAAGGTAGAAATGTTTTGAGATATAAGTGTTCTTGAATATATTCTAGCAATTGTATGTTGATGCAAAATAGGAAAATGCAAAAACTATTTTTCTTTTGATAAATATTTCACAAATGCCTTCAGTTTGACTAATACTTATAAACTGCCAAATGACTTTTTTTTTTCAATTCAGAATTACTGGTTACCATTGATTCAAGCCAGGAAAAGGAAGTACAGGGGACATTGTGTTGTACTACCTTGCAGGATACTTCTTGACTTCCAGATCTCTCTGGCAATCTGCTTTAGTCTACCTCAAGTGCATTTCTAGTTATTTTCTTTACTGATCAGCAAGCCGACAAGCTAATTGAAGATTCCATGGCTTTAAGACTTATGAAATAATTCACCTTCCTCCCTATTGAGCATTTTATTTTGTAGAGCTGACACTTCTGTTTCTTTATCAAGTGCCACTTCTAGAAATACTTTCACATCTCTTCCTCTTTTTATTTTCTCTCAGACGTTTTACAAGGGTGCACTTTTTGCATGTGTATATATGTGTGCATGACTTTTCTCTTTAGTAAAATAGCTACCAATAGATACCGGAGCTAATTTACTGTGGAAAAGCATAACACATTCTGCACCTGTAGGAACCCACTGACATTTATGTAGAGTTGCCTGACTGAACACTGAGTAACATATAAAGAATAAGGTTATGGGTAATGGGAGAAGAAGCAGTAGGCTACCACCAGTGACAGTAGTTTTTAAATTAAACACATTGTTAGCAGGGTAGAACTAAGGTTCTCTTTGAATGTGTCATACATGAGCTAGTGACTACAGAGCATCAGTGAGCCATGCCTTTTCCATCTGTGGTTCATGTGAGAGAATGAAATGTTGAAGAAACAGAGGGGTGTCAGAGGCTGGCTGGAGGAGGCAGCTTCAAAACAAAAATGAAAGATAGAAAAAATCAAAAATAGAAATAATAAAATAGCAATAAAATGTAAATCTATCAAGAATTGAATCTAAAAAAACAAAATAAACAAGCAGAGCAGAAACAGAATCATAAATATAGAGATCATTTTAATAGTTGCCAGAGGGGAGGGGAGTTGGGGGCTTGGGTGAAATAGGTGAAGGGATTAAGAAGTACAAATTGGTTTTAACAGAATAGTCAAGGGGTTGTAAAGTATAGCATTGGGAATATAGTCAATAATATTCTAATATTATGGGAATTATCACTTAGTAAGTTATTTAATGTCTAATCACTGGGGAGTACGCTGGAAACTATTATAATATTTTATGTCAACTGTAATTGAAAAATAAAAACATGATTTTTAAAAATGTACAGTCCCTTAGGAAGCACTTAAAGACCTCTGCTCTCAGACCAGCCCCTTAGGTTTCAGTTTGCATAGCCTTTGATTAGCTTTCTCTACAGAGCTTGCTGGTGCAGGAAGAAGAGTAAATGCCAGTGTGGAGAAGCACAAGCAGAGTCCTGCTTCTCCATTACATCATTCAAAGATAGCGGTTCCCAAGCTTATTTCTTTACCATACCATATTAGAGGGGCGTAATTATGAAAATTAACAAAATCCTAAAGTGAGTCCATAAATCACAAATTCATTGCTTACTTTTTAAGTTCTGCATTGCCCTATACAAGCATTCTGGTTAGAATTTAGAAATATATATGTATTTCTAAATTATATGTACATTTTATACACACACACACACACACACACACACACAAAGTTTTGCAGAATTTTTTTTCCTAGTTGATACATTCCTCGGGTGGATGAGAGGAAAGGATGGTAAGAGGAAATATCTTAGAATAAATGGATAACTTGGGTCAGAGTAAAGTGCCTAAAATTTGTTAGCAGGAAACTTCTACTCATTCTTTTGGTACCCATATATACTTATCAAGACATGTACAAGTTATAAAAGTCTGAAACAATGTGAAAAAGTAGGTGAAAGGAGGGTGATGTGGAGATAAGTGCCTGGTTATTGGGGAAGTTCCCAGGAACTGGCCATGACCTTGGTCTCCTCACCATATTCTGGGATTGATCTGCATATCCAGAAAGAACTCCCTTTCTCTCATTTGCAGAAATAGACCCATATTAACCAGCATACAGAGGTTGACAATGTAAACCAGAATATTCGTTTACGACCATTAAGCTGACCAGAATACTTAAATTGTCCAACCACAGTAGTGAGCGTGGCATCGGACCTAGATAAGTCCGTTTATCTTAAGTGATTTTTAGCTAATGGAGTCTGAGATGTTTCACCTACTAGAGGGGTGTACTTGCCAAGAAACCTTCATACTTGGATCTACTTTGCAAAGATTCATTCCATCCAGAGCAGAGAGTGAAGGCTCTGCCACTATTTGCTTCTGAGGCTTTCCTTTCCTCATGCTTCCATGGCTCAGCCCCCCTTTTCTGATCTCACAGGTTTTTTTTGTGTGTTTTTTTTTCTCCAAATAGGTTTAACCAGTTCCATTTCTATGAGGGAGTTTATACATACTAACAATACTATCTCTGAAGTGACTCTCAGATCTCTTAGGTTCTGAACATTAACTTGCAGTTTAGGAACAGTATCTTGATTTCTAATTCAGATGGCTAATCAGAGCAGTTTGATTTGGATTTGATGAATTGAATTTTCTTGAGGGCAACCTCATTTATAAAGGCTGGGAGTGTCTCACCAAAACCTCTATTATCCTGACAGCAATATAAGTTGACAGCAAGTCATTTTTTAATTTGCAAATGTCAACATAAATGTAGGAATAAGTGAACATGTATGTATGATATTAAAATTTATATCCAACCCTTAGAAAGAAGGTTGGCACTGTGAGAGGAGTATTGGCTTTAGCATCTGATGGAGTTTTTTATCCTAACTCAAGCACTTATTAACTCTGTGACCTTTGGCAGGCTATTTAAACTATCTCCATTTCCTCCTTTCTAAAGTTGGGCATAGTGGTAATAATAGTTGCCTCATAGAGGTGTTATTAGGATAAAATAAAGCTAATCTATCCTACCTAATAAAATAGTAATATGCAAATTGACCACACCTTCGCTACGCCCAAGCCATGCCCTCCAGCCAAAGCCACGCCCGCCAGCCAATCAGGGCGAGTATTCAAATTACCCAACAAAGATGGCAGTTAATTTGCATACACTGAGGGAGGGAGGAGTGAAGACTGAAGACAACTTAGAAGGAAGAGGGAGGAAAAGCAGAAAGCAAGGTGGCTGCCAGAGGGAAAGCCCGGGCGGGACAGAGCAGGGCGGAACGAGGCGGGCGGCAGTGGCGAGCGGCCGCAAAGGCAGCGGCCGCTGCCGCAAAGGCTGCTTGCAGGATTCTTCCTGCAAATGGGCTACTAGTATATATATAAAAGCCAAGCGACCGGAACAATCAGAAGGACCGGAACAACTGGTTGCTATGATGCACATTGTGGCTAACCAACTGGCTGGATGTGGGGGGAGCTGGCCAACCATCCGCTGCCCCTCCCCCAGCTGGCCAACCTCCTGTGGCCCAGCCCCCAATTGGCAACCCCCACCCTGATTGGGGGCATGGCCAGTCAGCCAACCTCCTTCAGCCCCTCCCCCTGGCCAGCCCAGTCCCAGAAGGGCCCCCTCTTCCCTGATTGGGGCAGGCCGACTGGATCCTACCCATGCAACAATTCGTGCACCAGGCTTCCAGTGTTTCCTTATAAAAATAAATGCTAGATAGTAGTTCTTATTAATTGTAAGTAAACTGATTACAATGCAAACTGATCAATGTTTATATGCATCAACAAAAAGCTGCTTGTTAAAAAGAAAATAAAAGTATTTTTATGGTCTAGCCATAAATTCTGGCGTTTATTTCCATTCCTCATTCTCGACATTTTCTTGATCTCAAGATGTTTTTCAAAGATGAGATAATATAAAAAAAGATGCTAGGACCCATTTCTCTCTCATATGAAAATAGGTTTTATCCAGAAGTAGCAAGTGTTCTAGAATATTGTAACTGTCTAGCATTCTCCCAACCTTTAAATCCAAATTATACCTTCGTTTCCTTGACGCTTTGAACCAGATGGGATTATTGCGAAGGGAAGATAGCAGGGAAGGTACACATTATCAACACACTCCCAACACTTTGCATAGAATAGTTCTTGTCCTCCTACCATCAAACAAGAAGGCTGTCTATTTAGTATTTCTTTCTCAGGCAATGTGGCTTCTGAGCTCATATTTGTAAGATTATAAGAATTCTATGATTCAACCCTAAAATGAAACCAATTGGTAAATGGTGGACAAAGAGAACTTTGTGTTCCTCATCTGATTCTAAATTCTGAATTACTTCCCAGGAGGAAGAGTTGTATCTATATTAAGGTGAACTTAAGTAGTACTGCATAATATGCTTCACGTTCCCTCAGTGCACTGGTCATTAAAATTCTGGAAGATGCTAATTTGCTATGCACCTGGGTCTCAGATACCTAAAATTTTTATGATTTGTTTCAAAAATTTATTCCGAAACTTTATTAACAGAGCTAGGCTTACATTCTAAATAAGTAAAGAAATAAAGGACAGACGGTTTTTAGTCCCATTCCTTCATCCACCTGGAACATAACACACCTCTAATGTTATTTTCTTAAGGATGCCTCTCATTAACCTTCCAGATTTTTCCCTCTCCATTTATGAGAGCCCATAACCCCCTGTCATTTCTTTTCCATGGCATACATTATAATATTCATAATGATTTGCTTTAGTATTTTAGTTCTATGCATAGTCTGTTAAAGTTCAAGTTTTTCAGTTGAAAGTAGAAAAAAGGAAATTACTGATAAAATATTAGTATTTTTCCAAGAATGAGGAGAAGAGCTGATGAAGTAATGCTCAGTGTAGATGTAATCCAGGACAGTTAGAGAGATCACATCAGCCAGAGCTGGCCTGCTTTCCTATAGGCACTCGTATAAAGTGATTTCACTTCAAATAACCTCTAAAAATCCTCAAAAAGGAAATCACTGGTCCATTGCTTCCCCTACCCCCCATTAGACTAATGATAATGGCTAGAATGCAAATAACTATGATTGGCCTACCCTGAGTAACACATATAGGTAAATGGTGAAGAGAAAGTACTGGCAGGCAAAAGCAATTACTACTCTCACTATGAGGTCCACAAGAATAGGAATTGATGTGCGTGCGTGCGTGTGTGTGTGTGTGTGTGTGTGTGTGTGTGTGTGTGATGGATGTCTCCAGATGTAAAGCAGATGCCTGTTGCCTAAAACATGTTCAATAAAAGTTTGTAGAATGAATTAAAGAAGCAATTATGGAGGAACAGTCAGGTCATTATTCATAAGCAAAGTAGAGACTCCTACATATTTTTCTCCCCAAAACAGCTACTCCCTGAATGCCTGCGAGTTCACTATCAATGAGATATTCATTATGTTATGCATTGCCTTCTCCATTTGCTTGCTAAAATCCACATTCATATTTATGTGTATTTTAGCCAATCCTCTGATACCTTATTGTAAATGTATCCACCAGAACTTTTTCTCTGGCAATGGATATTTGAGGCACCAGAGTCTCAGAAAAAAAAAAAAAATGAGAGCATGCTAAAATATTGGAGCTGGATAAAGTAGGAAAAAAACACACCAAAGGAACACAAAAGGCATGTGCAAATATTGAATATTTGTGGTTCGTACACTCACAATTAAGGGAAAAGTTCTTAAATAATCAATAAGGAGGAGTGATTTTACCAGAACCCAACCATGCTGACACTCTTATCTTAGACTTTCAGGCTCCAGAACTGTGAAAAAAATAAATTCTGTTGTTTAAGCCAATAATAATAACAATTTTTCTCTCAAACCTAAAACAGAATCACTCTGGATTTAATGGTATTCCCTGATATAATTCCTTTTCCCTGATATAATTATTCCTAATAAGCATAATTAATACTGACATTAATAGGGTGTCCCAAAAATGTATACACACTTTAACAACTGATAACTTACTTACTTTTCATGTTTAACTGATTTGAAATAATGGTGAAGCCAGACTAAGCCTTGAACAAAGAAAGTGTATCCTAAAGTGCCACTAGACTTTTTGTTATGGGGATACATAAAAGATAAAGTTTACAGTACAAAATCGGCAACAGTTGGTGAATTGAAGGTGCACAAATACCAAACAAAGTGATTATTGATGTTTGCAATTTCATTGCTTTGCTTTATCAGCAGTGCCTGCACTAGAGTGGTCATCAGTTTGAAATATTGATAAAAATGTATTCATTTCTGGAGATTCTTTTAAATTTTGAAATAAACTGTATGTTAATAAACACTGATTTTATAATTATTCAAAGTGTGTGTACATTTTTGGGGACACTCTGTATTTTTACAATTTATGATCCAGTTTTGGTTATTGGTGAATCTCAGCAGCTGTTCCTTTCACCAGGCTTAATCAAGGTCAGGATTGCTTCTCTTTGGCAGTAATATCTGGAAGGAGGTCCTTCCCCAGATCAGACCTCTGATACCTGCCCCTAAGAATCCTAGCTATGAAGCATACCAGCATTTAATATAACACAAGTTCTGTGAGAGCAAGAAATTTCTTGTTATATACAGTCTATGTAAAATAGTGTCTCACCAGTAATTATTACTCAATAAATATTTGTAGAATGCTAGTTAAATAGATGAATGAATAAATTTACTCTTGAGTATTTCTTAGAATCAGCTCCCATAGATTTAGGTATTGATCTAAGTTTATTGTATACAGTGAATGAGTGATGGGAATGCTAATGAAGGGTCTGGAAGATTTCAATTAATAGTTATTTCCCCCCTCAATCCAAGTGATATTCTGCCAAATGAATCAAATAAAAGGCTTTTTGCCAGGCTGGCATGGCTCAGTGGTTGATTGTCAATCTATGATTCCCAGTTAGGGCACACGCTCAGGTTGCGGGGCTTGATCTCCGAAAGCAGCCAATCGATGATTCTCTCTCATCATTGTTTCTCTCTCTCTCTCTCTCTCTCTCTCTCTCCCCTTTCCTCTCTGAAATCAATTAAAAATATTTTTAAAAAGGCTGTTCAATCTTAATGACCTTTACTCTGATGAGTAAGGTTACATCAGATAGCTCTACAATACCCCTTAGCACTCACCGTGCATAGAACCAGCAAAGACCTTAGTTCTAACACTATGGACAAGGAGCCTGAGTCTGAATTTCCCCAAGGTCCCACATATAGTATAAGTGGCAAAGAAGAACTGAAACCCAGATCTTCATATTACTTATACAGAGCTCTTTGCTTCCCTTATGACGGAGATACCATCTTGTCTAGATGGATTGATTATATATAAATTTCATTTTCTGGGCATGTGTTCTTGTTCACTGATATGGGAAATTGAATGATCAATTTTTTATTAAGACATAGTTTATGGTAGCTTTGGCCATTGATGACCACAGTAATATTTTGGACATTGATGGTATTTTATTGTTTCTAATAACTTTGTCAACAAAGCAAAACAAAACCCATATCTATTGTGAAAAGAAGGGAAAAAAGAATTTGTGCATTTTATTACTGTGCTATCACTACATTATAAATTCAAGAAACTGGTTGCCATTTCAAATTCAATCTCTGAATATCTGTGAAATCTAACAACTCCTGATACTGTTGGTCAGTTTTTTAAGTTACAAATGCCAAACCCATTTGTAAACAATGAAAATTTCTTATAATTATTAGATTAAACAAATAAAAATATTTGCATTACAAGTGCTCCTCTCTTTACAGGGTGGTTATATCTTGCTAAACCCATCATAAGTTGAAAATATTGTAAGTCAAAATTCATTTACTACAGCCAACCAGTGTCTAACCCAACATCACAGCTTAGTCTGCCTACCTTACACTTCTGCTCAGAACACTTATATTAGCCTACAACTGGGTAACCAAATCTTGAATTTCATTTCAGGAGTAATTGCCTCTTCTCACCAGAAGCAGAAAACACAGATGGGTGTTTCGTACACACGATGGGAAGTGAAAACACAATATCCCCCAAATGCTGGCAACACTGTAGAGTATCAGATGCTTACCCTCATGCTGGCTGCTCAGCATCACAAGAGAGTATGGTACTGCATATCGCTAGCCCAGGAAAAGATCAGAATTTGAAGTTCAAAGAATGGTATATCACTTTCGTAAAGTCAACAAATTATAAGTCAAACCATGGTAAGTCAGAGACTGCCTCCATGAATCATGCAGGTCTTTGTAATTTGTGAAAACACGTTCTCCTTACTCAGGGTTCTTATTCACACATCCGTCCTCTGGGTCCCAGGCCACAGCCTCCGTCCCAGTCTTCAACTGCTGACACTATGGGAAGTAAACTAGAAATCCTACTGGGACATCTATGCACTTAAACTCAATTCTTTAAACATACTACTTGTATGGCCTACTCTCCATCCTCACTAGTGTTCACCAATTATGCTCTTAGGATAGAATAAAAATTCTATGCAGGCTGACTGAAGCTTTATTCAGAGCAAAGCTTTCAGCTATTTTGTCTTTTATAATCACACCCTAGTAGTCTCTGGCCCTTATTGATAAGTTGTACTCCAGAACTCATTCCCCTTAATGGAACATTTCTATGATCCATCAGCATTATTAAAAAGAGCAACTGCAACAGATTATGGAGTTGTTCCCTTCTCCTCCTGCCCAACCCTCAAGGATCTCTAACATCCTGAGGATTTCAGACCCATCGGCCTCAAGAGATGTATGATATCACAGGTATAAATTGCCTGACTTAACAAGTCTAATTAATCAGCTGTACTGAAGGAGACCTTAATAGCTGGGAAATGAAACATATGGCTAATATCAGAGTTACGTATTTTGACAGCTTGTTCCTGCCCAGTTAGAGAAAATCCTATTCTTTACCCCCTAAAACCTGAAAGTATCATCTATTCTTTTTCTGATTATTTAAGATATGGGTGCAGGTACAGGGCTTTCCTTAGTTCCTAGCATATAGTTCTCTAGTATTAGAAAAATTTTCTTCTTTAATCCCTTCAGATAAAAAAGCATCTTAATCTGTATACACATATATACAGGTAATTCATGGCCTGGAACAATTAAATTGAAGAGGCTTTTGAGTGACTTTTTTGTTGCTAGCCTTGTGAATAATTCATATTTACTAGGAAAGATGGTGAACAAGATACTAGTTTATCTTGAATATTACATTGATATTCAAACTGAGGTATTCTATAGAAGTTCCACTTTTAAAAATAAGCTTGTTTTTAAGAAGAATGTTAAAATGGTTTATTCAGGAGAGTTTCCATTTAACATCCTCTATTTATTTCTTCTTTCCACTGTGATGGAAGTTGCACATGCAGGCTTTGCAATTCACACCTGGCTGGATGTGAAGACAGTGGGAGATTTGCTTCCAGAAGTGCCACTATATTTCTACAAACATTTAACACATTCCCTCTTAGGGCAAAAGATAAAATATTTTTCTCCAAATCCTGGAAGCATTTCCTGTGAACATCATGTCTTAAACAATCCTTTAGGCAAAATTTATACAATATCGATAGCATGATAAATGTGAAGGAAATGCCCAGGATTCCTTGTATTTGTGGTTTTGTCTCTTTTTCCTTCTTGATAATAAATACATTATGCTTTTTTTTTTATTTCTCCTACTGCTCCCTTCTTCCCACCCCCATTCTAATCAGAAATTATTTACTAGTTTTCAAAAATTATCTCAGGATTCACAGAAATACAGAGTTTCTGTGAATATTGGCTGTTCCAACGACTCCCAATAAAAATGATAAAAATAGCTTCCTCAATTTTACTGCAATAGACTGATTTTCATAGTCTTAATTCCAAGAAAAATACATAGTTCTACCTCTGCAGGACTATTTAACCAACACTTTAGTAATTTTCCAATAAAGAAATATGCATAATTTGTACTAGTTTCCTCTTGCACAAAATCAATGATTATGCATCTTAACTGCATATACAGATCCTGGCTCTGTAATTAATGTCCTCAATGATCATGAATTTCATCCTAATGGAAGATCTGGTCTATTAACTTTCTGACTGCACATAACTTATATGTTTGGGATTTTTACAATGCTTAGAAAGATTTTGTGAAGAGCGAGTGGTGGAGGGAGAAAAAATAACAAACCATGACATATCCAAGTATTTAAGTCTTGGCTCTAGCAGTAAATAGCAAAGTGTTTAACCATTCTTAGCCTCAATTATTTAATTCATAAACAGTGGTAATAATAATAATAATACTTGCTCATGTTTTCTAATGTGATTGTTTTATAAAAACAGTGAGATACATGTGAAAATATTTTTAAAATTATTGAAGGATATATAAATATTAAGTGGCTTCATTATTCCATATTTCCATATGAAATAAAGTACATATTATTTGACTAAACTTTCATGTCATATAGAAGTCAGGCTTTCAACAAAATTGTGAAATTATTGAAGTTGTTAGATATAAATTAATCAGGTTGGACTACATTATGGTTCATAATAAAATCACAGTGGCCAGGGAAGAGATTAACCAAAGAACTTATAAGCATATATGCATTGCCCCTGGACACGGACGATAGACAGATGAAGGCCTGGGGGTGGGTGGGAGATGAGTAGAGGGGGGAACAGGGGAGAACATAGGGGATATCTATAATACTCACAACAATAAAATAAATTTTAAAAATTACAGTGGCTGAAAACAAAGGTTTCTTTTTCTTTCAAAGTACATGTGCTTTGAGAAATGTCTGGGAAATCCAGAGCAGAGTCAGAGTAGGCACCTTCTGGAACATTACATAACCATGTCAAAGGGAAACTGGGCAACAGTGGGCCTTTTGTGCTCTGACATAAAATTGGCACACATTATTTTAATTCCCATTCTTCAGCCAGAACTAGTCATATGATTCACCCAACTACTAGGGCCACAGGAAATGAAAACCTACAAGGAAATTGGAAGGTGAAAAGCAGGAAAATTTTCCTTTAATGACAATCTTAGTTCCCCAATTTACAAAAACTAATCCACCTCTTTCTTCCTGGTGCTCTCCCCTTTAGATATTTAATCTCTATATAATTTGTGTAGGGATATAAAGACTTGTTAATAGGATTTAGCATTGTAATAATGTACACACAGATATGCACACACACACACAAACACACACAAGATGATAGAAAATTAAGGCATTTTATTTTCTAAAAGACATCTCTATTTTAACAAACATCCCTAAAACAACAACAAAACACTAACAACAAATCTTCAGAAATCCATTAATGAATCCTTACTTTCTATTTTTCAGAATCTTAGAATTTTGTCTGCCTTCTCCTGAAAGAGATATTTTTAACAAAGTGAGTCTCCCCTGGACAGGACAATTCCGATCACAACAAATAGTTTGTCCACTTCCACGAAACAGGAAGCAAGGATAGATGTGTTCAAGTCTCATCATCCTTTAGGGGGTTGAACACAACCCCATTCCATGAATTCGTGAAATGCTCTTGGGGTACCATTTCTCAGACTGGAAGCTGAAAAGTCAGTATTTCAGGGAGCCCACTGGAGTACCGACTTAAATTAATAGAATGAGTAGGAAGAAACGGAACAAAGTTATTGCTTTTATTTTCTTGCTATTGTCCCAGCTATTGTTTAAGCAGATGGTTCATACAAAGTGTTGTTTTTTTCTGGCTTAAAATAGAATTTCTTTATTCTTTTGTTAATTTTTAAAAAAATACTGCCTTTTCAAAAAAGACAAGCATATAACAACAATTTGTTGCATAATAAGAACCCAATTTTATATTTTTTAAACTTTTGTGATTTTTCAAAACAAACCAAGCTAAGCAAAAATAGTATTTGTGGAAAATTGTTTGGGATGGATTTTTACTATTGTTTTTATCCCAAGGAATAATAATATGGCAAGGGTCTCCCTACTTCTACGAAAACAACGACTGTTGATTAGTATCGAGGACAGTGGTCTCACTCCTCTACTAGCCTGTCAGATACCAAGGTGAGAGTCTACATAGTTTTACATGGCCTTAGTCCAAGTGAAGGCAAATGTCAACATGTTAAATAACGATATGTAATATGTACACAATTAAATTTTGAGGGTGTAAGATAAATATTATGGCTCGCCCAGCCAGTGTGGCTCAGAGGTTGAGCTTCGATCTGTGAACCAGGATGTCTAGGTTTGATTCCTGGTCAGGGCACATGCCCAGGTTGTGGACTTGATCCCCAGTGTGGGGTGTGCAGGATGTAACCAATCATTGATTTTCTCCCATCACTGATGTTTCTCTCTCTCCCTTTCCCTTCCTGTCTAAAATCAATAAAAAATATTTTTAAAAATATTATGGCTGAATGAACACATGGAAAGACATAATAATAGCAAACTAAACAAGTTTCCACTTCTAGCTGCTTCTTCAAAGTCTAGCTTCACCTCTGGTCAAAAGTTTGGCTAGCTCAATATGTATATATTTGCATTAACAAAACATATGTGAAGATATTGTGTTTTAAAATGCATAAAATTGTTCTTTTAATCAAGCTATATCAGTGTTTATTTATATATAAATTTCAAATCTCTTAATTGACTTCCTAAGTTTAGCATAATACCAAAAAGTTTTTAAAAAGAAAAACTCTCATTTTTACAATATTTATTTTATTAATGTTACTATTGAATATTGCATTACTCAAACTGAAGTTTACAGATCCCTAGAAGCTATATAGAAACTTCAAATGTTGTGGGTTTGTTTTTTTATACCTTTGTTTGCTTTTTGATGAATAGCTAAACATTAATATAAGCATACTCCACATAGGGAAAGACACCTAATGACAAAGTCCAGGTTTATTTTCTTCTTGAGAAGTTGAATTTAAATTTTCAACTAACATAGACATGATCAACTTTTTATAAATAATTAGACAGGCAGAGATGAATCCTTGGGGAAAAAAAAGAGTAGTGAAAAGAGGTGGACAACATGCCCAGTTTCTCATTCCAAACTCCCATCAAATTTGCCCTAGCTGGTTTGGCTCAGTGGATAGAGCACCAGCTTGCAGACTGAAGGGTCCCGGGTTCAATTCCGGTTCAGGGGCACATGCCAGGGTTACAGGTCTCAGTCCCTAGTGTGGGGCATGCAGGAGGCAGCTGATCAATGATTCTCTCTCATCATTGATGTTTCTATCTCTCTCTCCCTCTGCCTTCCTCTCTGAAATCAATAAAAATTAAAAAAGAAATTTAAATCTGTACTTCTCCCAGGAGAAGGGTTAATGTGTAGGTAAAGAAAAAAAAATGCATGGAAAAGGTATTAACCACCACCACACACAGCCTTAATGTAACAAAGCAAAACAATATAATGTGGGGCGCGGCTACAGTGTTTGGACAGGTTCAAGCCTTGGACTGATGAGAGGGCACAGTCCTCTCGTGGCCACGTGCAAGTCCCAGCTTGGAGGGCAGAGCCTCCCCGCACAATTATAGCCAACAGCTATAGTTGTAAGCTTGAACCTATGGTCTGAACATGTGGCCCCACGTGCCTAAGTGATATAGGCTGCAAGTAAACAAAGCTTGATCATGTGCATGTAGTTGAGTAGGATCGAAACCCACAAGAATGTTGTAAACATCTTGACCACACCCTTACTTTGCCTCCTGGCATCTGCTGTAAAATAAAGACACGGCTTGTATCTGTGGCGCTGCTGGGTCCCCATCAGGGAAGCAGCGTCCCACCAAGTCCCACCTTTCCTTCTCTTGTCTGTCTTTTCTAATCCTTCACCGCCCCCACCCAGGGTCACCGAACCTGGCTGAGCTGGTGTGGCACATAAGGCGCCCTGGAGCTGAGTATGCCTTGGCAGTGCTGGCTCCCCACAATATAAAACATCAGTTTGAACAGCTTTCTGTGCATTACAATACCTTCACAAGAGCTATAATTCCAGATGAGGGATTTCAGCACCTGGGTGGAAAAGACTCATTGATGAGGGTGGGAAAAACAGATTCAGATTACTGCCATCACCCCTCCTCCCACTCTGGGCAGCCCAGTGGGGGGGGGGGGGAAGAGAGAGAGAGGTAGAGAGAGAAAGAGAGAGAGAGAGGCAGCCGCCTGGTGGGAGGAGAGTGAAGTGAACACACCCAGCTTCAGCCCAGACCCAGCTTTGACCCACTCCAGCACCAAGATGACTCCTGTGGAAAACAGTACAGAGATTCTTCAAAAAAATTAAAAATAGAATTATATGATCCAGCAACCCCACTACTGAGTATATATCTGAAGGAATTAAATCACTATCTTGAAGAGATATCTGTACTAAATCTTCATTAATAGATAAATATATAAAAAATGAAATATTATTCAGCCATAAAAATGAAGAATATTCTTCATTTTATGAAAATGTGAATGAACTTCAGGACATTATACTAAATGAAATATGTCAGACAGAGAAAGACAAATACTGTATGGTCTCATTTAAATGTGAAATCTAAAGAATTCAAATTCACAGAAATACAGAGTGGAATGGTACTTGCCAGGAATTGGGGGTGAGATGGATGGGGAGATGTTAGTCAAAAGGTACAAACTTCCAGTTATAAAATGAATACATTCTGGGTATCTAATGCACACCATGTGACTATAAGTAAAACTAATAATACTGTATTTTATACTTGTTGCTAAGAGAGTAGACCTGAAGTGTTATCACTATTAAAAATGGTAATTGTGTGAGGTGATGCAGGTGTTAACTTACCTTATTGCAATAATCATTCTGCAATATAGAAGTGCATCAAATCATCACATGGTACACCTTAAAGTTAAGTAAGTTCTATGTCAATTATATCTCAACTAGAGGCCCGGTGCATGAAATTTGTGCACTTGGGGGGTGTCCCACAGCCCAGCCTGTGCCTTCTTGCAGTCCAGGAGCCCTCAGGGGATGTCCGACTGATGGCTTAGGCCTGTGGTGAGCAGACCTAAGCTGGCAGTCAGACATTCTTAGCGCTGCAGCAGAGGTGGGAGAGACTCCTGCCACTGCCACTGTGCTCACTACCATGAGCCCGGCTTCTGGTGTACTGACCACCAGGGGACAGCTCCTGCATTGAGCGTCTGCTCCCTGGTGGTCAGTGTGAATCATAGCAACCTGTTGTTCTGCCTTTTGGTCAATTTGCATGTTAGCCCTTTATTATATAGGATAAAGCCAGAGAGGTGGGTGGAGAATTTCCTGCCTTCTCTGATTACAATCTGGTGTGGAATATATTTTTCTAGTGACTAAAATATTTGTGTGTTATGTCCAGAGCCTTTCCTTCATAGTGTAAAGCTACCAGGAATTTTAAGTTGGTAATCAAAATATTGTTTTGTGACTATGATCAGAAATAAAGAGAGATGAATGGTATTAAGGTTTGTTTTATTTAAGCCACAGGTAAAAGAAATTATTTGTGTTCTAGAACAAGTGAACTATTTAATGACTAGTTTAATGATGTCCTTTGGATTTAAGAATCTCTATTTTGAACATTTGCTGCGTGGAAAGACATGGCCAAGTTTTGGCAAATTCCTTTTTCTGCCTTCCATGTTTACTGTTTCAATGCTAACACATTCTTTCAGGCAAATGGTAATACAAAGTATATAAATTCGGTTTGCCTCCTTCATTTTTACCATACAGGTACGGGCAAAAATAGGCTTATAGTTGTCTGTATGAAAAACAATACAATAATTAATAAATAATAATACAATAATAAACTGTTTCATATACTCACAACTGTAAATCTACTTTTGCCAACCCTTATATATGATCAAATAACTTCAACTAAAAGAAAAAGAATGAAACCATGTTCACATATCATAGTGCATCATGATAAAAATCATAAAAATCAAAATAATAAAATGTGGAACATTAAAAAAGCAAATACGTATTTCAATTATTAAATCCAACAGTTTAAATATAACAAAATAATATTACAAATATATTAAATTTATATTCTTATATTTAATTTTATAGTAATTATAGTTTTATTTCTACTTAATGTATTAATTATTTTCACTCTTATAATGTATAACATTTACACACAAAAGAAGTTATGACCCATATTTTTGTTTACAATGTTTAATTATAATAAAATAATTTAAATATATGGTCAGGATCCATGAAAATACTCTTCCTTTTTTTGAGGATAAATCTATTTTTTAGTTACATTTATTGGGGTGACATTAGTCAAGATAATAATTTGTATTTTACATTTTCTTAATTCAAAAGCACTTCCCAGAGTCATAGAAATTTAGTGGTGGAAGAGAAGCTCACTTTGACTCCTTTCCTTAACAAAAATGCTAATTGGAGCTAGACAAGTTATACAATTTGACAATGAATATACAGAAATTTGTTGACAGGAAGAGTACTAAACAATTCTAATTTGTCTTTGTTATTGATTCCCCTATATTAATTTAAAAAATATTTTAATAAGAATGCTAGAATTCCAAATTAAGCACCACATTATTCTTTAAATACATATATCATCCATATGGATAGATATCTACTTATATATAGACATATTAATAGGAGAGACAGACAGATATATAGATAGATAAATAAATAAATATAAACTTACTAGAGGCCCAGTGCATGACTGAATCATGCACATGTAGGGTCCCCTACACGCTTTTGCTTTCGATCGCGGGGGAGCTGGGTGCCTGTCCGCTGGTGCACCAGGCACCCAGCTCCCCCACTTTTGATGGTCCGCGGCGGGACGTGAGCTCACTGCCCCAGAGGCCCCTTCTGTTCCGCAGCACAGCCATGGCGCAGACGCTGAGCTCAGCGTCCTGCCAGCCCAATCGGCTACCCCGGCCACCCCGAGTCCCGCCCCCTGCGCCTTCCTCTGGCCCAATCGTGGGCGTAGCGGAGTGATGGTAATTTACATAGTACCATTTTATTAGGTAGGATACTGAATTGATATATGTCACCATAAGAATAAATATTTGCCTATGTGTTCAGGAGTTAAAATTAATTTGGGGCCCAAGGAGACTCAGGCCCCAAATTGACCTATAAATTATCTTCCATGTTTGGTTAAAGGTCTGTGTAGATGACGGGAAAATGGAAGAACAGAGCAAGGTAACTTCACAGGGGACTTGTTCTTACCATGGCTTTCAGATAAGAGCGGGTATCCCTTTATCACTGTATTTGGACAGCTTTTATTTTATGGTGTATAAATCCATTCTCAACTAAACAAAACTATGCAAAACGAAAAACATTAAAAGTGCATAAGAGGCAGTCATGTGGCGAGAAGCTGGAATTTTACCGTAAATTTAACAGAAAACTTCTTAGGTGTGTTAATCAAGGAAGTGAAATGACCTAGCCAGCTGTGTGAACAACAGCTGACAGAAGGATAAGACAAGGAAAAGGAAAGACCAAGTAGTAGCACAGGCAGGAGAGTTTAGGGTTAGAATTAGAACTAGGGCAGTGGTCGGCAAACTCATTAGTTAACAGAGCCAAATATCAACAGTACAATGATTGAAATTTCTTTTGAGAGCCAAATTTTTTAAACTTAAACTTCTCCTAACACCACTTCTTCAAAATAGACTCGCCCAGGCCGTGGTATTTTGTGGAAGAGCCACACTCAAGGGGCCAAAGAGCTGCATGTGGCTCATGAACTGCAGTTTGCCGACCACGGAACTAGGGCAAAGTTTAGGAACAATGAAGGTATATGGACAGAGAGAAAAGAGGTAGCAGTTAAGGGTGGTGTGAAGCATCACTATAGAGTTGGATGAACGGACAAGATCACTGCAAAATATTCCTAGAACCCATCCCACCTACTCTACCAAACATTTCCCTGCCATTTGTCTCTTTATTTATTCCTTTATACCATTATAACAAATGTTATTAATTTGTGTTGTAAATTATGTAGTATTCAGCTCTTCCATTTAACTCTATGTACAATGAGGATGAGGACTGTATCTGTTATGAATTGCATACTAAGCACCTCTCTCAAGAGAGTGTCTGGCAAAGAATGGGCTTTCATTAAATCTTGATTAAAACAATGAATGAATGGCCCTGGCTGGTGTGGCTTAGTTGGTTGGAGGGTCCTCCCCTACACTGAAAGGTCGTGGGTTTGATCCCCAGTCAGAACACATATCCATGTTGCGGGTTTGATCCCTGGTCAGGGTGTATACAAAAAGCAATTGATCAATGTTTCTCTCTCTCTCCCTTTCCCTTTAAAATCAATAAAAAGCATATCCTCGGCTGAGAATTAAAAAAAAAAAAAGCAATGAATGAATGAATGAATGCATTTCTCACCCAAGTCTTAGGGAGAAATACAGGTGAGCAGTGGCTTCCTTATGTCAACCTCAAAACTCTAAAAAGAGATTATTAAAAAAACCCAAAACCCATGTACCTCAGAAGTGTTAAGTTAGATGTCATTGATATATTCTAGGCAACATTTAGATTAACCACAGTAACTTTTGTAGGACTTGACCAGAAATTGAACACATTATCTGAGTTAAAGCTTTTACCTGTATCTAGGAAATGCCTTGTAAGCTCCTGTCTTCAGTTATCAGAACACTTCTTTTATTCCTAGGGAAGCAGGAACAATATGTTCTCATTTATGCTGTTAGAAGGAGCTAGTTTTGAGGGTGCAATTTAAAAAGTCTATTTTTCTTCCCTTGGAACTTATTTCTAACCTTAGTAATACAGCTAGCTTATAAAAAATAAGCCTTGATAATAGTGTTTGTAAAGAGGGCATCAAAATCATTTAGGAGAATAAAGTTTAAAGATAATATTAATAATTAATAAACATTGATAAATGAAAATTTGTATTTTCATTTTTATCTATTAGTTTTCTTAGGACATCAATTTGATAGCATTTGTTAATCTATTTTTGCTACCTTTATGAATATCATAAAATTTATAATTTTAAAAAATATTTATTGTGATTCAGAATTCTATCAATTTATTACTGTTCCTTTTTCATCAGTGTAAATTAATGAGATTTTACAGTGTGTACTATTAAAGCTGAAGCAATAATGATCATTTGAGTACTATATTTATTAGATCATGTCATTATTAAAGAAAATAATAACTATTAATAAGAAAAATTATTTTACTTTCCATGATCATATTAACAAGAAATTTTTATATTTAAACATAGGGTTGATAAAGGATTTTCTATAAAGACACTTTTATTGAAAAATAAAATTCAAGCCCTAGACAGTTTTGCTCAGCAGATAGAGCATCGGCCTGTGGACTGAAGGGTCCCAAGTTCAATTCCAGTCAAAGGTATGAACCTTGGTTGCGGGCTCCTCACAGGGCCTCAGCTCTGGTAGGGGCTCATGCAGGGGGCAACCAATCGATGTGTTTCTCTCACATGTCTTTCCCTATCTACCACTCTCCCTAGAAATCAGTGGAAAAATATCCTCAGATGAGGATTAACAAAAAAGAGAAAAAGAAAATTCAACAAACCACATATATTTAGCTTTTAGAAATAAATTCTATAGATTATAATTAATAAACTGGTTCTTATATTTTTAATATATTTTATTGATTTTTTTACAGAGAGGAAGGGAGAGGGATAGAGAGTTAAAAACATAGATGAGAGAGAAACATCGATCAGCTGCCTCTTGCACACCCTCTACTGGAGATGTGCCCAGAACAAAGGTACATGCTCTTGACTGGAATCGAACCTGTGACCCTTCAGTCCACAGGCCAAACCGGTTAGGACTGGTTCTTATTTTTATAGCATCTGCTATTAGCTGGCATTCTATTTTAACATATATGTGATAGAGGCCCAGTGCATGAAATCCATGCGCGGGTACAGTCCCTAGGCCTGGCCTGTCATCAGGGCTATCTTCACTGGCTGCCCGCAGCTGGCCCCGCCCCCTGCTGCAACCCACCCCGGGTTCCCCATTCGCCATTGGGTGATGGGAGCCTACTGGCCAGGGAAAGGGACTGAGAGGTGGTCAGTGTGCCTCATAATGACTGATTGAGCAGTCGTTCTGGTCGTTCTGCCATTAGGGTCAATTTGCATAATACCCTTTTTATTATATAGGATATGTAATATGCATATGTATTATATATAAACTTAACATTAATTAAAATGTCAATGGGTTATATGTCACATTAAAAATTCCCTAGTAATACTTTCCTTTCTATGTTGGCTAATTTAAAAAGACATTTTCAATTTTTCATGACTATATTAAATGGATGAGGTTCACACTAATTTGTTCCATGTAGTCAATTAGCCTAGTTAATAACTTGAGATACATTGCAATAATTTGAGATTCATTGCAATATTCTAAAAAATGCAGATAGAGTTGCACATATATGAGAACATTCTTATTCTTATTTTTTTGCCTCCTACAACCACGCCAATGACAGCACAGCTTGGAGCTAGGGCTTTACGGCAAAAAACAACAAGATTATAATGTAGTTGAAATAGTAAAATTGCTACTTTCCTCTGATTAAAAAATTATAAGCTTGCCTCAGCTATGGGGAGGTAAATGCTGCTCAACTCACAAATAGCAATGCTTGTTCTTTTCATTGTTTCTATTTATTATTTCATTTAGTAATGACTATTACAGTCAATTTGCAAAGTAATGAACAGTTTTATACTAATTTAAAGCATACAGGCACAATTATTTTTAAATGTAGTTTTGTATGGTATCCTTAGAAATAAGAAGTAAATTTTCAGTTCTAGAATTTATCACCAAAATCTTTAGAAATTTTGCCCTTTTCCACCTTTTTAAAATATATATATATACAAGATCCTGCATTTTGTTGAATATTACAGTATTAAAACAGTTGCAATATTTGCAAGGCACCATTGTCTCTTGGTAAAACATTAATACTAAGTAAATACACGGGAGAAACAAAGCACTGAGTCATTCATTGAATTATGGTTGTAAACTTGACCTTAATGAGGGAAGTATGGTCAAGAAAGCTGCTTGGATTGAGTATATTCTTGTCACATCTATTTGGAATAAAAAAATAACTAGTATGATTGTGTTAGCTTGGCCTGTGTCTTAGTTCTTTGGGGCTACTATAACAAAATACCATGGCCTGGGTGGCTTGTAAACAACAAACTTCTATTTCTTACTGTTCTGGAGGCTGGAAATTTAAGATGGGGCTACCAGCATGGTCTGGTTCTGTTGAGAGCTCTCTTCCTGGCTTGCATTCTGCTGTCTTCTCCCTTTCCTCCCCTGGGAGAGAGGCGGGGGTGGGGGGGGGGTAGAGAACAAGGTCTCTGGTGTCTCTTCTTACACTCACGACCTTACCTAACACTAATTCCTCCCCAAAGGTCCTATCCCCAAAATACCAGCACATTGGGGTTTAGGGCTTTGACATATACATTGAGAAGCACATACATTCAGAACATAACAATGGTATATTTCAAAGAAATTGGTTAAGCAAAGACACATGTCATTTAAGAGAGTCAGATAAAGAAAGAAAGATTGAGAGATGAATCCTTGTCTTTTATAAGGAAGAATGATTATATTGGCAAACATCTAATACCTCTCATTAGTAAAAACGCAATGGTAGGTAATTGTATATGCTCTATGGGAAAGGTAGTGAGAAGATTTAGTAAATAAGAGATTCACAAACTTGTATCAGCTGCACCATGTAAAGGACAGTCATTATTAATATTTTGAAATATCTAAACTTGCTTTCAAATTTTTTACACAATATTTATAAATGGATTATTGGCAGCAATAGTCATTAACAAGGTCTTATGGCCTTTCTATTCCAGCCTTCAAATTAAGTAGAAGTAAACATAACAGTTTTATTTATAGAACTTTGAAATACAATGCCTTTGTTATTGAACAGGAAGCTAAGACTTATATTCACTTGAAAATGTTAATTGTTCTTTCTGGGAACCTTTCTTGTTAAGAAGTAAAATAATAGGACAATAAAAGAATGGCCCACAGAAGAAGAGAGATCAAGTGGAAATAAAGAAGAAAACAGACAAATGACAAGAAAAAGAACTTTTCCATAAATTACTTTCCCCTGTTTGAAAGTTAAATAAAGTCAACTGGTTTGTCTGGATTCTTTCCTCAGAGAATAGAATTCTGGATAGGTCTCTGATCAGGTGTATTTGGTAAAAATTATTATAAATCAGGTTATTATTTAATGAAATGGTTTAATTAATTTAGTATTTCTATGTGTAATTTTCTTATGTCAAAAAGTAGCAGTTATCTAGTGTTTTATTAAATGTGCTTGTCTTATAATTTTCACAGACCTTTTTTTGTTTGTTTATAAGATTCTGAGCAAATTCTATTCAGATATGGCTTTGCTATACTGAAGACAATATGGTAATGTAAAGCTTTTCTTTGCCAACATTATTTATTATATTCTGTTTTATTAAATGGTGGTCTGAATATGACTTGAGATTGACTAAGCAGATTAAATAAATTTAAAAGACAGAATTCCCATAATTTACATAGTTTTTACTTAACATTTTAGAAAATAATTAGAAAATATTGGACAGTTTTCCTACAGAATTAATAGCATTGTATTTCCAGACTTGAGCACTATATTTTAATATAAAATATTTAGAATTAGACAAACAAGAGCAGCATTCCAGCTGTGATTTTATGCCTCATGCAGCTTTGGCCCACCTGCCCTATGCAACAGTGGTTTAGACACTGGGCATTCTTGGCTCAGTAATATACTTGTTGAAAATGTTAAAGCAATGAGCAGAGGCAATCTCAAATGAGAAAACCCTAGAAAATAATATCCGTGAGGTTGTTGAATAAAACATATCATCTTAAAATCTTTGTTTATTTCTTCAGTATAATATTAGCACAATTAAAAGAACATACTTGATTTTGCCTGGAGTGAGCTATTTTTAGTCCTTCAATTAAACTATTTTCCTATCCTATATAATAAAAGCATAATATGCAAATCGACCAAATGGCAGATGGGTCGGTTGGGGGGGGGGGACTGGCAAGCAGGTAGCGCCAGGCCATCTAAGGCATATGCCAGTGGGCAGAGGGAGGGGATGGTGATTGGGGAGGGCAGTGAGCAGTGGCAGTGGAGGGGTGATCAGGGGGGCGGGAGGGAGGGGGGGGCCAGCCAATTTCTGGCCAGCACCATCACCTGATCGGCCCGCCAGTCGCCTCCCACTAGGGAGGCCAGACTGTGGAGCCATCAGTTGGACATACCCTGAGGGCTCACAGACTGCAAGAGGGCACAGACTGGGCTGAGGGACCCCCCTCCCCGAGTGCATGAATTTTTGTGCACCGGGCCTCTAGTAGTTACTATAATTAATTAGCATTTCCATAACAATATGCACTTTTTATAGCACAAGTGCTTTGTAACAATATTAAGAAGTTTCTGTTCTTTGTGGTCTTATGATGTAAAAGTTAATATACATAAGATTCACAGGGAAGTGCTGATTCCATTGTAATAACCTGGTTATTATTTAACAGGAAAGGGAAGGCTAGATAATAGAGTCATGCCATTTATACAGTTTTGCATTTAACATTTTCTAAGTCTATTCCCCGCTGATCAATGGGGGAAGGACTGGACAAAGGCAATTTAGATGCATGCCCAGTGAGATCTGAGTGACTTGGGAAGGTGCCTGCCTGCTTGCCCGTCATTCACACCTGGAAGCCAGTCGGTGGCCAGAATGGTTTTTACTCCTTTCTCTCTGGCGTGCTGAGTTCCTGGCTCTCCTGTGGCAGGGGGCACGCTCCCCTGCGTCCATGGGGCTCATGGCCATTGTGAGATCATGGCCTTGCTTTTGGGTCTATTGGAACCCCAGATGCACCTCTTTCAGGACTGGTTTAAGGGGCAGGGGACATTGAAACCAGAGGAATGTAACTTCATGCAAATAAAGCTTTTTTTCCATATCTCATTCTCCAGTGCAAATCTCAGAAAATTCATCTTCTAAAAATATTGCAAGAACCTCTACCTCGCTCCCATGAGTGATGGGGAAGTTTGAGTCTCTGGTAACAGTATAACACATTATATGGATCCTACATCTCACACTGAAACCACTTGTAGTTTGCTTTGCCACAAGCCAACATAGATTGCGGTTCTTGCTACATCAAAGGACAAGTAACTAATTTATGCAGTCACATCTGGAGTGAGCCAAAAATCTAGGCATCGACCTCTGTCCCCATTATCCATTGTCTTGTGCCTCCCAATACAAGGAGTCAGAATCCAAATGGCAATAAAACCATAATGTGAATCTATACAGTTAAATACAGCATTAAAAGAGCCAGATATTACTAGCCTTGCATAATGTATGGTAGCCATGAATACAATCGGAAGTGAGATTCAATCCCCAAAGGCCATTGGAAACCAGACCCTTAGCTCTAGGGTTGGATAATGCGCTGCTGAGGGTTGACTTTTTTCAGTCACTTGAGTCAGGGTAGATTGTTACAAGCTCCACACTGCTGCCCTGGTGGGATTTGTAATATAAACTTGAAATAGAAGCAATAATCAATATATATACATGCCAATGCCTCTTTAAAAGTCAAACTCATTCATTAGAAAAAAAAAAAAGCCTCACAATTCCAAAAAAAAGTGACTTTCAAACATCATAAAGGCAAGTCATGCCCACACTTAGAACTTTTTGGTCTCCCCTGTCAACTCATCATTTACTTTTACTTCTCAGAAAGTTCCTGGGTGCTAAACGTTTCCTGAATCAGAGAAGCTCTCCCAAAAGGCTTGCTTAGGCTCTCTGCTTCCTCTCACTTTATTTCATTGTAAAAATTTGCCTATATAAATATGATATATCTTTTATATATTTCCTCTGTGTTTTGACTTTAATGAGAGAAGATTGGAAGACTAGGAATTATACAGTAACAGTCTGTTATTTTCTCACTGAAAAAAAATCTTTTGAAAATTGCTTAATTTCTATTTGTTTTTATAGTAAACTAGAGGCCCGGTGCACAAAATTCATGCATGGGGGGGGGGTGTCCCTCAGCCCAGCCTGCACCCTCTCCAATCTGGGACCCCTTGAGGGATGTCCGACTGCCCCCAAGTAGGATCGGGTCTAAACCAGCAGTCAGACAACCCTCTCACAATCCAGGACTGCTGGCTCCCAACTGCTTGCCTGCCTGCCTCCCTGATTGCCCCTAACCGCTTCTGCCTGCCAGCCTGATCACCCCCTAACCACTCTCCTGCCAGCCTAATTGATGCCTAACTGCTCTCCTGCCAGCCTGTTTGCCCCTAACTACCCTCCCCTGCAGGCCTGGGTCCCCCCCAACTGCCCTTCCATGCAGTCCTGGTCCCCCACAACTTCCCTCCTCTGCCGGCCTGGTCATCCATAACTGCACTCCCCTGCAGGCTTGATCACCCCCAACTGCCCTCCCTTTCAGGGCTGGTCCCTCCCAACTGCTCTCCCCTGCTGGCCATCTTATGGCAGCCATCTGTGTCCACATGGGGGCAGCCATCTTGTGTGTTGGAGTGATGGTCAATTTGCATATTACTCTTTTATTAGATAGGATAGAGGCCTGGTGTATGGGTGGGGGCCAGCTGGTTTGCCCTGAATGGTGTCCTGGATCAGGGGGAGGTTCCCTTGGGGCGTGGAGCGGCCTGGGCGAGAGGTCTGTGGTGGTTTGCAGGCCCGCCATGTCCCCCGGTGACCCAAGCGGAGGCCCTGGTATCTGGCATTTATTGATCTTCTATAATTGAAACTTTGTAGTCTTGACCGGAGCCAAGCCTCCTGCTTGCTTCGTGGCCACCACCATTTTTGTTGGGATTTATTTATCTTCTATAATTGAAACTTTGTAGCCATGAGAGGATGCCAAGGCAGGCCGGGGCTGTGGAAGCTTGGCTTCCTCCATCGCCGGGGAAACCCAAGCCTCCTGCTTGCTCCGTGGCTGCAGCCATCTTGGTTAGGTTAATTTGCATACTTGCTCCTGATTGGCTGGTGGGCGTGGCTTGTGGGTGTAGGGGAGTGATGGTTAATTTGCATATTACTCTTTTATTAGATAGGATTCCCCATTGGGGGGGAGAAATTAATATCCTCTACAGAATTAAGAAGCAAAATGTGCTGAATAGGGCAAAAAGTAAGGTATCTAGGTTTGGCATACTCTAACATCACCCTCTGTTCAATTCACTAAATATTAAAAACATTCAAAAATACAAACTACTCATACTTTTTCTCCAATGGAGTATTATAAAAATCTTAAAATCATCCATATTAAAATGCTTTAGAAAGAAAGGGAGAAAGGAAGAAAGGAAGGAAGGAAGGAAGGGAGGGAGGGAGGGAGGGAGGGAGGGAGGGAGGGAGGGAGGAAAAAGAAAGAAAGGAAGGAAGGAAGAAGAAAGGAAGGAAGGAAAGAAAATACAGAAGTTGGCAAAGTAGGTTTAGAGTTGGAATACGCAAAACAGTTCATTATTTTATTATTGTTTATTAATTATTGTATTATTTACTGTTATTACCCTACTTTTGCCCATGCCTGTATAATATATTCAATTCCATAGCATCTTAAGAAAACAGAATTCAGTAAATTGTTATTTTCCCAGGTAACATGAGTCTGTTTTCAAAAATATCTTCTATGTTCCATACCTCAAATTCTCAGCTTCCACTATCATCTAGCATATTGTTTTACCCATCTCTATACCTTTTATCTAAAATACAGAGAAAAACTTCCATTTTGACAGAGAATCGCCAAATTCACATAGAAAATAATCAAGGACTATTAAGTTCTGTGAGTTTATGACCTTCTGATGCAATCTCAAGATCAGTGTTTTCCTGCTCTAGAGCCCTGAGGCAGGTGTTTGCACATGAGTTTCTGTTGCTCCTAAACACACAGGATTTATGGTGGCCCTGTGATTACCACTGTTCTCCTGAATTGCTTCCCCAGATCTCCTTGGTACCAGTCATACCCAACCCTTGGGATCACCCTATATATGTGCAGGGCCCTGCTATATGGTTGAGTTCTACTACTATGTTTTCACTTTGGTCTTGATTTCTAAGTTCTTCCTAGTTTTACTCGTGGTGCCTCAGTCCCCTTGAGGGACTGGAAATCTGTTTTGGTTTAATGATTGAGAGTCACTGTCACCTGTACTTTGCGAGGTCTGAAGACTTAGCTACTACCAAGCTCCCTACCTGGGACTTTGATAAGTGCATGGATTTTCTAAAAGGAAACTACCTGCCACTGAAGTTCTGCTGCCTGAGATTCTTGTTATTATTTGTCACTATTAGATAAATGTTATAGACTACCTAGGAATTACTGTTATGGGTAAATTGTGTCATTGGTAAGATACAGTTCCTCTCTCTGACTCCCTCATCTGCTTCTACATAGTCTAGATTGTAAAATTGTTGGAATAGGGAACTATGGCATTTATTTACCTTTATACTCCAGAGCCAGACACAGTTAATGCTGTGGCTGATGGTATAAATGAATTAATTCCCCTATGTGATACACTGACTCACGGCTCTTCAACGATGTCCATGCCCTAATCCCTGGAACCTGTGAATACATTATGTTACATGACAAAGAGTACTTTGCAGGTGTATTTAAGGGTTATAGACCTTAAAATAACAATAACAATTAACCTATATTATCCAGGGGGGTACAAACTAATTATATAATCCCTTAAAAGCAGAGAATTTTCTCTGGCTGGAGTCAGATATAGAGGAAGAGTAAGGCAGAATAGAAACAGCAATAGGGGAAGTCAGAAAGCACAAGAATGAGAAGGATTTTATGTAGGTGGCGATATGCATGGGTTAGACAGATGTCTAGGAACCAAAAGTGGCCTATTGCTGACAGCTAGCAAGGAAATGAGTATCCCTGTCCTACAATCTCAAGGAACTGAATTCGGCCAACCACATGAATGAGCTTATAATTATATTGTTACCAAAATCATTTTCTGTTTTCTAATCACACAGCTTCAAAATACGTCATTTCTTTTTCACTTCCTCACTCCAACTGCATTTGGAATTCTCACAGTTAATAAACATGAACCTAATAGACAAGCTCCTGAACTCTGGTAATGAGAAGGAAAAATTACACTATCTCATTCATGAGTTGAAATTATTAACTGTGAATTTTCTCATTTGTCTCATTTAATGAGGTAATTCATGTGCCAGCACATTCAAAACTAAACAGTAAATGTTGGTTATTATTTATAGTAATAATAATGATGATAATAATAACACTTTCTCTTCCTTATTATCATACCTTTCCAAAGATGATTCAAATAATAAATGTTATGAATTGTGATTTCATCCACTAAAGGCTGGGTAGGAGAAAGCCTAATAAAAGCCTAGTGTTGATAGGAAAATGTAGTAGAAAAGGCATCTGTGGTTGATAGTCATTAACAAGGATTTTTCTAGATCAAGGAAAGACTTATTATCCTATCTAATAAACAGGGAATATTCTAATTAACCCTCACGCCGTTGGAAAGATAGCAGCACCCACAGCCAATAAGGAGGGAATATGCTAATTGACTACCCCGCCCTCAAAGATGGCGGCACCCACAGCCAATAAGGAGGGAATATGCTAATTGGCTGCCACGCCCTCAAAGATGGCGGCGCCCACAGCCACAAGATGGCGGCGCTCAGTCCCCTCAGCCCCGCCGACGCAACAGGCACACGGCAAGGCCGGTCTTGTCATGCGCCTGCCTCAGGAGTCCCCCAGTCTCCTTAGCCCCCAGCCGCTCAGAGCCAGCCTGAGGTGAAGGCAAGCCTCAGATGGTGGCTGCCCAGCCATCCAGGGCTGGCCCGAGGCACAGGTAAACAGGGCCATCCGAGGCTTGCACTGCTGGCAGTGGCAGCAGCAGAGGTGTGATCGGGTATCGCCTTTCCCTGCTTGCCAAGTCGCCTCCCACCCCTTAGGGTGCCCAGACTGTGAGAGGGGGCAGGCGGGCTGAGGGACACCCCCATCCAATGCATGAATTTTCATGCACCTGGCCTCCAGTACCTACACTAATAAAAGAGAAATATGCAAATTGACTGTCACTTTGTGACGCCCACCAGCCAATTAGGAGTAAGTATGCAAATTAACCAGACAAAGATGGTGGCAGCCCCCCAGCCGCTCCGGGTCTCTGGGCAGCACGTGTGCAGACATGGAGTGGCCTGGCAGGGCGGGGCGCCTCCTATGATGGGGAGGGCAGGGTGCAGAGGAAGCTACAGCAGCAGTGCTCCAGCTGGAGCGAAGGCTGAAGGTGGCAGTCAGAGCGAAGGCCTGGGTCCTGGGTCCCAGTTGCCAGAGGAAAACTGGTGCCAGCAGCCAGCGGAAGGAAGGTCTATTGCACGAATCTTCGTGCAATGGACCTCTAGTAAAGATATAAACATAAGTCATATAATGGCTATTCAAACAATGAGAGGGTTTATTTCAGATTTATATTAAAGAATTAGCTTCCCTAATTCATTTAAACCCACTTATTTCACAGAATTCCCAGTGCCAGACTTTTATTACATTCAAAGAAAAAAAAAAACAAAAAAAAAAACAAGCCTGTAAAATTTGTAAAATAAAGCAGGGGAAAATAAATGGGTGTGAAAAGCAAGCATTTATCCCAAAACCTTTTAATTTGCCCTCAAACCTAGAGATAACTATTTGGTAGGGTCATTGGCAACAGATAGGAAGGACCGAAGCTTTGGGAGTGGAAATTTGCAAAGAAATTTACAAGTGTCAGAAAGAAGAGGTGTCACTATACACCATCATCTTCCATCTACTGGGAATCCACAAAAGTCAAGGTATTTGGTTAAGTGTGGTGAAACAGTCCTAAGGACCCATCTCAGTAATTGTTTATTTTTCTAAAATAAACAAACAAGCAAGCAAGTCATCAGTAATTATTTTGTTGGGTTTTTTGTTTTTTGTTTTTGCACCAAAGAGTAGTTAATGTCTGTAAAATAACTTAATGTGTTAACTATGTTCTGTCTTATTCCTAATGTATCAGTTCTCTAGGCAGGGCTTTCTCTTTATTTTAGGTTTGTATAAAAATAGTGCCAAGTCCTATAGACAATGCAAAAACAACAACAACAAATCTGTTTGAAAGGAAAATATCTTGCCAATATTCTATATCTAAGGTATTCATGTCTCTAAACAGGTAGTTTATTGATGGGTTTTTTTTTCCCCCTCTCTTGATTTTTCTCTCTGCTGTTTGCTCAACACGTTAGTTCAGTTTTGATCTGAGTATTAGGTATATGCATGTCCTGAAATCTTCCTTTTTACTCCCCCAGTCCTTAAATCCCCTTTGTAGTTTTGTGGATGCTATTTACTATTATTATTCTTGATCTAAACATCTTCAGCATATCAGTTTTTTTCTGATCTGTTCAGGTAAAGAGATGACCAGGTCCTTTTTAAAATAAATCTATTACAGTTACATAAAAATTATAAAATAAAAATATGAAGGAAATAAGATAAATATAACTAGATTGTGGAGAAATCAAGAAAAGGGAGTTTCATAGATAAAGGTATAAAGTAATCAGAGTAACAATGATTTTTGTAATGGCATAATTAATAAACTTCAATTTTACAGTATTCTCCCACAAAAAGAAGGGTAATTATGCATTAATGAGAACTTTGATAATAGAGTAGCAACATTGGAGATTAGTACTGGAATTTTGTAAAAGAAAATTCCAGAAAGACAAGCTGATAAAACCACATAATGATATCAGCTAGTCAAT
Organism: Cnephaeus nilssonii; assembly: GCF_951640355.1. Classification (NCBI taxonomy): domain Eukaryota; kingdom Metazoa; phylum Chordata; class Mammalia; order Chiroptera; family Vespertilionidae; genus Cnephaeus; species Cnephaeus nilssonii. Next base: position 59,129,274 of record NC_137072.1, read on the forward strand.
TGTTCTAAGGAAATTGCACCTGCTAACTTCTTAACAATAATACAATTTTAATTTTACTTATAAAAATAAAAAGAGAGTATTATCCTATATAATAAAAGGCCAGGAACCATAAACGCAATGACTGGAACAACCGCTTGACCAGTCGCCATGAAGTGCATTGACCACCTCTCGGTCCCTCCCCTCCCCCACCTTCTGTACCTCCCCACCCCTGCCCGCAGGTGAATGAGAACCACGGGGAAGCGGGTGGGTGGCAGCGGGACGGGACTGGGGACTGACAAGCGGGCAGAATAGCTGACCTCTTGGTTCCTCCCCCCCTGGCCTGCACGCTCTGATGGATCAGCGATGGTGAACAGTGGAACAGGGGTGGGTGGCGGGAGGACCATGCTGGCTGTCAGGCTATTGGGATCCCCAGCTCATCACCGGCTGCTCGGGGGCTCAGGCCAGCGTGAAAGCAGGTGCCAGTGACTTCATCTCCATGCGCGTGCGCTGGGCCAGCCACTGATGGAACACGCTGCCTGCTTGGGGCCACTCACACGGGCACGGGCACCGCTGCCGCTGCTGCTGAGGCTTGTGGCACTGACGGGAGCTGCAGGGCATGCCCACAACCTACCTGCCCCTGCAGCGTTCGGCCTGAGGACTGGCAATGGGCAGAAGATGGCCCTGATGACAGGCTAGGCCTAGGGACCCTACCAGCATGATTTTGTGCGCGGGGCCTCTAGTGATATAAATAGTCATGTTTGTTACTATAGGTGTTATAATTTTCAAGACTTTACTTTTACTTTTTAAATATAAGTATTTATCCCAAAACAACTCTGATAGAGGTTTACAGATGCTGAATCTAGATCATAGCATTTAAATAATTTTCCAAAGGTACGTACATCTATTAGAGCCAGAGCCACAATCTTACCTTGAGTCTTCCCCCTTCTGATGCTAACCATATCTCTTATATGATCACCTAACCACAACCTTTTTGTGTTAACCTGGAACAATTTCTTTCAATGTACATTATCTGTCCAATTTTATCTAAGATTTATTCCAGCATTTTCAGACTTTCTAATGTTATGCCATGTTGAAAAAAATACACTTTTAAATCCAATTTATGAATTATTAGAAATGAAGTCAATAAAATACTTTAGCATGTCTCTTGGCATGTATCCTTTTCTATATCTAGAAGATGGTGTCATCATTTTTTGAAAGAGGTAAATTGTACCTAGAAGGAGGTCAGTCAGTGATATATAATTTGTTCTTTCAGAAATATAATACTCACTCTTCACTTATAACAGTAAAACTATTTATGCTTTTGTGGATATAGTTTCTCTTTACGGATAAGAAGTATAATATGAAATTTGTTGGCTTTTTAGGGATCTTGAATAAAATGTGGTAGGCAGTTAGTTAGACAGACATGAGCAGAGCAAGGACCAGGGGCAGGTACAGAAGGCCACCAGGGTGGCAAGCACTGGTACCTAGCAACTGGGGAAGAAAGGACCTTGTCCCCAGGGTAATCTTTCTGCCACTGTCATGTAGCTGGTCATGCAGTTCAGACCCCCTGCTCTTTCATGTCAATAGTAATACAGTTTGGACCCTTCCCTGACTGTCCTCCCTGGCATGTTGCTAATCATGAGGGTTAGACCTCCTTAGAGGAGGAACAAACCAGGGGGCCAGAGAATAGCCCTTAAGCAGTAAGCCCCCAGGACAATGAGGTTCTAATCAGCATCAAATTCATCTAAACCTCAGTTGTGTTTCAATTCTAGGCCCAGAAAAGCAGAAAAACCAGAAAAGCCACTTGGCTGACCTCAGGATCAGCTGCATTGACTAAGGACCCTCTACTCTGATGCTGACCAGTTAGTGGAGACCACAACCCTGAAAGGACACACCTGGAAAGCTGCTGAATATTCTATTGAGATCCTCCCCTGGGACCTCCCCTAAAATTCCCACCCTTAAAAGCCCTTCAGACAGAGGACACAGCCCACTCTCCCTCCTGGGAGCAAACCCATACCTTTCCCTCCCCCCCTATGCTCCCCACAGTTGAGTTACCTTCACCCTTCTCTCTCCTAAACTTCAAGGGCCTTTCTTTTGCCTCTATACCTTGTTTCCTGGGCCCATTTCTTCTGCCAGTCACTTCTTCTAGCGCTGTGACTTTCTAAATAAACTTTCTTTCATAGTTTGAGTCTTGGCTCTGAATTCTTTCCTAGCCAGAACTCAAGTACCAAGGTTGCTGAACCAAGGCCCAGTCTGACTCCACCAATCTAACACCAGGTGCCATCCTTGAGGCTGCCAATGAGAACATACTTTGGTAAAATCACTAATAAAAGTATAAAGTACAGAAAATCAGATGAGGCCACTTGTTTTATTATCAATATCTTCCAAATTAAAATTGCATTTTATTTTTTTTATTTTATCTTATTTTTAAAATAAGCTAATGATACAACTTTTATGTACATTTGTTTCCTTGATTAAGATTTCATACTAAGTAAAAAAATGAGAAAATTCAAGAATATAATATATTTTTATTGAAACATATAGATATTATAATTTGGTGTGAGTCTTTAATAAGTGATTAAGTATCTCTCATCACACAGATGCCAGGAAGTGAATAGTTTATATTCTAAACTAAAAAGGTAATGAAAAAGAAAAGCCATTGTTTTCCTCACATAATGCATTTTACATCAAATAGAAATGAAATTTAACAATATAGACTTTACTCTTGGCTGCTTACAATAAAAGACCTTGACTGTCAAATTTTATTGTCATTGAATGAATGACATTGTCAAATGAAACAATATTTCAGAAAGTTATTCACTTTCCTCTTACCTACCTCTGTAAGCATTTTGATATTTTTGTGAGATTTTGAATTTGCTTTTTTTCCAAAAAATTTAAGACAACATATGTAAAAGTAAGTAAACTTCAACCATTTAAAAATTTTAAATATTGAAACAAAACAAAAAAAAGGAAAGGGGGAAGGGAATGAAGAAAAGCATCAAATACTGGACACAGTATTTAAGAATTCTACTAACTGGATAATTATGAGTAAATAAAGCAATATTATCTATTTCATAAGTAAATACGTTTTATGTGCATATTGCTTCTTCTCAGGCAAAAGACTGAGTGAGAGACCCAAATTGAACATTATGTGAGAATTGATTGCTGACTGCCTTTTTAAGTCCCTTTGAAAATGAATTGGTCAATAAAAGTCCCTTTGTTTATTAGGAAGTAGGGAGGAAGGCAGGCCTTCCAGCAGAAACGATAATAGATGGTAAGGAGTAAATGATCCCCCAACATCTTGCCCCTAAGGAAGACTTAAATTGAAAAGGTAAGAAAAACATGAGTTTTCTTGATTTCAATAGTTTTATACCAAGAGAATCTGGTGTTAAAGTCCCTTCCAAACATTACATGTGTTTGCATACAGTATCACAGATGCTGGCTGCCTCTGGAGAGAAGTCATCCTCAGAGGTAATGTGTCACAGATCTTTCCAAAATCCCCAAGCCGAACATCAGCTGTGGCTAAACTTTTATATTTTCTTCCTGGATATGAAGCTCTCTCAGCTCATGTCCATGATTATCACTTTGTTACTTAAACCAATTTAAAGTAAAACTGAAAAAAAAAATGAAGGTCATAAGAAATTATATTGATATCAGATATTTTGGACTGTAACACACGGTGTTCCCCTGGGCAGGATGGTTCCCAGGCTCTTTGTCCGTTGGAGTCGAAGAATGAATCCATGGACGGAAGATGGTATAGCAAAGGTGGAAATTTATTGAAGAACAAGTACAGACTCCCACGTGGGGAAGGGGAAAGAATCTCACAGCTAAGACTCCCACATGGGGAGGGAGAAAGAGACCCACTGAGTTCCTTTCTCCCCCCAGGTTTATAAAGCCTGTAGTTTTTGTGCCTCCATAATCCCCTCTGATTGGCCACTATAGCAACCCCTGAGCTCAAAGGTCAGACCTCACAAGGGACAGGTGGGGCCCTCCTTCTTTATTTTGTAAATATAGACCTTTTGCTACTCCCAGTTTCCTTATCTTATGGAAATGTAACTGCTGCTGCTCCCTTGTCATATGGAAATGTACCTTCTTCTAGCTCCCTTGTCTTGTGGAAATGTACCCTTTTGCAACTCTGTAGCCTGTGCTTTTTCCATGGACCCCCTTAATTTCTAAATTTTTTCTAAACCTGCCTATTTCCTCATAAAAATTCCTAGTTTACCTTCAAAACTCTTTTCAGTATTATAGTGGATAGTGCTTGTCCTACTGGATATGAGGTCACCAGTGCCCTATCAGGCCTATTTCCACTAGCTTAATCTCCTCAGAATTTGGGGCCTCCAAGTCCACTAAACAGTCTTCCCAAGGGCAACCTAAGGGAAGCCCTGTATTTGCCTGAATCCAGACAATTTTTATGTTAAGTGTTTCTTCAACAAGAACACAGTATGGAATAGACTATTAATGCTCAGCTCTTGATGATCCCAGAATAGAAAGCCAAGCGCTCTCTGACTCCTTGCATCTTCCTCTGGATTGTTCTTATATCATTTATTTCTTGGGTCTCTGCTCCAAGAAAATATTTATTTGAGATATATAAAATACCCATCAGTACATCTTGAATTCCATGTTGAAATATTTAAGTAGGAGAGGGACTGACACATACATACTTATTAATTCTAATAACAACTAGGTGGTGATTCATTATTTTTAGACTGGAACACGCTGTGTTCCCCTGGGCAGGATGGTTCCTGGATTCTTTGTCCGCTGGAGTCAAAGAATGAATCCACAGACAGAAGATGGTATAGCAAAGGTGGAGATTTATTGAAGAACAAGTACAAACTCCCCTGTGGGGAGGGGAAAGAGGCACATCAACTTCCTGTTTCCATGGTTTATAAAGGCTGCAGTTCCTGTGTCCTGATATCCCCTCTGATTGGTCAATATTCCCTTTTGAATTGGTTATTATAGTAACTCCTGAGGCCCTCCTCCCTCATTGTCTTCCTGTTCCCTCTGGGCTTTCTTCCTTCTTCTTTATTTTGTAAATATAAACCCTTTGCTACTCCTAGTTCCCTTGTCTTATGTAAATGTAACTGTTGCCTCTCCTTTGTGTTATGGAAATGTACCTGTGGCTGCTTCCTTGTGTTATGGAAATGTACCTTCTCCCAGTTCCCCTTGTCTTATGAAGATGTAACTTCTCCCAGTCTGTAGCCCTGTGTTTTTTCCATGGACCCCAATTCTAAAAATTCCCTAAACCTGCCTATATTCCCTTAAAATTCCTGTTTCAGTGGGGGTACCTATTTTAGATGAGTTATTTTACCTACTTCAGGTTGCAGGGCTAGAAAATGAGGAAGCCAAGTTTGAGACTACATGTTTGTCTGCAAAGTCATGCTGTTTTTTATAATTAGGTTACTGTACAGAAATTTGGGCCAAAGTTTCCATAAGGATAAAGAAACTAATAAATGGATAGATACTGGGAACTTGACTTCATTAAAGAGATATGATATGATTGTGTTCATGCATTTAAATTTAATGTAGTTGTCTGGATTATATGTATACAATGACACCCTTCCACAAACAAAATTGTGCACATTTGATATTTCATAGCATCTACTGATAAAAAGGGCACTTTAACAAATCCTGTATAATAAAAGGCTAATATGCAAATCGACCCAACAGTGGAACGGCCAGTTGCTATGACATGCACTGACCACCAGGGGGTAGGCGCTTGACGCAGGAGCTGCCCCCTGGTGGTCAGTGTGCTCCCACAGGACGAGTTCCACTCAGCCAGAAGCCCTGAGCTGGGCTCACAGCTGGCAAGTGCAGTGGCAGTGGTGGGAGCCTCTCCTGCCTCCATGGCAGTGCTAAGGATGTCCGACTGATGGCTTAGTCAGACATCCCCCGAGGACTCCCAGACTGAGAGAGGGTGCAGGCCAGGCTGAGGGCCCACCCCCCGCCCCAACTGAGTGCACGAATTTTGTGCACCAGACCTCTAGTGTGTATTATAATGGCATGAGCTTAATATTTTAATTGTATGACTAATATGGTAGGTGCCACTTATGTCTGTCTCATTTCTTCCATTTTCAGACATGTGTCTGCCCACATTCACCACTATATCCCAATTCAGGAATTCATCTCTGGTCCTTCATATTTTCATCCCCATGTAGGTCTATCCCTTGCCAAGTGATTGTCTTCTAGCTCTCTGACACAGCTGAAAAACAGAATTTCTATGACAATCTAAAACTTGCTAGAAACCGATCATAAAGCATTGGCTGGCCTCTTGCAGTTTCTAGTCAGAGTAGCTTCCCAATACACATTTGTGGGATGGTTTATGGGCTAGAGGTACACCACCCTAACTAGACTACTAGGCAAGGGAAGATGAGTTAACTCCATTCTTAAATGTCATTTCCCCCCCTACCATTCAGGTAATTGAATTACAGAAAAATTATTTGGGTGCACTATTCTTATTTCACCACAGTGAACAAAGAAAAGAAAAAATATGGACAAAAGAGGAGATATAATAAAGCTACCACATAAAAATTGAGATGTTAAATTTTATAAAAATTGATGAATACAAGTTGGTAATAGAGGCAATTCAAAATCAGTTTGTCAGAATAACAAAGCAACATTTGTAATTTTAAGGAAAATATTTTTGTATATTCTTATAATTACTATATAATTGTTACTTGATTTTTCTATAATATAGATTTATAACTTATAATGTATTACATAGTATTTATAAATTTTAAAATAATTTAATCTAAAATTGGGTTTCAAATTGTTCCCCAGAGTCCTAGCATCCAGAAGAAGAGAATACATACAAGAGGGCTATTTGGAAGAGGAACATCAAGCTCTATGTAGTTTTCAAATGTTTCCTATGTAGAATCCTATCCAATAAAGGTTTTTAAAAAAAGATTTTGCTGCTAGCACTTTCATCCAATTATGAAGTAATTTTTCCATAGAAATATTATTTAAACCTTCTTAAACATTTAGTAATTGTAATTCTCTTACAGATGTAAAGATCTTTTGAATTATTCAGTTTGTGAATACACAATAAAATATTTAATAACATTTTAAAAATATTTAATGAAGATCAAACTGAGCCTATTTCTGAAAATGTTATATAGTTCATGAATTATAAATATTTCTAAATTTGCATATCCAACATTTGCTAAATCTTAGAATTTGAAAGATTACATTAAGATGTTGCATCAAACTATCTGTTGTATTTGGCAAGGATAATCAAACATGATGGTTAAAAATCCAGACTCTACACAGAGAACCTGGGTTCAAATCTTAGCTCTGCCAGTTACTCAGGGGAACTTGGTTGTGATGATCAATTTTATGTGTCAACATGATGGGCCATGGAGCACCCAGATTAACCTTTTGCACTCGGATGTCGAGTGTGACTCAACACAGTTAGCATCGGTAGCAGGAATCGAGAAAAAAGCAAGCGAGTGCAAAGGGTTAAACGTTATTTCTGGGTGTGTCCGTGAGAGTTTCTGGATGAGATTAGTTAGCATTTGAATCAATGGGCCCTAAAATAGATTGACCTCCTCAATATCTTCTCCAATCTTTTGAGGGCCAGAATAGAACAAAAGGTGGAGGGAAAAGGAATCTGTTCCTTGTTTTTCTGCCTCACTGTATGAAGGGGGTCAATTCCTCTTATCTTCTCCTGGTCCTCAGGCCTTCAGACTCAGACTGAATTATATTACCAACTTTCTCAGCTCTCTAGTTTGCAGACCTCAGATTGTTGGACTTCTCAACTTCCAGTTATCTAAGTCCATTTCTCATAATAAATCTCCATATATGTATCTCTCCTATTGATTTTGTTTCTCTGGACAACCCTGACTAATACTTTGGTCAAATTATTGGACCTCTCTATTTCTTAGTTTACTCATCTATGCAATCTATAATAATAAAAGCATAATATGCAAATTGACTGAACAGCAGAACAGCCATCTGGATGACCTTCCAGACGACTGCGTTATGACACGCACTGGCGCCAGGCCAGCCAAGGTGGATGCAATGTGATTGGTTGGGGCCCCTGCCATCACCCTATGATCGCCCCGCAGAGGGAGGCCCAGGCCATTGGCTGGCAGGGCAATCGATGGGGGAGGGCTCCATGATCGCCCTAAATAAGGAGGCCCAGGCCACCCTCTGTGCAGCGATCCATCACAGAGCCCCAGTCAGGTGGGCGGGGCCTCCCTCTGCTGGGCAATTGATCATGGAGCCCCGCTATCAATCGCCCCACAGAGGGAGGCCCAGGCCAGCTAAGCAATGGCACCCCACGCATGTTGCCTGCAGAGGGAGCCAACCAGTGTTGGGAGGGGGGGCAGCGCTGCACAGATGGCAAGCAGTGGCAGCAGCGGGGGTGGGGTCAGCTGCCAGCAGCTGGGGGAAGGAAAGCCCTGATAGGCCCTGATCACCAGCCAGGCCTAGGGACCCTACTCAAGGGGTCCCAGTTTGCCAGGCTGAGGTACACTCCCCCCTACCCCCGTGCAAGAATTTCATGCACCAGGCCTCTAGTGGTAATAATAAAAAACTTCCCATATAGGGCTATTGGAAGATTCAACAAGTTAATATATGTAAATCTGTCTCAGAATTTAATGGGTTACTTAGATTAGTGTTTTGTAAGTATAATAGCCATCACTTGGAGTGGGCTTGCTATGTGCCAGGCAGGTAAGTGTTAGCTGTTTTATCATTATGGATTTACTTAGTCAAAAGAAAATGATGACACTGTGGTCATTTAGTTGTCACTAAGCACTGGCAGTAGCATATTAAACCGTGTTAGAGCAATCAGTTGCACATGAGAATGCAAGTAATAATGTAATAATGTCTTTTTGTGATAAGGAATGCCTATTGAAGGTTTTTGGTTATTACTCACTAAATAGCTTTGCATGTGCTTTGGTTCTAATTTACTTTATCTTTTGAGAATATGAAATAAATTATACAGGGAATTTTTCTTAAAAATAACAATTCCACCATGAACAAGAGTGAGGGAAATCTTTAGGTGATAGGTCAATTGTCTTGTATTTAATGGAGCAAAGGCAATTTTGTTTCCTTTATAGGACCAGCATTTTGCTCCTCATTATAGTGAGTAATGTGGCATTTTTCTGACATCTGTCTCAACCTTAGAATCAAGATTATTATCTCATTAATTTTCACAGTCTCTGCAAGAAAGTTGATGTTATCAGCTTTCATAATGGAGAAACTGTATGGCAAAAACTCTTAGTAATCTTTCCATTGTTTCAAATCAAAGAGAGAAGCAGTGACTTTAATTCTAGTAAGGTGGTTACATTATTAATATTGTCACTTAATTAGTATTACAAAGTGTTACTTTTCTTCTTGGAAACCTAATATGGATGTCCATGTAGGTCATCAATAAGAAATGTTATGTTGTTTAGATACCAATCCCTATTTATCCTTTTTTCATTGCAGGATATTTGGCTATGATTGACCATGCCATCCATCTGCCTGTCTATTTATCTATCTACTAGAGGCCTGGTGCACAAAATTCATGCACAAGGTGTGTGTGTGTGTGTGTGTGTGTGTGTCTGTGTGTGTGTGTCTGTGTGTGTGTGTCTGTGTGTGTCTGTGTGTGTGTCCCACAGCCCAGCCTGTACCCTCTCCAATCCAGGACTGCTGGCTCCCAACCACTTACCTGCCTGCCTGCCTGATTGCCCCTAACTGCTTCTGCCTGCCAGCCTGATCACCCCCTAACCACTCCCCTGCCAGCCTGATTGCCCCTAACTGCCCTCCCCTGCAGGCCTGGTCCCCCTCAACTGCCCTTCCCTACAGGCCTGGTCCCTCCCCCCAACTGCCCTCCCCTGCAGGCCTGGTTATCCCTAACTGCCCTCCCCTGCAGGCCTGATCGCCCACAACTGCCCTCCCCTGCTAGCCATCTTGTGGCAGCCATCTTTGACCACATGAGGGCGGACATCTTATGTGTTGGAGTGATGGTCAATTTGCATATTACCTCTTTATTATATAGGCTAGATAAATCTATTCATTTATCTCATCTATCTTTCTAACCTTCTATTAGTAATATACTCATTTTTTCCTTACTTAAAATTATAAATCTGAATATGTTAAAAACTTGATTTTTTAATTTACATTTGTTCACAAAATTTATGTTGTTTCTTTGCTTTTTTTAAAAACAAACTGGTCCATTTTTCTTTACCTACTTCCATTGTTCAACTCATCCTGAAATCATCCCATGTAGCAATTTTCTAAATCATTCAAACTGTCTCAGCTTTTCTGCCTTAGTATACCTTGTATAAAACTTTCTTCTGTCAATAGATAGAGTTTTCAACTTTCCTTTTATAAACCAAATTTCTCTTTTCATATACAGAAATATTTTATTAGGTAAAATTTTCATTTGCAATCTTATCAACAGAGGCTTCATTTGGCTGGATGTTAAGAGGGGGATTATTTTTGAAGAGCCCCTAATTAAGATTACCAGGAAGACTTAGAGCTTCAGTGGATAGATATGAATCCCAGGACAAATATATAAGTGCATTATCATGAACATCCTGAAGGATTAGTAAGATGTGGACAAAGAGACCAATGTATTTTTATCCTTCTTTTGCCATCCTACTTTACAAAAGCTAAAAATGATTGAGTAAAGCATAAAGCACAACACAGTGTTCTATTTAATTTAAACAGATTTTTTTTCTTTTTAAAAAAATATTTTTATTGATTTCAGAGAGGAAGGAAGAGGGAGAGAGAGACAGAAACATTAATGGTGAGAGAGAATCACTGATCAGCTGCCTCCTGCAAGCCCCCTACTGGGGATCAAGCCTGCAACCCAGGCATGTGCCCTTGACTGGAATCAAACCTGGGACCCTTCAGTCTGGAGGTGGATGCTCTCTCCACTGAGCCAAACCAGCTAGGGCTTTTTTCTCATTTTTAAGAGCTATCAGACACACTTGAATTTATATTAAGAATTTCAGATCATCTATCAAGAATTTGTCTAAAGCACAACCTCTGTTATTTACAGCAATGTTACTGGAGAATAGAAACTACATTGCTCATATTTCATAGACACATCACTGCCCTTCAAAGAGCTTTATCATAATGGTGATGACATATATTCTGTCCTTTATGTATTTTGTGCTTGTACTAGCAGTCATATGCATTCCTCCCCTTCAAAGAATTGTCTGGTGTTGAAAACTATTACTGAAAATACTTAGACCTACTTGACCCATTCCTCTTAACTTTAAAGATTGTGTTTCAGTGAAGATCAATTGTTTAATAATAAATAAATATAAAAAACAGAAAACACTGCTACGGCTTTACTGCCCATATGTGCATAACAAAGGAGAAAAGGTCCTTTCCTTTTCTGCCTCCCACAAGCACTGGTTCCTGGCTCAATAAACGGGGTCAAGGGAGAGGGAAACAGTGCAGCCACCCTCTCTGTGCACCAGTTACTTTCATTGTTCAAGTTTTATTTTATGTGTCAGAAGGTTCTATTCTTTAAGTGGAATATATATTTATCACATAAATTACAGTCTATTTTAGTGTATAGTTAAGAAATGTATCTCAATAAGTGTTTATTAATGTTGTTGTAGGTGTTTTAAATTTTTTCATTAATATCTACCTCGTATATACTGTCCCATGTTGTTTAGCACATTTAATTGGAATCTGAGCATGAAGTAAAAATGTTTGTTAAATTGTTGGGAAAAGAAACCTTAGAAATTAGAGTCATCTAGTCTTTTAATAAAATTATTAAAAGTCATTTAACCAGTGTTCTCTAGAATCAATCAGACACATATATTTGATTATTTGGTTTAAAAAAATCAGTCTAAATAAATCACTAGGAGAAAACATTTTAGACTTCCTCCTTGGTATATAGTATATATATTGATTAATACAATAAACATGATACAGAGCAAATTAGAAAATACATGTGACATTCGCTGAAAATAAAGTCTTAAGACTTTGAGGTTGACATTGAGCCATTTGATTTTGAAAATTTGTTTTCAGACTTCTTTTAACATACATATTTGTCTTAATAAATCTGATTTTTGAGTTAAAACTACTTTTAGGCTTCTGGTTCCATTCTCTCATGTAAAGGCCTTAGGTTGTCACTCTGTCCTAACAATAATTAAAAAGCTAAACAAACTGAAAAGTCAACATCTTTTCTTAGATGTGTCGGGGAATTAATATCACAGGGCAGCAAGTAAACACTTCTGTAGGAACCAATGCAGGAGTAGGTAAATCTAAATTGCAATTGATGAATTGTTGGAGGCTCAGAGTGAACAAGTGTGTGAGTTAAAAACTCCAGGGAGACCCAGTCAGATTAAGGTCTTCATGCTCTTGTGAGTTTTAGCTCCAGGAACTTTCCTGGGTTCTCACAGTAAAGATCAGAGGACAACACTCTCATGCTTCTGGCAGGGGGAAGGGAAAAGAAACAATTTTTAAATATACCAGAGCTTGCCCACAACAAACTGTTTTACCAGAGCCTAACCTATTGGGGCTTTTTCAGACAACTCTAGCCCTCTCTAGCCTTCCATATGGAGGGAAAAAAAAAATACCCAACTGCAGACACTTCTAGTTATTCTGTCCAACCTAAGTGGATGAAAAAATACTGAGAAGCATTTGTGAGGTTGTACAGATCAGAGATGCAGGCTAACTAAAAGACCACAAACTAACTATAGGAGTAGAGAATGCTTTTTCTCCCCCACACCTGACCACCACATCACTAAAGGCCTACTTACTGCAATTCCCTTTACACAGTCTATAATTTGTAGCCACTAGGGAAAAATTACAAGGCAAAAAACACAGTTTGAATCAACTAAGCAAGCATCAGAACCAAAGTTAGCTATGGCAGAAATGTTGGGATTATCAGAGTAGTAATTTTAAAAATCTATAATTAATATGCTAAAGGTTCTCATAAACAGAGTAGACAGCATTCAAGAACAGATAGGTGATATAAGAAAGGTAAAAATTATAAGAGTCAGAATGAATTGCTTAAGATAAAAACATGGTAACAAAAATGAAGAATGTCTAACGGGCTCATTATTACATTGAACATGGGAAGAGTCTCTGAGGTTGAGAACATATCAACAGAAACTTCCAAAACTTAAAAGCAAAGACTGAAAAAAGGAACAGAATATTCAAGGACTAGGAATCACTACAAAAAATATAAAATGTGTTTAATGTGAATACAGGAAGGAGAAAATGAACAATAGGAAAAGAAGAAATATTTGAAGCAATAATAAATGAGAGTCTCTCTAAATTATTCTCAGACACCAAATCACAGATGCTGGATGTACAGACAATGCCAAGTAGGATAAATGCCAAATAAGCCACACCTAGGTATATCATATTCAACTGTAAAAAACCTAGGATAAGTAAAAAATCTTCAAAAAAAAAAAAAAGCCACACACATAGAACAAACTGTACCTATAGAAGAGCAAAGATAAGAAAACATCTGACTTCTCTGCAGAAACAATGCAAGCAAGAAGAGAATGGAGTGAAATATTTAATGTGTTAAAAATTCTGAAAAAATTCTCAATGTCGCTAATCATCAGAGAGATTCAAATTAAAACCACAATAAAATATTACCTCACACCTGCCAGAATGGCTACCATCAATAAATTAACTTATGACAAGTGCTGGCAAGGATGTGGAGAAAAGAAAACCCTAGTACACTGGTCAGAATGCAGACTGGTGCAGCCACTGTGGAAAACAGTTTAGAATTTCCTCAAAAAATTAAAAAAAGGAACTGCTTTTTGACCCAATGATCCACTTCTGGGATTATATCTTAAGAATTCTGTAACACCAATCAGAAAGAATATATGCACCCCTATGTTCATAGCAGCATTATTTACAATAGCCAAGATCTGGAAACAGCCCAAGTGACCATCAGTAGATAAATGGATAAAAAGCTGTGGGACATTTACACAATGGAATACTACTCAGATGTAAAAAGGAAGGAACACTTACCTTTTGCGACAGCATAGATGACTTTGGAGATTATTATGCTAAGCAAAATAAGCCAGTCAGAGAAAAATAAATACTATATGATCTCACATATGTGGAATCTAATGAGCAAAGATGAACAAAATAGAACCAGAGACATGGTTATATGGTACAGACTGGCAGATGTCAGAGGGAAGTTGGATGGGGCAGACAGGATGAAAGAAAGTGAAGAGAATAGCCAAAGGACATATATGCCTAACCCATGGACACAGACGACAATGTGGTCAGGGCCAGAGGGAAGGGAGGGCAGGTTCTGGCTGCATGGGCACAAAGCAGGTGAAAATGGGGGCCATCTGTAATAATGTCAACATTAAAAATGAAATGCAATTTAAAAAAATTCTGTATCCTGCAAAATTATCCTTCAAAAGTGAAAGAGAAATAAAGACTTTCTTGGTCAAATAAAAATTGGTAGAATTTGTTGCCAGTAGAACTATATTGCAAGAAATATTGAAAGAAGTTCATCAGAGAGAATGAAATAATATAGGTTGAAAACTCAGATCTACCTAAGTAAATGAAGAACATGGGAGAAGGAATAAAGGTAAAATATTTTTCCTATTCATAATTGATCTAAAGTTAACTTTAAAATAATAGCAAGAATGTATTTGATTATTTGTGCATATATATATATATATCTTATGTATAATAAGTGTTTATGTATACTTATGTATACTTACTTATTATAAGTGAAATGAGTGGTAACAATGACAAAGAATGGGAATGAGGAATTAGTATTATTTTGTTTTTATAAGGTATGCATACTTCCCATGAAGTGGTATAGTGTTACTTGAAAGTGAATGTTGCCCTTGCCAGTTTGGCTCAGTGGATAGAGCATCAGCCTGCAGACCTAAGGATCTGGGGTTTGATTCTGGTCAAGGGCATGTACCTTGGTTGCAGGCTCCTCCCCTGCCTGGACCCTGGTCAGGGCATGTGCAGGAGGCCACCAATGGATGTGTTTCTATCACTTTGATATTTCTCTCTGTCTTTCCCTTTCTCTTCCACTCTAAAAAAATCAATGGAAAAATATCTTCAGGTGAGGATTAAAAAAAATAAAATAAAATAAAATAAAATAAAATGTTTTTTAAAAAAGAAAGCGAATGTGGATTAGTTGTAAATGCATATTGCAAATCTAGAGCAATCACTAACAAAAGGTAAGAAAATAACTGTAGCCCAGCATGTGTGCTTCAGTGGTTGAGCATCGACCTATGAACCAGGAGGTCATGGTTCGATTCCTGGTGAGGGCACATGCCCAGGTTGTGGGCTCAATCCCTGGTGGGGACATGCAGGAGGCAGCTGATCAATGATTCTCTCTCATCATTGATGTTTCTCTCTCCCTCTCTCTTCCTCTTTGAGATATTTATATGTATGTATAAAAAGAAAATAGAGGAAATGGAATAATATAAGATGCTCAGTTAAAACTATAACAGGCAGAAAAAGTGTGGAAGATGAAAACTGGAACAAAGAACAAGGGTATTGGATAGAAAACAGTAGCAAATATGGTGGATAGTAATCAAACTGTATTAATAATTACATTAAATGTTCTAAATATACCAATTAAAAGGAAGATTGTCAGAGATGATAAAAAAAAATAAGACCCAACTACATGTTGTTTACAAGAAACCAACTTTAAATATAAAGACACATATAGATTAAAAGTGAAGGGATGGAGGACATACCCTTGACAACACTAATCAAAAGAAAGCTAAGTAGCTATATTAATTTCAGAAAAAGTAGACCTCAAGTCAAGAAAAATTATCAGGGCTACAGAGGCAACATATAAGAATAGAAGGGTCAATTCTCTAAGAAGACACAATAGTCCTCAATGTGTATGTGCCTAACAACACAGCATAAAAATATGTGAGGGAAAAACGCATAGAATTGCAAGAAGATAATAGATAAATCCATTATTGTAGTTGGAGACTTCAATATCCCTCTATTACTGGTAGAAATGGACAGATCCAGAGGGCAGAAAATCAATAAAGACATAGTCAAACTAAACAATGCCATCAGTAACTGGATATAATTGATATCTGTAGACTGCTTCATTCAACAACAGAAGACACAGTCTTCTTAAACTCACATGGAACATTCACCAAGATAGACTACATTCTGAGATACAAAACATACCTTCACTAATTTGAAAGTATAGCAATTATTTAATGTCTGCTTTTAGACCACAATGGAATTAAAATAGAAATCAACTGCATAAAGATAGCTGGAAAATCCTAAAATACTTAGAGTCTAAAAATTACATTTCTAAATAACACATAGGTCAAAGAAGAACTTCTAAGAGAAGTTAAAATTATTTTGAGCTAAATGAAAATGAAAACACAAGTTATCAAAATGTGGGGGGTGCTGCAAAACAGTGTTTAGAAGGAAATTTATAGCATTAAATGCATATATTAGAAAAAAGAAATGTCTAAAATCGAAACTAGAGGAGGAGCAAATTAAATCCAAGATAAGCAGGAGAATATAAATGTTAAAAATTAGAGCAGAAATTAATGAAATTGAAAACGGAAAATCAATAGAGAAAATCAACAAAACTAAAAGCTGGTTCTATAAAAATATCAATAAACCTCTAGCTTTGCTAAGCAAAAAAGAAAGAGGACACACATTACTAATATCAGAACTGAAAGAGAGGACATTACTACCACTCCCCTGGGCATTGAAAGGATAATAAAGGAATAGTATAAATAACTCTATGCCCCAAAATTTGATAACCTAGATTAAATGAACCAATTTCTTTTTTTATTATTTAAATTCTTTATTGTTTAAAGTATTACATAAATCTCCTCTTGCCCCCATTGACCTCTCCCAGCTGTCCCCCCACCCCCCCCACAGCACATGCCCTCACCACCCCCCATCTGTGTCCACTGGCCATGCTCATATGCATGCATACAAGTCCTTTGGTTGATCTCTTACCCTCTCCCCCCTCCCCCCCCCCCCCCACCTTCCCTCATAGGTTGGACAGTCTGTTTGATGCTTCTGTGATTCTGGTTCTATTTTTGTTCATCAGTTTATGCTGTTCATAATATTCCACAAATGAGTGAGATCATGTGATATTTATCTTTCTCTGACTGGCTTATTTTCCTTAGCATAATGCTCCCCAGTTCCATTCATGCTGTTGCAAATGGTAAGAATTCCTTCATATATATATATATATATATATATGACTTTTTTAAAAGTCATATATATATGACTTTTTTACAGAGAGTAAGGGAGAGGGATAGAAACATCCACGAGAGAGAAATATCAATCAGCTGCCTCCTGCATGCCCCCTGCTGGGGATTGAGCCTGCAACCAAGGTACATGCCCTCGACTGGAATCAAACCTGGGACCTTTCAGTCCATGGCCGAAGTTCTATCCACTGAGCCAAACCGGTCAGGGCAAGAATTCCTTCTTTTTTACAGTAGCTTAGTATTCCATTGTGTAGAGGTACCACAGTTTTTTAATCCACTCATCTGCTGATGGGCACTTAGGATCTTTCCAAATCTTAGCTATTGTAAATTGTGCTGCTATGAACATAGGGGTGCATATATCCTTTCTGATTGGTGTTTCTGTTTTCTTGGGATATATTCCTAGAAGTGGGATTACTGGGTCAAATGGGAGTTCCATTTTTAATTTTTTGAAGAAACGCCATACTGTTTTCCACAGTGGCTGCACAAGTCTGCATTCCCACCAGCAGTGCATGAGGGTTCCTTTTTCTCCACATCTTCTCCAGCACTTGTCATTTGTTGATTTGTTGATGATAGCCATTCGGAAATGGACCAATTTTTTGAAAGACACAATCTGTTAAAACTCTGACAAGAAGAAACAAATAGTCTGAATAATTCTATATTTGATAAAGAAATTGAATCAATAATGAATAACCTTCTAAGACAAAAAGCACCAGTCCCAGATGGGTTCACTAGTGAATTATATTAAATATTTTAGGAAGAAATTATACTAGTTTTCTATCATCTTTACTAAAGATAGAGATAAGGGAATATTTATTAACTCAAAACAGACAAAGACATTGCTATAAAAAAGAAACAAAACACAGACCAATATCATTCATGAACATAAATGCAAAAACCCTCAACAAAATATTAGCTAATGGATTTCAACAATGTATGAAAAAATTTATAGTCCTAAACCAAGTGAGATTTAGGCTGGTTCAACATTTGAAAATCAATAAATGTAATGCATCTCATCAACAGGCTAAAGAAGAATAATCACATGATCATGTCAATAGAGGCAGAAAGCACTTAATAAAATTCAATACCCATCGATAATAAAATAAAGCTGGAGGGGAACTTCCTCAACTTGATAAAGAATATCTACAAAAAAAATGCAGCTTACATTATACTTAATTGTGAGAAACTCAAGCTTTTCCTACTAAGATTAGAAAAAAAGGCAGTTATAGCCTCTCTCACCAGTTTGTTGAAATGAAATAACATTATTTATTCTCTTTAAGTAATTTACATCATTTATAAATTTTAAGCAAATCAGGAGGATATAAAAATAACCAATAATCTTGACCAGTGTTATTTTTAGATATCACATTTATAAGACTGACTCGGATATATAATTAAAAATTGAAATTTGTTTGTATGTAGCCTACATCTACTCTGTAAATAATATAAGCAATTAAGACCACGCATTGCTAAGAAGTATTAAAGAGTTTCCTTGGGATTCGCTTGATAAGGCTGCTAGAGAACTGGTGGTGATCAGTGGAAGTGGACCTTCCTACGGGGGTATGAGATTTGCTACAAAGGTTTTGGAAGCACAAAGCCTGCAAGGCAAATGAGAATGATAATCATAGTCCCAATCATAAACCTAATAACGCAGGGGTGATTACATGTCATTCTCTGGGGGAGAAATAGATTGATTCTGTTTCATAAAGGGGAGAAAAACCCACATCTACCTCAGATATGGCATTTAATTTATGGCTAAAGTTGGGTTTTGAGTGGAGGCTGGTAAATTGGAAAGAGATAATTAACTACTTCTCTGAGGTATAAGCACTTACCACATGCAGAGGTGGTTATATTGACTAAGCATCTAATGTGGTATTAGCACATTTTAGCTGCCGAATAGATATGATCTTCCTTTTCTTTTCAACCTGCTAGCAACCACCTAATTAGATTCTCCCATCACCACTACTAACAACGGCCTCTGTCAACCCAAAACATACTCCCCATCTTATAAATATCTGACATCTATGAACCTGCAACCTTCTGGTGGCCATCAGAAAGTCGCCAGTACCTGCGGACCTCCACTTTGCCTCTCTCTGCCTTCAGTCAGCTTCATTGCTTTAACTCTCATAAATGAGTTTTTTAAAAAGATTTCTTGCCAACTAATGCAGCACTTCTTTTTTGCTCTTTAATGTGCATGCTCTGTACCCTGGAAATTCAGTATTTATTTATTTAATTAATATATATATTTTTTATTTCAGAGAGGAAGGGAGAGGGAGAGGGAGATAGAAACATCAATGATGAGAGAGAATCATTGATCAGCTGCCTTCTGCATGCCCCACACTGGGGATCGAGCCCACAACCCTGGGCCCTGACAGGGAATCAAACCGTGACCTCCTGGGTCATAGGTCAATGTTCAACCACAGCCACACTGGCAGGGGAAGGAAATCAGTATTTATATACTTATCACAAACCCATTTCCACCAACATTTTTCTCATTTGGTCATTGTTTAGAAGGAAAGTAGAAAGCTGATCTCATTTATTCATTTTATCTCTTGTAAAGATTTTTATCACATTGTAATCATAACATATTTATTGGACTGTTTAATCATTAACACAAAATTATTACCATAGATGCAACCAAAGAACCACTTCAATATAACAGATTTAGTCTGCACCAAGGCAGATTAGTAATAGGTCAGAAATAAATATATGTCCTCATTATCCACTCTCTTCAAAGATGAGCAAAACCTCAAAATAAGGTGAATAATAGAAAAGCTACCTAGGTAACTAAAGAAAGTGTTCTTTATTTCAGCTCTTTTAGCTGAAGGTACTAATTGATTTAATTTATCCATTTCAGGTTCCTGGGTCATATGACCTGAGAAGTCAAATAGAACACATGGACAATAATAATTTTAAAAAATACATGTAATGGTAAAAATAATAAACGCATTCATTTAGTTGGTGCAATAATCAATGTTTATTTTCTTTTTTTTTTTTATTTCAGGATGAATCAGACGGTGGAAAACCCCAGTAAGTACATACCTTAAGGAACCACAAGTTTCTTTCTACTTCCTTATTCCCAAAGGGGACGTCAACTGTTGCACATTTGAAAATGTCTGTATAAGCCAGAGTCGGATAAATTTTAAAAAAATTATATTACACTACCAATTTAAACTAGACCATGGAAATATGAACCTGGTTTTGCTATTGTTTTGTTCCTTTGTTTTAGGAAATGAAGTAAACAGAGATATTACAAAGGGTGATTGTTTTGGGCAGTTTCATAATGTAAATTTTAAAAAGTTAGAAGCCCTGAGTCCTAATCCTATGCCTCCTCCTTTAGGACTTGTTGCTCACTACATGCCATAGACTTATCTTACTAATTTTCAATGATACTGGTAAGGTTTTAGCATTACTAGTAAGTAAAATACACCTAAGGTATTAACTGTAAGTTCAGCAAACTACGATACTATAATCCTATTTAGCAAATGAAGAAAGAAAAAAAAGAAAAAGAGGAGGACAAAGAGAGAAAAATCTAGCTATGGTACCAGAGAAGCATTGTGTTTGAGCCTGATGTTTGTCAGCAAAGTAGGAAAAAATGCATGACATGTGTACTTACAGTGTGTACAACCTGCTCCTTTGTGAGGTACTCAACCTTCCTGGTTATTCTGTGTTCTTACACTTTCTCTCTCCACTTTGTTCTCAACTCAACATTCCAGTTCCTAGAGGTCATACAGATTCAGTGTTTTAAGACTTTACAGGTTCTCTATTTTATTTTAAACAGAGAGAGATATATACATATGAAGAGAGAGAGGGAGAGAGAGAGAGAGGGAGAAAGAGAGGGAAAGAGAGAGAGAGTCATTAAAATATTATGGGCTGCAGAGAACTTGGTTCTTAAAAACATCAATAATTAATAATTATTACTTATAAAGATATACAAGATAAAGATAACATTACATATAAAAATGTTAATTTTAGAACTGTCAAAAACTTTAATTGCTTAGCATTTTTACACCTGACAAATGTTTGTTGCCATTAATAGAAATCCCAGTGGCCTTGCAGTTGGGGTTTGCAGCGGGATTGGCCTTTATCAGAAAAGACTTTATTTGGGAAAAAGAAAAAAAAAACTACTTATGAATGGAAATAGTCTCATATTCTCAGAGTGCTTTTGCTTCTTTTGTCTAGAACCTTGTGTATCCTTCTACTATTAATTATCTTTTGCTAGTGTATTTTTACTAAGCCTCAAACCAAACTCTTTACTTACACTATTATAACTATTTTTCTGTAGTTAAACATTTGAATAACATGTTTTAAGTCCAAAGTGTCCCAATTCATGGTGGCTTTTGTGCCACCTGTGCTAAAATGTGAAATAACCTATAAAGATTGTTAATCATCTTGACCTAATGCATTAGGATGTTTTAAAAGCTGACGTAGCACTTGTGCTTACATTTGTGAGTTCTTTGGGTTGATTTTTGTATAAGACTGTACAATGCCTTATACAAAATAGAGATAGGTATCAGCATGAGAGCCTATGAACTCTGCTTTTCAACATTCCATTTTAAAAGCACAAACGTTGTATGTGCACAGGCACAACATATCTCAGCTATATAATTACATGATGCATATCCATAATGTTGAAATTATGGATATGCTCCTCTCTGTTCATTTAGCTGAGAGTATAAAAAAATGCTACCATTCTATCAGTTCATTTGAAGTATGAAGAAAATTAAAATGTTTCTGTCTGTTATTAAGCCATTAACCAAAATGCTCAACAGACTAATTATTATGGCTTCACTCCAAATTATTTTCTTTAAAAATGTTCTTCTCTCAGAAACATTTAAATAACTCTCTAAATTCAATATTCTGCATATGTACTTATATTCACTTTAGGCTAAAATAGAGACCATTAGTTGTTTGAATTTTTGCTAATTCTACAAATACATAAACATGTAAATAAGTAACTATTTGACCACTTTTTTTTTGTTAATTTGATGTCCAGAATTGAATATCAAAAGCAGAAAGCCCAGACCAAAATATAACAAGGACAAAATGATTGGTAAAATTCCCAAACAAATTTTGCAGAACAAAAAAAGACAGATAGATTACTCCAATGTTCTGGTTCAGTGGCAATAGCATCAAAGCATCTTTCGCGTTTCATTCAGGCATTAGATTTTTAAGAGAAAATATTAAAGCGTTGTTTTCTTCTTTTAATTAGATATAGTGCAAATAAGGTGGCATATTATAAAACCTCAAATGTGGCTTTTTTTTTTTTCTTTCCTTTTTGTAGATTAGAAGACACAAAGAAGAAGAATACGTGGATGTGCCCTCTGCTGGCAAAGTTAAGATCATAGTCTCTTCTAGAGACAATAGAAACCAAATCCTGAAAGCAGAACAACACCTGATATTCAAAGACATTTTACGTAAGAAGCAAAACAGACTTGATTTAATTAAGGAAATGTCTTGAAAGGACTGCAGACAAGTTTGGTGCTGCAGTTCCTAGCAAGGCTAAACGAAATTATTGGAAAATAGTGTTATATTTTACTCTTCAAAATTTTATAATAATTTGTTTAAAAAATAATGAAGCTTAAACATCTCATTTGGCTAATTCCATTAAGGTTCTAGGAGACAAAATAAAGTTAAATGAGGCTTTGTAAATCTCTGACAATAATTATAGTCCATTGTCTTTCAGCCTTAAGTACTCGATAAATTTGGTATTCCTAAAATTAATAGAATATTAATGTGAATTAAACTGATATCACATTTCCATCTTCTTAAAGTCTTGGAAAATAATATATAAAATGAATTTAAAGAGATTCAATTAGAAGAAGCAAGATTTTTAAAAATAAAAATCCAAAATTAAAATAAATTTACCCTGGGAATTTAGTAAAACATCAACAAATATTCCCCAAACTAAAAATCCTTGCAGAGAAAATAAATGGGTGACAAGGATGTGATCAATGCATTAGTGTCAACTAAGGAGAATGTGACTAATGATGCCCGGGAAGAGTGCATTTGGGGCCTGGTGTTGCTGTATCTTCTCCTCAAGTGTCCAGGTGATAAAATACAAACATATTCTTTAAATCTGAAAGTGGCATTAAAGAGCCAAAGACTGATTTAGTGACAACTTAGAAAATGATTTTTTTTTTCCTTTTGGAGGTAAAAAGTGCCTCAGGAGTTAGTCTACCCAAAAATCACTTACTTTGCAAATGAGGAAACTGAGTCCCAGAATGATAAAATAAGGTCAAAAAGATTGGAAGAAATCATATTGAATAATGAAATAATCAGATACAAAATGTAGTTCAATAAAGACAATTCTGGAGCTGAACATCAGGGAGAAAAAACAAAAACATCCCATAAATCTGGTAGGAAATGGCTTCTGATCATCTATACTAATAAAATGGTAATATGCTAATTAGATCAGATAGATCGGACTTCTTCCAGACGTCATTCCAGATGTCCTTCCTGACAAAGCCGGGAGCCGGGGACATGGCCAGCCTGCAAACCCCCAGTGGCCCCTCATTCAGGCCGGCCTCACCCCTCAGTGGGGACCTCTTACCCTGATTGGGGGCATGGATGGCCTGCAAACACCTGGCAGCCCCTCGCCCTGGCCAGTCCCACCCCCAGCAGGGGCCCCCATCCTGATTGGGGGCGTGGCCAGCCTGCAAACTGCTCACAGTCCCTTGCCCCGGCTGGCCCAGCCCCCCAGCAGGGTCTCCCCACCCCAATCCAGGGCCCCCTTCAGGTCAGGCCAGCCGGCCCCCACCCATGTACCAGGCCTCTATCCCATATAATAAAAGGGTAATATGAAAATTGACTCTAGCAGAACAACCAGAATGACCGCTGGACCAGTCACTATGAGGCGCACTGCCCACCTCTTGGTCCCTTTCCACGGACAGCAGGCTCCGATCGCCTGATGGCTACCCATGGTGGGGGTGGGGCCAGGGCCAGTAAGTAGGCGGGAACAGTTGACCTCTCAGTCCCTTCCCCCGGCCATCAGGCACCAATCACCCAATGGCAAGTGGGGAAGCGGGGGTGGGTGGCGGCGGGGTGCAGAAGCAGGGCCGTCTGCGGGCAGCTGGGGAAGATGGCCCTGATCGAAGGCCAGGCCTAGGGACTATACCTGTGCATGAATTTCATGCATCGGGCCTCTAGTAGTTCATAATGAGATGACAATTAGACTGAGAATAGAGTACACATTTAAAACAAACAAACATGCCAAAGCCGGTTTGGCTCAGTGGATAGAGCTTCAGCCTGCGGACTGAAAGGTCCCAGGTTCGATTCCGGTCAAGGGCACATACGTTGGTTGCGGGCACATCCCCAGTAGGGGGCGTGCAGGAGGCAGCTGATCGATGATTCTCTCTCATCGATGTTTCTTACTCTCTATCTCTCTCCCTTCCGCTCTGTAAAAAATCAATAAAATATATTTAAAAAAAACCAAACACACCTAACAACATTAAAAGATTGAAAGAAATTTTTTAAAGGAGGAAAAATATATAGCAAATGTATATATATAAAAAGCCAGCGACCAGAACACCGCAATGAACGTAATGACGGTTCACTATGACACCCACTGCAGCCAGCAAACCGGCCCAATGGGGGGGTTGGGTCAGCCGGCCAACCTCCCATGGCACCTCTCCCCAGTTGGCCCTGCCCCTGATGGGCCTCCACCACACCGATCAGCCCGTGGCCCCTTCCCCAGTCAGCTCCATCCCCAATCGGCCCCCTCACTCTAATCAGGGGCAGGGCTGGCCAGCCAACCACCCATGGTCCCTCCCCCAGGCCGCTGGCTCCCTATTGCCCCCCCCCCACCCCATTCAGGGGCAGAGCCAGCAGGCCCACCACCCACAGCCCCTAACCACAGCCACCCCTGCCCCCAATTGGCCCCCCATCCCAATCAGGGGTAGACCCCACTGGCCAATCTCCCACAGCCCCTCCCCCCAGCCAGCCCAGCCCTGATCGGGCCCCAATCCGGGCGGGCCAGCTGGCCAACCTCCCGCTGTCTCTTCCCCCCGACAGGCCAGGCCCTGATCCACCGATTGGGGCCAGGCCAGCCGGACACCACCCATGCACGAATTCATGCACTGGGCCTGTAGTAATGTATATAATGGGCCAGGGAACCTATTCCTATGCTTCTATCAACTAGTGAAAACTTTTGATCAGTTAATCAATCTGACCCAAATGTTCTAAGTATGTAAATGAGCAGGTCAATTAGGAGACCATCTCCTATTATTAACTTATGAACTATGCTGCAATCACTGGCACACCTACTGAAAATGGGTTGCCTCTACACATGAGGGTACACACAGTGATATTTTTATTTTAAAATCATAAAAGCTTATAATTTGAAGAATAGTCACAAAGCTAATTAATAGGTTAGAAAGAAAATGGAGATATTAAAAGAATTGGGGGTCAGGGGAAAGAAATAGAAAAGGAGAACTGTGGTGATGCCATCACAGAATTTTAGAACTAGAATAGCAAATGCTCCAATTCTTTCCTTTTAAAATGAAGAAACAGGGAATGAAAAAGTTAAATGATAGGATTAAAGTTAAAAGTTAGCAAATGGCAGAGTGGAACTCCATCTGTTATTCACATTGGCCTTAATAAGATAACAAGAACTTCGGCATTCCTGTGGCTAGAACAATAAAATCGAACCGAGAACTTAATTCCAAAGCATTCTCTCTGCTCCCTTTTAAGGGGGAAAACTACAACAACTTAATGTCTAGCATCTAGCAACAAGGATAATCAATGGGAATTATTTGACAATTCATTTTTAATTCCTTTTTTTCATTTTCACTTCACTTGCACATTTTCTTGGTGGTGAATAATTATCCTTGTTAGTTTCTGCTGTAGTTAGCTTTTGAACATTAGATGATTTTTTAAAAGAGAGTAATGGAGTCTATCTTACAAAAACACGTTGAGTTTATTTTATAGCCACATTGGTAGTCAATGAGTCAGAGTGTAGCAGACAGTAACACTGATGTTTATCAGCAGGTTTATTTCTTACTGGCCTAGCACCAACCTATTCAGCTTTCATGTTTCTATTTCCTTAAAAAAAAACATAAGCCAAAAATTAATTTTGAAAAGATATTGCAATGATTTTAATATATGTGGAAAGTACACATATATTAAATAAAATATTCAGACCAATGGAGCATACCCTTTTGATAAATGAAAAATCATAAAGAACCATTTTGCGAAATGGAAAGGTAGCGCTGCAAGATGTACAAGTGTCTTGAGATGAGGAAACACAGCACAGGGCATGTCACGAAAGTGGGATCACAAAAATGACCATTCAGAAGGAGTTGAAGATCTGATGAATAGAGCAAAGTATAGTAGATATTTGTAACATAGAGAGGGACTAGGAACTCAAGGGGTGACAACTTAGTATTAGATGTAAAGGCATAAAAAAGAAAACTGCAGATATAACTATTGATATTCACATTCTTCTTGAAGATGTTGGAAAGGCTGAAAGCCTAAATTGAAATAATGTGTAAAACCTTTAGCAGCAAAGGATGCATATCCAAGAATGATCAGGTCACACTTACAGGCTATCCGTACCATTTGCAATCAACCATAAATTGTGGTAAAGTCTAAAAAAACACTGAGTAGCAGGAAGTAATGGCTACTATGTAGGATTGAAAAACACAAACACAGTTGTAAGCCTTCTACTTAGTAATCTATACAGAGTTGAAGTTTCTAGAATAGAGTTGGGCTTCCTCTCGGGATAGTCATTTCTCTAAGAGGATTGCCCTATAGGACTCTATTTTTAGAAAGGACTAAACAATTCTTACAGACAGTGAAAAACTTGCTAATCTCCAACATTACAAGGTCTTGTCCACTTTGCTCTGCAAAACAATGTGACTGAAAATAAATTACTATATGATATTCAAGTAAGGTAAGCTTCTATAATCATAGGTGACTTTTAATTTTTAATTAAATTAATTTGACCCAAAAGTCATATGTAGTGGGAAAAAAATCATGACTTTGTTGCATACTTCTTCTTGGTATAAAAATACCCAAGGTATTGGTGAACTTCAGAACCAAAGTTCTACCGATTTTGATTAACAGCACCAATGGTTTCTGAAAGCTTCCGATTTATTCCTGCATTGTTCCCTACTGTGTTTCATTGACAGTTTTCAAACAGCCACTTGATCACACCCTCCCTCTAGTCTAGCTCTATCTTTCTCCATATGTCCACCATTCTGACCCCTAAAAGTTGAGCATTTCTTCACTCACATGTACAGAGAGCAAGACAGATGGGCTCAGGATGATATAACTAACACTGGTGGCACAGTGCCAGAGGTGCTCCCAAACTTTTAGCTCTTAATTTGAAGCTCCATTTTCTGGCAATTAAAAAAAAATTTTTTTTCAAAAAAAAATTTTTATACCCTTGAGAAGAAACAAAATTAAGTTCGTATTGCACCACACTCTTACTCATAAAATTCTAACTCGGTATTTAATGATTTATAAAATTGCAATTAATCCACCCGCTTTAATCTGTTCAGACTACCAAAACAAACAAACAAAAAATACATCAGATGGGGTGGCTTAACAGCAAACACTTATTTCTCACAGATTTGGAGACCTGGGAGTCCAAGATCAGGATGCCAACAGATGCAATGTCTAGTGAGGACTCGCTTTCTGGTTCAGATGTGACCATCTTCTTGCTGTGTCCTCACAGGGCAGAAGGGGCAAGGGATCTCTCTGGGGTCTCTTCTAGAAGAGCACTAATCCCATTCATGAAGGCTCCACCCTTAGGATCTAATCACCTCCCAAAGGCCCCACTTCCTAATACCATCACACTGGGGACTAGGTTTTAGGTTTTAATATATGAATTGGGGGGGGGGGGGCACACAAAATTCAGTCCATGGTACTACTACTACTGCTCAGGGCACCTAGATTACAGATTATGTTTTCCTATCTGTTCTTGAGGTTTTCCTCTCAACACTTAATGGCTGGAGAAATTCAACAAAGAGAGTCTGGTTCATCTATTTGTGTTACATAGTCACGGTTTGGCTTGACTTGAAACCTTGGAAAGACCATCTTCTATACTAATAAAAGAGTAATATGCTAATTAGACTGGGACACTTTCCGGACGTCCTTCCAGACAAAGCCATGGTGGCGGGGCTGAGGCAGAGGAGGTTAGGGGCAATCAGGCCAGCAGGAGGGGGCAGTTGGGGATGATCAGGGTGGCCAGGGGGCAGTTGGGGGTGAGCAGGCTGGCGGGGGGGGGGGGGGGGGGAGGAGCCAGTTGGGGGCAATCAGGCTGGTGGGGGTGGCGAGCAGGCTGGCAGTGGGGGCCATTTGGGGTGATCAGGATGGAAGGGGGGGCAGTTAGGGGCGAGATCAGGCCCGCAGACAGTGGTTAAGATCAATCAGGCAGGCAGGCAGGTTAGCGGTTAGGAGCCAGTGGTCCCGGATTGCGAGAGGGATGTCCGACTGCCAGTAGTCAGACATCTCCCGAGGGGTCCCAGATTGGAGAGGTTGCAGGCTGGGCTGAGCATACTATCCAAGCACACTAGCCAACCTCCCCCCCCTTCCCCCATGCACAGATTTCATGCACTGGGCCACTAGTAAAGCTAGTAAAGCTCATAAAACAATACAGTTGTGCCAATTCCCTAATGAATTTTGGTTGCACATAGTAAAACAAGAGAGAAAAGATGTTGAGAAGGCCTACAAAACATAAATGTGTTCACCTTCAACCTCTGGCTGCTAAATTTGAGTCTACCCATTCATTTTCTTCCTTATCACTTAGATGGTTGAAAATGCTCCCCTTCTGTAGCACACACACTTCATTCTTTTCTAGTTGGTAAACTGTAAATTTATCATTTTCTCTCTGTAGCAAAGGGACTTGGCCACAAAGTGTCTCCAGAGGGAAGGGGGCAGGAGGGCAGGAAGAGATTAACCAAAGAACTTATATGACATATGCATAACCCATGGACACAGACATTAGTGTGGTGAAGGCCTGGGTGGGGAGGTGGAGGGGTCAATGGAGGGAAAAAGGGGGACATTTATAATACTTTCAACATAAAGATAAATTTTTAAAAAAGAGTAAATGTATCCCAAAATAAATCAGTATAAAATATTCTTCCCTCAGTATCAATATGCAACCTGGGAAGTCATCATATTTGAGTTAAGTGAATACAAATTTTTTTCGCTAAAGAGACAGTAATCTGCAACAAATATAGCAGTAACACATGTAATTGGCTAATAAAATTAATCTTCCATATGTGTTATTTTAAGTAATGTCACTATTAAACATAAGACAGATTAGAAATACTTTAACTTTCAAGGATACCCTTAGAAAGATAACAGTGAGAATAAAATACATTTATGTATATTTTAAACAGTGGGAACTGCATTTTCAATAAGTAAGAGTTGAATGGCAAAAAAATTAATTTTTCATTGTTAATAAACCTGAAGAGTGATCTGGACATTGTCAGTTTACACACTAACCAGGCATTATTCTAAAGGCTAATAATGATAAACAACATGCTTATGAAATCTATAATCAGATATAGGTATTTCCTTTTAAATAGAAGCTATTATTAATATGCTAACAATTAGTGATATAGGTAAATCTAATAAATTGAGCACTATATGTTTTATTTTCATGCCTAATCAGGAGTTGTATATTAAATAGAAAAAAAGGATTTTCTTAAACTTGTGTTTCTAAAACAAAGAATGATTTCTACTCACATTTAATGCCAATAAAATCCTTGGTTTATTCATAATAATCTGTGTACAAAGTGTAGCTCAAAAAAACCCCTCATTTTTAGGGCTGAAAATAGCTCATACAATCTAATAATTTCAGATAAAAATTTAAAAAGCACAAAAAACAATTGGGTTTATTATTTTAACACATTTAAATGCTGGCTACAAAAATATTTCCAACTATAAGAGAAATTTAAAACCGAATTTAAAAGAAAAGGGATTGCTACAGAATGCAATTGGGAGCCTACTGCTATCTATAATAATAAAAGGGAAATATGCTAATTAGACTGGACATCTTCTGGACATCATTCCAGACATCCTTCCTTAAAAAACCCGTGGCTGGAGGGAAACCAGCCTGGGTCTCAGGTGCCTGCAGGTGGCCAGAGGAAAGCCAGCCCAAGTCCTGGGTGCCTGCGGGTGGCTGGAGGAGGGAAGCAGCCCGGGTCCCGGGTGCCAGAGGGAAGCCAGTGTCAGCAGCCAGGGGAAGGAAGGCCCACTCTTGCATGAGTTTTCATGCATCAGGCCTCTAGTATTTATAGAGAATGGAATCCTACCTTTGAGTTTCCTCACACTGAGGATAGTAAAAATATAAAATGATTTTAGGTGCATTTGAATTCATCTTCATAACTCATAAATTACTTGTAAAGAATGTACTTATAAAGCACTAAGGACCTGTGGACTCACTCTGCCAAAGAATGTCCCTTATGATCATGGTTTTGAAAGTTCCCCAGATCAGTAGTAATGCATACAGAAATCTGACTGGCTGAAGAATCTTAGAAAAACCATTCCACTTTGCTGGTCTTATATCACTCACTGGTAGAGTGCTGTGTTCTTTAAAAGGTTTCTTTTGCCTGAGACCTATGAGAGGGAGATGATTGGAGCATGGCAAATGAATATCAGGTGTCACTGTAAATCACCGGTGGGGACTGATTAAACTTGGGCAATTTTTAAGTGTGTTAATATTAGTTTGGGTGGCCATTAAGTGTGTTAATATTAGTTGGGTGGCCATAAAAGAATACCATAGATTGGGTGACTTAAACAAGTAACTTAATCTTTGTTATCCTCAAATTATCTAAAATAATAAAAGCATAATATGCTAATTAGACTGGACAGCCGAACGATCTTCCGGACGTCCTTCTGGACGAAACCCCAGAGGCGGGCAATCAGGCAGGCAGGCGAGTGGTTAGGGGCAATCAGGCAGGCGGGCAGAGGTGGTTAGGGGCGATCAGGCAGGCAGGTGAGCAGTTACAGAAAATCAGGCAGGCAGGTGAGTGGTTAGGGGTGATCAGGCAGGCAGGCAGACAGGTGAGTGGTTAGGAGCCAGCAGTTCCAGATTGTGAGAGGGTGCTGGCCTAGCTGAGGGACTGTCCCCCCTTCCTGTGCATGAATTTTGTGCACCAGGCCTCTAGTTCTCTATATAAAAGATGTAATAATTGCTACCTGGCAGATATTTTCTGAATAGTAAATTATAAATGTATTCCAAGCACCTGATGGTTAACCAATAGAAGCTATTCTTAGTAACTTGTTTCTCTAAAGAATAACTTTCTTTAAAACAAAAAAAGATTTTTATTAGGTTTGATTTGCATTTTGGCTTTTCTTCAAAATGCCATTAATATGTGTTGCAATATTAAATGCCTTGCTGCTATTACTGTAAGCAAGAGAATCTACTATAATTGCCAACTTCAACAGCGCATACTGTTAGGGTAGACTATTGCAGTCATGTCCCTGGACTTGTCCCTGCCTTCTCATATGCTCTCCCTTATATAGACCTACACTGACACTGGGCTTGGCCATATAACTTACTTTAATCAATCTAATAACGTGTGCCTTTAGCAGAGCCTTGAAAAGCACTGGCATCGTGGGATTTTCCCTCTTTGCTGCTCCTGGGATCACTGTGACTGCCCCCTGTAAAGAAGTCCAGGCTAGCCTCTTGGATGAAGAGTGGCCACATAGAGCTGAGAGGAGCCATCTCAGAGGCGGTCCTGAAGGCCAAGCACACTTCCAGGACCAGGCATGTTTATAAGGTCATCCCAGTCCAAACAGCACCTGCTGAGACACTCCCTGGTCCCAGAGATCACCTAAGCTGATTCAGACCAAAAGAATTGCACAATGGATCCTCAAAATCATAAGAATAAAGTTTTATGTTAGGCCACTAAAGTTTTTGAGTTGTTTATTATGCACCAAATGATATGTCTAATTGACACATCATTGTATTTCCAGTCCCTACCAAGATTCCTAGAACAGAGAAGATAATCAATAAATAATTGAAAAAAATCTGCAATCTTTATTTAATGGCTTTAGCATACAATGTAGTTGGATAAATTGTTAAAAAGAAATGTTTTGAATAAAAAACAAATTTTCTTCAGTAATTACTATAACATAAGTTATATGATGTGATATCTTTCTGTCTTGGAAACAGTGTGACAAATATTTTCTTAAACTTGTGTGAAATGTTTTCATGCACAAATATCACTTTCATACTGTGCTAATTTTGAAATTTTAGTTTTCATGGTTGATTTACTAATTATGAATATCAGGAAAATATTTTTGTATATATATACATATTCACTTAAATCTATATGTATATATGTATACATATGCAAACAGTTAAATTTTACATTATAAGGATTAAATAAGAATAGTCATTTACATTATAAGGATTTGAAGAATAGTCACAGTTAAGACAAAACATTGTTTAAAACCGGACAGTGGAGAGATTTGAATATACCTGGTGGGCTGACATCTCACGCTGAGTACACACAGCAGTGCTTACTATGACTCCTAAGGTCCTGCATATCAGGTTGTATGTTACTCTCTGACTTCTAAATAGCACCTCCTCATTCTCTCCACTGCTACTCCAATGGCCTCCTTTTATTCTTCAAACCTGCCAAACATGCTCACCTCAGGGTCTTTGCCCTTACTAATGCCAGTGCCTGGATACTATTCCCAAATAGGCTAGTTCAGTCACTCCCTTCAGGTATTTGTTCAAAAACTGTTTCTCAACGTAGGCTTCCCTGGTTGGTCAATTTAATTTCATATCCAACTTCTCTGATTTCTTTTTTCTCCTTGGCACCCACCACTGTCTCACGTACAATATATTTTATTTATTTCTCTTCTTTATTGTCTAGCTCCCCACACTCGAATATAAGCCAAATAAGGGTAGAAATTTTTATCTGTATTCTTTATTACGTTATCCGCAGCACCTAAAACAGTAACTGACTTATATAGTAAAAGCCGGTTAATATTCGATGAATGAATTAGAGAGAGGGGTGTTTATTCCTTGGTGTTTCAGGTGAATTAGCTGGACGTTTAATAGAACTTTGGTGTAAAAGTAAACCTAATTGCAGTTTTATTAGGAGAGGGTTCATAACTTTCAGCAGATTAACAGATTTTTTGGTGCAAGAACCAAAAATGCTACAAATAATTGGCCTAAAATTTTTAAAATATCTTTTGAAATAGGTAAGAGTTATTGAGGCTTTTTTTGAGAAAGGTAGTGGCGAGAGTAGAATGGTACCAAAGGAAGATTAATCAGGCAGAATGATGGATTCAAGTCGCAAGAGATTAAAGGCAAAGAGACCAGTCAGGAGGTTATTGTCTGAAGTAAGACAGGAATTAATGAGGTCCTGAACTGGACGCATGGTTTGGGGAATGAAAAGAAGCCTTACATCTCATTATGGGCAAATACTGTCAGGAGTGTTACTGTGTTCCACTGTGATAGCATTGCTGAAACGGAAATCAAGTACCATGATAAGAAAAACATATTTTTAGTTTAAACTAAATAAAACTCTAAACAGTGGGATGTTGTTGGCTGAGATAACCTTGATACCATTGTAATTAGTTAGTTATTAATAACAGGAAAGGAGCAAAGGGGGAAGTCAGACATTATAGGCCTGTTAACTCGGGCAGCTTTGCCAGGAAGCTGCAATTTCACACTCCCCAGGGAACCACATAGGGAACACAGACGCATGCCCAGTAAAGTGGGGGAGACTAGGGAAGATGCCAGTCAATCACACGTGGAGGCAGAGATGGTTGGCCCGAGAGGGCAGGGCCACTGCAAGCGTGCCAAACTTTGGGAATGCGTAATCCCCTAAACAGAGGCGTTCGCTCTCTTGTTGTGGTTGCGCCTGTGCTCTTGGCTTCCCTGCATTCACCCGCGTTTCCTCCATAGGCACGTGGCCCTGCGGACCCCACCTGCACTGGACTGATGGACTGCAGCGGGGTCACAGCTCAGCCAGCCTGCTGCTGGCCTGGGCCCGGCTCCCACGTGGAAAGGACACTCTGGACACTGGCTCTGATTTGAGCTCTACTGAAGCCCCAGCTACACTTCTACGACTGGGCTGAGGGAAATGGCATTTGGAAAGCCAGAGGTGGAATTTCATGGAAATAAAGCTTCTTCCTACCATATCTCCCCCTCCCATGGTGGCCTCCAGAAATGCTTGTTCCAGTGGCACCCCAAAAGCTCCACCCCCAGCAGCAGCTGGGGGAGACGAGCCCCACTCCCCTTTGATAACAACCTCACTGCATTGAAGGGGAAAATGCTTTTACTATAATGCACCAACCATCTTGACTTTTATCCGAAAGTTATCTTTTCTCTCTCCCCACAAATGCTACCATAAGCACATTTGGTTATGAGAAAGGTGGTGGGGAACTGTTTGTTCAGTCCCATTAGCGATACTGGAATAAGACAAAATGACACCATTATTTACCAGTTTCACTCTTGATTTGATTAGCCATGAATATATTTAAATATTTTCACTTTCAACTTGAAACCTAACGTAACATTACTTGGTAAATATCTTCGTGGAAATTATTTGAAATGTGTTCCTGAAGGGTTCTCGGTGGGAGAGAGGAATAAACATGTAAGCTTGAGAAGTGACCTCTCACATTACATTGATTCCAAGCCCTATGCTTTATGTGCATTTTTCATTCTCATCAATGATTTATCTGTGTAATTTTGAGAGAAAATAATAATTAAAATTATTCATTTATTAAATTCTCATGGAAAATGGTCTTAAGAACATTGCTGCTGTGTTTAGAAACCTTCCCCAACCCACCCCCGAGCCCCGAACCATGCTGTATATTCACTTACGATAAGAATTATTTTTATTTTCTCATTTTGTTGCAAAAGGACTATAGTAAGGTGAATCATGAGCTGAAAGAATTCAAATGCACCCTGGCCGGTTGGGTTGGAGCATCATCCCGTACATATGGTTCGATCCCCAGTCAGGGCACATATGGGAGGAAACCAACAAATCTCTCTCTCTCTCTCTCTCTCTCTCTCTCTCTCTCTCTCTCTAATCAATAAACATCCTCATTTAAGAATTAAAAATAATAACAGTAATAGCAATGTCAGCTGCTATTATCAGAGGAATTCTTAGCATGGCAATGCAATTGAGCGATTGGAGAGCAGATATTCTTCACACTTGGGTTTCTCTGCACTTTGCAGAGTTCTCTTCACACTGAATTTGATGCTCTTAAGACTCTGTCCCTGCAGGCTCAAGTCAGGTGTCCTTTCTCTTCCTTGAGCAAGTCCAAGATCCCTATTCTGCCCCTTTCCTATCCAGGTGCTGTATTTCTTCAATTTCTGGAATTTGACAGGTAACCCTCACACTATGGTCACCGGTGCTCTTCAAAAGGAAATGCCCTAAACAGAAGTGTTCGCCCCTAACCACATGTGTATTCCTCCCTAAAACCTCTCAGTTGTGGTTCTTCCCCACTCTCCTGGGCATTTCTCCATCACAGCCAGCTCTTTGCATCAATGTCCTACCTGCCTTTCCAGCCCTCAAATATACCTGCCATGTTGCTGGAAACCTGATCACACTATTTGCTTATGTAAAATCAATCGGCAATTTCTCAAAATCATTGGGTATAAAGGAAATTATTTATGTAATCATGCACACCCCTCGGATTCTGGTTTTGCCTTCCATCCTTGTCTTGTTTCCCCCTATTGTACTTTACATTCTCTTTTTCCCTGGAACACCATGCTGCTCTCTCCACCGGCCAAATACACCCAGTCCTCAAGTGTTAGATTCACCAACTCCCTTCCCTTGCCTGGGCATATTCATTCTCTTCCACTTCTCAGTTCTTTATGTATTTCTGCTGAAGCATTATCTCATTGTATAGTAATACTTGGGCAATTCCTTAGTCATCTTTTATATCCAGTAGCCAGCATAGTGATGGCTGCATACTTTGTTTTAGCAGAGATAATACCTTTAAACCAAGAATGATTCTAACGGTAAAACTTCCAGGTTCCATATGTGAGAAGGGGAAATATGTGTTTTTCAAACTGTGCCACATGCATGTTTAAGTCGGGCTTCGTCACTGCTATTCAATAAATGCATTCGGGAACCCTCCATCTCCCTTTGGCTGACTCATTTTCTGGGTGCTGGCTCCAATCCTGAGGCCATGTGGACATCTAGGAAAGAAGGAGGACAGAAGGAGAAGCTTTCAGGAATGAATCGAGGAAACTGGGACTTGGCTCCTATAGCCTCGCGCATAATGGCCCCTGGAACTGCAGACAGCTGGGCAGGGAAAGCCCTGGCTCCCACAGGAGATAACGGATGCCAGCCATTTTAAATCCTTACAGGTGAAAAAACTGAGGCCACAGGACAACACAAACCCAGCCTCTCAACAAAGAAGAGCGGTCGCCCGCTGTGCAAGGACATTTCAGCAGCCCTGACAGCTGCCTTTATTCAGCTATTACTTTTTTTTTTAAACAAAAATATTGGACTATCCCAGGAATTCTTGGCTGCGTGACAAGAGAGGCATATAATCTCACTGTCTGCTCAAGCTAACCATCTGCACATGGAGCCTGCGTGCTGCGCTGAGACACCTTGTGTTGGTGAGATTCAGATTGGCACGGTGGCCCTGACTTAAACCTGGAAGCTGAATAGCAGGTCCCACTGCTAGGGTTTCAGAAAGTGCTCTAAGCTTCTGGACCCCTAATACTTACAAATTAATATCAGACTGAGTTTCATTTGTTAAAGGGTCAACTTTTATTTAAAAATGAAACAACGGTTGTTATTTAAAAATAACAACATTCAAATATTTTTACAACATTCAAATATTAATGAGTGTATAAATTATAGATGCTTCAAATGTTTAAACACATTCTGTTTTTTGCATAAAATCAAACTTAACATGTATTATCCATGACAAATTTACTTTTTAAAAACTTATTCCACTTTACTAGTTCTTCTTTTATTACTATTTTTATCTAGTGATATACTAGTAATATCACCAATATTTTTATATTTTATAGTAGAGAAGCAATGAAGCCATTTCAATAACAGCTCTATTGAAAAACCTGTTAATATTTGTGCTTACAATCCCATAAATATTCAAAGGGACAATGTGAAAAAACAAAGCATGTACTAGATTCAGTGATGTCCTCTCTCCTTTCTCTTCCAGTAGTCCAATCAGTAACATCTAAATCATGCTTCATACAGTTTGAGAAAAGTAAGAACACTAATATAATTCATATACATAGACATAACAGTGTATCATTTGATCTTTAAGTTTTGCCTAACATGTATTTTATTATGCTATCACATGCTTATAAGACTCAAAAATGGGTCTGTGTAGTTCTAAGAAATAGATTCTAGAATAGTATTACCAGAGCATCACCCAACAAAAAT
Source organism: Cnephaeus nilssonii (assembly GCF_951640355.1). Lineage (NCBI taxonomy): Eukaryota > Metazoa > Chordata > Mammalia > Chiroptera > Vespertilionidae > Cnephaeus > Cnephaeus nilssonii. The sequence continues at coordinate 59,166,751 of NC_137072.1, forward strand.
AGAACCAATTAAGGAATCTGTTTATCCAAACACTAACTAGCTGCTCCACTAGGAAGGAAAAGATCCATTCTTGGCTCTTATCCATAACGTTTTATAGACCCTGCTTTCTTCTGAGTGCTCTGTATTTTTAAAAGCTTGGGACCATGTTACACAACTCCATGGTAACTATATTTCTGTTCTATGTAAATACCTTAGAATCTATACATATTAGTTGAGCAATACTTTTCTTTTTTAAATATATTTTTATTGATTTCAGAGAGAAGAAAGGAGAGGCAGAGAGGGGTAGAAACATCAGTGATGAGAATCACTGAATGGCTGCCTCCTGCATGCCCCCTGCCAGGGTCGAGTCCACAACCCAGGCATATGCCTTGACGGGGAATAGAACCTTGACCTCCTTGTTCATGGGTGGGCACTCAACCACTGAGCCACTTTGGCTGGGCAAGCAACACTTTTCTTGTTTAAAAATAAAAGCAGGGGGGAGTACAGAGGGAAGGAGAAAGAAAAGCTAAATCTGAAACTAGAAGAGGATTTTTGCCATTGTGCTCCGATGCCCAGACCACACCCTCTTCAGTAGGTAACAGCATAAGTGCTCTTTTTGGGAGGTCTGTGCTGGCATTTGTGGTGTTTGTTGCATTAGCCAGGTCAGCAGCAGTAGGAAGCAGTGGTGATAGAGGTGACAGTAGAGGTGGCGGTGGGGAGTGGTGCTGGTAGAACTGAGGAGACGCTTCATGTGGGTTCCTGGGCAATGGAGGTCTCGGAATGGAAGACTTACCCAAGTGCATGCATGGAGGTTTCTTTGGCACTCTGCCTAATATTGAAAAAATCTTTGACAAAGCTGAAAATACTACATTATGTTTTCAAAGAAACAGTTTTCAAAGAAATAGTCTTACTTATTCTGAACATGACACCATTTTTATACCTGGACCCAGTAGCTGGAAGAAATGAAAGTAACATGTGTAAATTTTTTTTCTAATGAAAATTAGGCTAATAAAAATGAGACATAATTCTAAAAGTGATTCCTTAAAAAATATTTACATGCAAAGAGGCTATAAAGTCCAATACTAAAACAACCAATGTTTAATATTAAGATCTCATTCATGAGCAATCAATGTAAGATATTTGTGAGAGATACAAAGGCTCTTTAAGTATTCCAAAAATCAGTCTGATTTTCTCTGCACTAACCCTTATAATTAATAAATATGAGTCACATGAAATCTATTAGAATTGACATGGCCTTTCCTGTTGATAGTTTGTTGTAGACATTTTTCTTGTAGAACTTGTATGCATTCTGCTTCTTTAAAAGTTTATTTCATAGTTATGAGTTTATTGGAAGAAAATAGCATCCTTTCTTGAGAGATCTAATGACTTCTGATTAGAACTAAATTTCACTCTTAAAGGGGGAGAAAGGGCTGTCAAGAGCAGATGGAAACATTTTATCCTTTGCTTACTCATTTCAATTCAGGTGAGTTGTATAGTAACTAAAAGCAATTTTATTTGAACTTCTCAGCGACCTTTATGTGAGTTTGGCAGTTTGCGGCTACCTCCTCGAGGACCTGGCCCCATTTCAAAAGCACCCGTGTAATTGGCACTCCTTCCAATAACCTTTTCAGAGTCACAAGGTTAAGTGGAAACAGAGGCCAAAGCAAACCTTCACGAGGGTCTATTTTTTTTGGACAAGGTTCAAGGCTTTTATTGTTCATGTTTTATGTTTTATTTTGTGGTTGTTTTTCATATCAGGGAGCTTTGCCCATCATTCTGTCAATCTAGAACCTTTTATGAATATGAAGATGGAACAAACTCAATCAAGCATTATGTTTATTTCCTGTGCTATTTACAGTCACTGCAAGAGACACACACAGAAAAATAGTAATCAAAACCTGCACACAAAAATGCCTATTTATTAAGATTCTTCATGGCCCAAATAGTATGAACGATGTGGTGAGTGCTGAGTATGAGAAAAATCAGGGGCACTTTTTCTTTTTTTCTTTTTCCATGCTGGTAAATTGTACACATGGTATGAAAAGTCATACGGCTGACAGTGTAGCACACTGTTCCTCCACGATTTGGTAATTAGTGGAATATACCAGAATAAATTAACTGGAGGTATTTTTTTTTTTAAGCGTAGGCCTGGGGAGAGTTGAATCGCTCCTGCTTCTGGCCCAATGTGCTTTGCCATCTGGACTGCCACGGCGTGCTGGAAGTGCCCCTTCCTCCCACAGAAAAAAATACAAGATAAATGCTTTTGAACGCTACCTGATGCCCGTCTCACATCAGTTTCTGACTAGACACAGCCGTCTGTCCCCTCCCCCTCATTCTTTTCATTTCCCTCCCTCCAACTAGCCCGGCAAGGAGAAAGAACGGAGATCTCACATGTACCACATTCCCATTATGGTCCCCAGTGTGGTGCCACTAAATAGTACCCTTCCTGAGTGGGTCTAATTGGCCAATATATGGTGCTTTCTATTGATGCTTTTTAGTCACCACAGAGTTCGATAAACTTACATGTATATAATTCATCACGTGGAGGCCACTTTCTTCACCCCTATTGTTCTGCCCTTGAAATTGTTATCCTAGGTGAATTTCCATGTAATTAACTGGTTTGGTGGCAATTTCAAGCACTTCAGAGGGACAAAAGGAAGAGTGAAAAAAGGCACATTTGTGAATTGGTTTACATCCAGAAGCATTTCTTGTCGTTTTCCTGGACCACCAGATGTCAGCCTAAATTGAAGAATGGAAAAGAAACTGTGTATCATCATGTTCGTGTCTAGTAGGCCAGATGGAGTTTTACACGACCCTGCAGGAGGAGGGAGCCAGCAGTTGTTAAAATACAGTGTTAGAAATAGCCCAAGTGACACTGCATGCACTGTAGCTTTTTTTTTTTTATTATGGAACTTAATTGTATCATAGATCACTGATAGCTTAATTTATGGGGATTGATTTTGTTAATTCAAGCAGTTCAAAAGTCACTGTTAAAGCTTTAGTACATTTAATTGTATCTGACTTAAGCTTTACTTGTGCCATCAGAAGACAAATGACTGTATAGAGGTTATACATTTTTATTTTTTCTGCTGTTTGTCCATTTATTTACACATGTTTCATTTACTATGAATTACATCTCAATGAGCAGTGTTAAATATGTAAGGCAGATTTTTTCTTTGAGCTTTCAGTTGAGGTAAAAAATGCAAACGTTAATCTATGTTTAAAAAATGTGACACTTTTATTTCACTATGAGAGGACAACAACCATAGAATGTTAAGATTTTTCCTCTCAATGCTACCATCCATTTCAGATTATAGATACGACTTCTTAGGGCCAAATAGCTGTGTTTTGAGCTAAACTAATGAAAGTGGTCTGCTATATTTTTTCATTAATATGCAACATTTAACATGTAGGGAAATTCCATTAATACATGCATTAAGCAAAGCAGTCAGGCCTGGCTGGAGTGGCTCAGTTGGTTTAGCGTCATCTTGTGTACCAAAAGGTTGCTGGCCTGATTCCAGGTTGGGGCACATACCTGGGTTGTGACTGCGATCTCATACAGAAGGCAACCCATTGATGTCTCTTTCCCTCTCCCTTTCTCTAAGCATGTCCTCAGATGAGGATTAAAAAACAAAAAAGAATAAGAAGAAAAGAAAAGTAGTTAGGAATACATTTAGAGTGATTTTACTTACCTTTTGATTTAACACATAGGATGAGTAAAAAACAGAGGAGTAAATTTAAAAGATTGAGCTGGTGCATGTGTGTGAGAGGGAGAGAGAGCGAGAGAGAGAGAATGTATGTTTTGCCCTGGTAGTTTATTTAGAATTATTTATCTATTTATTCTTGCTTGAACTGCTTATCATTACTGATGGATTAATAAAATTATGTGGGGTTTTTTTTTTCCTATTTGAACACCAGCAGCCAGGTTCTTATCTTTTTTACCCTACTGAGCTATGAAAGTCAAATTCCCTTTGGAGGCAATTATAATGATAATAAAACCTCATATTTGCTTATAATTTTGAAGAACACTGACTTTGTGCAATTGTCTACTTTAACTCACAAACCTCCTTTTCCAATGCACTCATTTATCACAACCCCTATTTTACACGTACTAAGTGTTAGATTCCAGGTGCTATGTGCATCTCAAATACCTGAACATTATAATTCAATGTTCTTATATTCTTTTATTAAAATAGTTTTATTTTTATTGCTTTCAGAGAGGAAGGGAGAGAGAGGGAGAAACATCAATGATAGGAGAGAACCATTGATCGGCTGACTCCTGCACGCCCCACATTGGGGAGCGAGCCCGCAACCTAGGCATGTGCCCTTTGACCAGAATCGAGCTTAAAATAGTCTTCAGATGTGATCTTATTAACCTTGTAATAATTAACCTTGTAACCTTTTTTACATAGTGAATGAAAATTTCAAAAAGGTTAAAGGTTTACTCTATGGTTGAATAGTGTATGGATGTCAGAATCAAATCAAACTCTTTATTCTATCTCAACAGTGGCTTTGACATCTGAACTTCCTTTTAAAATCAGATCAACAGGAAAGAGAAACAAAAATAAGCCCTTTATTCAGTTTTACACAATCCTTAATGGAAGATCTTTTATAATAACTTTGTAGAAAATGAAATCTGGCCCGGCCGATTGTGGAGCAGTGGTTGAGTGTCAACCTATGAACCAGGAGGTCAGGGTTCGATTCCTGGTCAGGGCACACGCTCTGGTTGTGGGCTTGATCCCCAGGGGGGCGTGCAGGAGGCAGCCAATCAATGATTCTCTCTCATCATTAATGTTTCTAACTCCCTCTCCCTTCATCTCTGAAATTAATAAAAAACAAAGAAAATGAAATCTGAAGACCTAGGTGTGATTATATCCTACATATTATCTTTTTATATTTTAAATCTCATACATCTGATCTACATGTATGTCTTCCATTTTTTAGCAAATATTGTAATAGTTCATAGGCTTATTAATTTCTAGTACATTAGAAACAACCTAGGATACAGTTTTTGTTTTGTTTTAAGAAGTTTATTTATTTATTTATTTATTTATTTATTTATTTATTTATGAGAGAGAGAGAGAGAGAGAGAGAGAGAGAGAGAGAGAGAGAAAGAAAGGGAAAAGGTGAGACAGAAACATCAATGTGAGAAAATAACATCCATCAGCTGCCTCCTGCATACCCCCTCCTGGGGATCAAGCTGAAAACTGGGCATGTGCCCTGACAACGAATTGGCAACCTTTCGATGCATGGGATAAGGCTCCAACCAACTGAGCCACACTGGCCAGAGCTAGGGTAAAATTTTATATTATTTCCAATATGAATAATATTCAAAGAGTAGTGGTGCTGATGTCCTAATGAGGATAGAATAATCTAATTTTCCCCCCACCCATATAACCACTACTTTAGTTAACGAAGAGTAAAGAATAGATTTGGTTTGACAATTGTCGTTCAAGAAATAAATGACGAAGAAAATCAAAGGCAGAATGCCTAATACAAGCCTGTCAAACTATCCTCAGCAAAAGGTCTGGATGTGACATAATGTGTCCAATTACAAGCATGTAGTTAGCGATTAGGTCTGAACATACACTTTTATGCACATAAAGGTAAAGTTATACATACAGTGGCTTGGGTTTTGCTCTTCTTTGTGTTTTGTTTTTCCTGCCCAAAGTAGTACAGGATTTTGTTTCAGTGTTCCTTTGCCTCCCTGTGCTTCCAAAAGTCCCAGATAAATAAATAAATAAATAAATAAATAAATAAATAAATAAATAAATAAATTTTACTTCCTTTTCTTACTCTTTAGAAGCCACAAAATCATTGATAGTAGTAGTTAAACTAGTCCAGTTCCACCAAGTAATTGTTTAGATCACACACAGCTTTGAGAACTTCCCTGAGGACCTGTTCACTCACATACTTTCCACAGTCTTCATGCAAATGAAAACCAAGGTTGTGGGACCTTGTCTATCCTTTCCCACTTAATCCAGCGGCAGATAGAGATATGCGGCGATTTCCCTCCCTGTCAATACTGCAGAACAGTGTTCTCTTTCTTCTGACTCTAGTTCTGACTATTCTCTCAGGCAAAATACTTCTCAGAATGACTTCCAACCCCTCTGCTCTCTGCTCATCCACCTTTCCAATTACGCATCTTAAAATATATAACCCACAACAGTCTTTTTCCTATTCCTATACTTAACGCTATCCAACAATTTGCTATTATGCACCCCAGGGCGATCTGAGGTGAGTTACTCTTCGTGGAGTGCACAGTCCAGCAAAGACCTCAGAGGCAGTGCAGTTAGTGCTTTATGGAAGTAATAAAATGTGCTGGGGGAGGGTCCTAGTGACAGGAGCAATTCATTCTGTCCTGGACACAGAGGTGATGTTGGGAAAGCAGCCTTGAAGCACAGGTAGAATGTTTCCATTTATATATATATATATATATATATATATATATATATATATATATATATATATATATATTATTGATTTTTTACAGAGAGGAAGGGAGAGGGATAGAGAGTTAGAAACATCGATGGGAGAGAAACACTGATCAGCTGCCTCCTGCACACCTCCTACTGGGGCTGTGCCCACAACCAAGGTACATGCCCTTGACCAGAATCGAACCTGGGACCCTTCAGTCTGCAGGCCGATGCTCTATCCACTGAGCCAAACCAGTTAGGGCTAGAATGTTTCTATTTGATAGTTTGGGAGACATTATTCTAGATAGCAAAGGCACAGATATGTGTGTTTGAAGAACAGTGTGCATATAGTGTCCTGGGAGAATGATAGCCCAAACGCTGAATTTGTCCAATTGTCTACTTTAACTCACAAACCTCCTTTTCCAATGCACTCATTTATCACAACCCCTATCTTACATGTGCTAAGCATTAGACTCCAGGTGCTAAGTACATCTCAAATACCGGGACATTATAATTCAATTTTCTTCTACTCTTTATAAACCTCGAATATTCTCTTTGATTCATTGCCTTCCATGACTTAGAGAAAGGAACAGCTTCAACTTTACTGCCCATTCAAATCACCTAAGGAGCTTTTAAAAAATAATCATACCCAGAGACCTCCTCTTAGCAATTAAAGCAGATACTCAGGTGATTCGCATGTGAGAATCTCTGCTGTAGACTGTTGAGGGAGGTCTGCTCTCCTGTGCTGTTTGTAACCAGGGTCACTGAAAGAATTAGCAGTTCGATCCCTATGCCCCAGGGCCGTAAGTATGGAACAGATTAACCTCCATCAATCACTTAGAGCTCTAGCCACTTATATTTTCCTGAGGAAAATTCTTGGAATATCTTCATTGAGACTCCATGGACTTCAGGATAAAGTTTAAAAATTTTAAAACAGCCATGCAGGAACCTTCATTTATTTCTTACTAGATGCATATTCAGCCTCATCTGCACACACGCGCGCGCGCACACACACACACACACACACACACACACACACACACACACCTTTTTATCTAGTGATGTAGACACACTTGTCATTCTCATGCCAGGATCCCTCACAACTTTCAGCTTTAAATGTGTTCTTTTTTCTTCCTGTTCAGGTCTTGTTCCCTCATTAAACTTCACACCTGTGCACAAGGAACTCATTCTTCTAGGCTCAATAGGCAAGTGTTCCTTGATTTATAGTCCTCAGGATAAATTAGGTCTTTCCTACTCTCTATACTCTGTGTGTAGGTCTGTTAGAGTACTTTTTCCCTATAACGTAATTGCTAACTTCTCATTGGTGTCCTCACTAGAAGGTGAACTGCTGAGTAGGTAGGAAGTGGTGCTTACTTCAGAAATCCTTTGTACACAATGCTTGGCATATAAAAGAGGCTCAAATGTATACTGAAAAAATGTATATGACTTTATGGAGTCATGTTACTATTCAAAAATGTAATAATATATTCCTTTATACCTGCATAGACCAGTTGTCACTGAATGATTCTTACATTCTTGGCACATTGAAGAGCCATATTTGTATGTAAAACTCCTCAAAATTAGAATATCTTATTTGAAAAGAATCTCTTTTTTTTATTCTACATATTTTAAAAACTTAAAATATAGATCCAGGAAATGCTAAATAGAGTAGTGATTTATTCTTTATATTAATAGCAATTAACTGGATAATGTTTCTTTATTTGGAAGGAAATTCCATGCTTAGAAGTAAAGATATTTTCTTTGCACTTAATTCACTGTTTCTATTTCAGGATATGGAAAAGGAAAAGGAGAAAAATGAATTGATTTAAACTGGATACGCAATCTGTAAATCTGTGCAAAAGAACCTAACTATCCTTTGAAGATCCCTTTCTTCAGGTTTTCCTCCATTAAAAGGGTAAAAGAGCATTGAAATTGCATAAATAGTGCTAATTAATATTTGATGAGTGATTGACCAAATGCCAGATGTGAACCTACCATGACCAAAACCAAAGAAATATGTTTTAATGGTTTTCACAGCTAATGTCCTTTGGGAATCATTTTTTAAATAGATTGTTAAACCATTTATCCTCTGCTTCTATTTTTGGAAGTGAGAAATAAGAATCTTTGGATGTGTAATCAATGAGCCAAAAATCATGGAAATACAACATTGTGTACTTCAAAACTGCTGGAAGCACAAAGGTAATTTAAATCCTGCTATGCCATTTGACTACTATGAAGAAATATTCCTATAGTGTAATGAAACTTTTCTATCTGGATCATTTCCTTTCTTACTATTTTATCTCCATCAATTTCTGCTTCCTCTCTTGTTACCATACTGATACTGCCAAGATGATGCAACTAAAATTTTCATTCTAAGTGTTTAAAATCAGTTATTTCTCTTTACACTTCTTTTACCTTTAATTCGTTTCTTCACACTCATATTTTCTCCATTTATCTCAAATTTCTTTATCTTATTACATATCTTTAATTAATAAGGGACTGTTGCAGGTTGGGTTAGCTGAGGAGACTTTGAGATGAAGGTTTCATTCAGAAAGTTTATTAGAGAGTGATCTCTGGGTTCACAGCTGTGGCAAGGAAAGGTAGAAAGCCAGACTGAGCAGATGGAGAGGTTGAGCCAGAACATAGTCAACGCAAAGAATTCAGCTCCGTCAGCCAATCCCACAAAGAGCACAGGCCTGCCATTTTCCTGAGTGTAAGTGAGGGGCCAAGGCCTTTATACCTGCATAGACCAGTCTCTACCTCTGAGCTGCCATAGAATGGGAGCATGACCCTGGTCAAGGAGACTTTCTTCCCCTAAGCCAACTCTGAGGCCCAGAGAGAGAGCATTACCAACAGCTGGGGAAGAAGTCCTTTCGTCCTGAAGGGCGGTCCTCGTGGCACACCAGAGTGCCCTCTAAAAACCAAACTGGTTGGACTGTGCCTTGTACCAAAGAAGGCTAAACCAACATTTTCTAAGGGAATTTAATTACTTTTGCTAATGAGGGCTTTAGATAAGGCATGAAAGGTCTCCTTTAAAAAACAATTTGAAGGCCCAAATTAAGAAAAAAGAAAAAAAAAAAAAAACACAGAGCAAATGTCACGGGAAATAGGAATGAGTGAGGTAGTTTAAGTATGGTCACTCTATGGAATAAAGAGCCAATGAGAAACCTCCAAGTTGCACAGTAGCCAGAAGGATTGTAAAGAACATGGTTGTTGCCCTAACCGGTTTGGCTCAGTGGATAGCGTGTCGGCCTGTGGACTCAAGAGTCCCAGGTTTGATTCCGGTCAAGGGCATGTACCTTGGTTGCAGGCATATCCCCAGTAGGAGGTGTGCAAGAGGCAACTGATCGATGTTTCTAACTCTCTCTCACTCTCCCTTCCTCTCTGTAAAAAATCAATAAAACATATTAAAAAAAAAAGAGCATAGTTGTTAATGCTTGGTAAGAAGTTGTTGGTATTGCTTCATTGTAAAACTCCCTCCACTCCACCACTCCCACCAAAGTCTTTAAGTATACTTCAGGCATGTGACCTGCGTGAGAGATGTGATTTTAGTCATTAAAATAAAAGCTTGAAGTTCATGAGTGGGTTAACATAGCCTGCCTATAAATAGAGGCCCAGAACCAGAATTGACCATTTAAATTTTCTTAAATCTTATCAAATATTGTTAAATAAATCTTCCATAAATCCTAACAGATATGAAATGGGGTTCAAATTTACCTTAATAGATTTCAAGGGATGATGACACTCCAGGTGACACATGGGATATACTTGTGAAAATATATATAGTAGTTTTTAAATAGTTAAACAATGAAATATTGATAATTCAGGATGTAGTAGAGGAACAGGTTTTTTATAGCATCTTCCTCTGATAGAGTATTTAGTAAAGGGTATTTTTATTAATGAGTATGTTCAAGCCCTACTCATCCTAGAAGATATTCTTTCTCACATTAGCTAGGAGTACTGGTGAAACCCCTGCTGAGATATAGTACAGGACATTTTGTAGAAGAAATGGATACACAGGACATACCAATTGTGTGTACACTCCTCAGAGACCCTTACTAACAGAATTCCATTTTCTTGCATGGATATTTGCATCAAGAATTTATTAAAGAAATAGAGCAATAAAATTAGATTGTAAAATCTGTTTGAGAAAGAAAATCATTGCAGTTCTGAGGTTAAACCTAGAATAATTGGAAGGAGAAAAAACAAACAAACAAAAATCTGCCATTTATCAAGTACCTACTCTGCACCAGGGCCTGAGCAAAGTGTTTCAAATCCTCGTGTGACAATGAATGTTAGACTGTCCCATTTTGCTCTGAGGAGTCTAAGGCCACAGAGCTAAGGTTCAAACCCAGGTTGGTCTGGCTAACAGTCCATGCTTTTCCATTGCTGAGAAGGTTTGACATTTCATCCTCAATTATGATAAAAGGAAATGATTAGTCTGCTATGTTTCAGCAAAGTCTTATGTAGAATATAAATTTTCATGAAATAAGCAGAAGATGAAGAACAAGTGGATCCTTATAGAACTGTTAGTCAATTGTGTTCTCAATGGCTAAGGGAGAAGGTACTGGTGATTTGTAAGAACTTCATTGTAATTCTACCTGCATAGTATTTGAAATTGTTTTTCAAAACTTAATCTGTCTAATAAACTATAACCCGCTCATTCCACAGTGTTCCATCAATGATTATCAACATTACTAGAGGCCCGGTGCATGAAATTTGTGCACGGGAGTGGGGGGTGTCCCTCAGCCCAGCCTGCACCCTCTCCAATCTGGAACCCCCTGAGGGATATCCTACTGCCCTCTCACAATCCAGGATTGCTGGCTCCCAACTGCTCCCCTGCCAGCCTATTTGCCCTTAACTGCCCTCCCCTGGAGGCCTGGTCACCCCTAACTACCCTCCCCTGCAGGCCTGGTCACCCCCAACTGCTCTCCCCTGCAGGCCTGGGTCCCCCCCCGCAACTGCCCTTCCATGCAGGCCTGGTTGCCCCCAACTTCCCTCCCTTGCAGGCCTGGTCCCTCCCAACTGCCCTCCCCTGCTGACCTGATCGCCCAAAACTGCCCTCCCTTGTAGGCCTGGACCCTCCCAACTGCCCTCCCCTGCTGGCCTGATCACCCACAACTGCCCTCCCTTGCAGGCCTGGTCCCTCCCAACTGCCCTCTCCTGCTGGCCATCTTGTGGTGGCCATCTTGTGTCCACCTGGGGGCAGGATCTTTGACCACATGGGGGCAGCCATCTTGTGTGTTGGAGTGATGGTCAATCTGCATATTACTCTTTTATTAGATAGGATAGAGGCCTGGTGCATGAGTGGAGGCCAGCTGGTTTGCCCTGAAGGGTGTCCTGGATCAGGGTGAGGGTTCCCTTGGGGCATGGGGCAGCCTGGGCAAGGGGCCTGTGGTGATTTGCAGGCCAGCCATGCCCCCCAGTGACCCAAGTGGAGGCCCTGGTATCTGGGGTTTATTTATCTTCTACAATGGAAACTTTGTAGCCTGGAGCGGAGCCAAGCCTTCCGCTCGCTCAGTGGCCACAGCCATTTCTGTTGGGATTTATTTACCTTCTATAATTGAAACTTTGTAGCCTTAAGCAGAGGCCTGGGGTGGCCAGGGTGTGCGGAAATCTTGGCTTCCTCCATCGCAGGGGAAACCCAAGCCTCCCTCCTGCTCTCCGTGGCCTCAGTCATCTTGGTTGGGTTTATTTGCATATTCGCTCCTGATTGTTTGGTAGGCGTGGCTTGTGGGTGTGGCTTGTGGGTGTAGTGGAGGTATGGTCAATTTGCATATTACTCTTTTATTAGATAGGATTCTGTTGGTCTTAAGAGATATATCTGAGCTCATGAGCCAAACTTATATTCATAAGCCCCAAAATTGATATGCTGTGGGCTGTCCAGGCAAGCAGCATCCTTTACCTAATGAGAATCTGAATCTGATCTGTCTATGTTAGTTCACTATAGCTTACATTTAAGATGTCATGAATACCTTATTTTGAAGGTACCTATTAATAGCTATATTAGGTTGAAATTTACTTTGTGTGAATCACACTACATCTCTATAACTGCTAGACAAATTTGTTGTGACATTGAAGGCAGGTGTTTTTTTTTTTTTAACTGGTTCATAAAAAATGAACCCTTGTAATATGTAAATATAAGTTTATATTTAAATACTAAATAATTAACGGTGGCATTTTTAGAATGAGAGGCTGGATATACTCATTAAAATGTTCCCCCAAAGAAGTGTTTTAATATCTAGTCGGTGTTCCTTATGCAAACTCCTTTTGATTCTCATGCATTAACTACCACCCTCACTTTTGTACAACTCTCCAATATTTATCACCCTCTCTTCAAAGAACTACTCAGTCATTTTTTTTTCCTGTGTGAACTTTGTGTTTGCGACTTTATCTTGTCCTATTCTGCAACTCATAAAAACCAGGCAAACAAATGTAACACTAGAATAATTTTCTCCCACAAAGCCAGTTTTAGAGTGTTCACCAAAATAATTTATTACTGTACAGTTTAGCGAGAGCAGATATTTACCTGTCAAATCAGGGTTGTTCCCTGTAGGTTGTGGCATCACAAAAGCTTCCCTCTCCAATTACCCAGAGTCTGGTTTCAAATATGCTTTCCTTCTAGGCAGGTTTTCTGTAACAGATCCTGTGCCCAAACACTCTCCCTTGGGCAAAGCAAGCACAAAGGTGCCTTTGTCTTCCTCTTGAACAGGATCCAAGCCAACAGCCCTGGCTTCTTTGCTTGTGGGTTTGCCAAACTCTTCAGCGTGACAGGAGGAAACAGTGTGTCTGTGGTCCTCCCACCTGCCACACCAGACAGTCAAGTGGTAGCAAACCTTGGGCGCACACATCAGGCTTCTGAAGTCCAGTGTACACCCCTTAACAGGAGGTTCAAAGAATCAATTTTCCATTGGTTCTATTTCTATGGTTTATCTGGTGTTACTTTCTGGTAAGTACATCATACAATGAAGGCTCATTACATCTCAGAGGAAGGCTACATTTAGGAAATATCAGTAAATACAAAATAACATGTTTCCACAGGCCAGGAGAAGAAAAAATAAATATTTTTCTCTAGGTTTTACATCTGTACATGTCCTATGTGGCATGCCTTTCTTTCTTACAGAACCAACAAATATTGATTGAGCTCTCATAAGTGCACCTAAACGGATTGTGATAGGACATAAATCCCAGGCTTCATACGGGGAAGGCATGTGTTCTTTCAATGAACTACAGCCTTTAGCAAGTATTGCTTTGTTTGTGTGCAACTTGTGTTTACTTGGTTATTTCTGCAACATTGGGCTTTATGTTGTCCATCCCTCCAACATATTTGGCAAAAATTGCTAAGTGCTGCGTGTTTTCTCCTTTGTGATTTTCTGAATTTCTGTTGTTGTCTATTTAATTTACACTGTTCCTCACGCTATGTGCCTTTTTATTTTCTCTTTCTAATTCTGAGGCTAAACACTTTATAGTTTTTCTCTCTGGTGCTCATGTTTTTATAATCTTTCAGCAATTATTTCTAATTTTTAAATATTTTATCTTGTGTTTAGTCACTTTCATCCTTTATTCATTCTTGCTTTTGGGTTTACATTCCTAGACTGTGATCCTGCCGGTGACCTCCTGTTACAAAACACAGCCCAGGAATCTCCTGGGAACAGCCTGTCAAAATTGTCTACTTGGCGATCGGTTACAATGCTTGGCAGGTGGCGTGTGACTGATCATTGCTAGGACAGAAATATATTAAAGTGATATGTGGCCACATTAGAGTCACTTAAACAACTGGTTCTAGGTGATAAAGTAGCCGTGGAGCATAAAAATAAAATTATATGAACAAAAAGCAAAATTACCACTGAAATCATATAAAATAATGGTAAAATGTCATAAGATGGGCCAAAATACTCATGTTTCTCTTGTTCTGAGAATTACATTTTCTTGTGCTATGAAATAATGTTGTGTTCATGTGTGAAACAGCATACTAGTATAGTATGGATATAACGGTTTAAACTGTGAGTTTTCAAAATATTTTCTAATTCACAACATTGTGTTTCTCTTCCATATTATCTCCTAATGATTACTATAACTGACCTGGATAATCTATCTCAAAAGTGTTTAGTAAAAAATAAAACATATAGCATTATATGAGTAGAGTGGGAAGTGATAGGAACAACTAGGAATGTTACCTGAGCTCCTAATATATCCAGGTATTCCATTTTAAAAAAAACAAGTCCCCATAGTATAATAACATGGTGTTCAACATTTATGCCTTAATAAAGCCAGAAACTATTCTTTTATATGGAGTGAATGAAGAGGAGTAAGGGAATCAATTTTGGAAAAAGAGCAAACCAAGAGTATGAAAAAGGAAATCCTTTTTTGAACAATGATTCCTATAAAACCAATAATTATATTTAATCACAGAAATGTTGGAATAAAAGAGAGCCAAAGGGAAAACAATGGGTGTTGGTGAGCATATGGAGAAACCAGAACCTTCATACTTTTCGAGGAGTAATGTAAAATGGTACAGCCACTATGATAAATAGTTTGACAATTCCTCAAAAAATTAAAGATATAACTTCCATATGACGCAGCAATTCCATTTTAGGCATACAACCTAGAAAACTGAAAACAGGTACTCAAGAAAATACTTGTATATAAATATTCAGAGCCTCACTATTCATAGAGCCAAAGGTGAAAACAATCCCACTGGCCACCAACAGATGAATGAATAAACACACTAGGCATATACACACAATGGAATATTTTTAGTAATAGGAATCAAGTCCTGATACATGGTACAGCATGGATGAACCTAGAAAACATTATGCTAAATGAAATAAGTCAGAAAAAAAAGAGTCACATACTAAATGATTCTATTTATATGGAATATCCAGAATCTGTAAATCCATGAAGTCAGAAGCTAATTGATGGTTGCCAGGGCTGAGGAGAGAGGAGAGTTGGGAGTGACTGCTTAAGAGGTGAGGGGTTTTCTTTTGAGATGATGAAAATGTTTTGGAATTGGATATTGGTAGGGGTTACACAGCTTTGTGAATGTACCAAGTCCTACTTGTTTTCCTTCTTCCCTCTCATTTTTCTTTTTTACTTAAAAATTACTAAATTAGATATATGAGAATATTTTCAAAATGATAGCTACAGAAATTTAAAATACAATGCTTATGATGTTGTATATTATCTGAACATAGCTGCATGATATATTTTAAAGATGTTCCTTTTTTCTATCCTAAGAAGACCTTTTTTCTATCCTAATGTATTTTAGCACAGAAACGTGCTTTTACATTTAATCTCACATGGAAGCCCAATATATAAAGTAGATAACAATGGAACTGATCTATTTGAAGCTGACTTTCTGCAAGTGGCCTCTCACCTCAGAACACAGTTTGAAAACCACCACTCAACCAGTTCAATATTTTTAATGACATTTCTTGTTTCTCTATTTCTATATAACTTGTTGGGACTATTACTACAAGAAAGGAACAAATTGCTCATTTTTAGTGATACATGGACTCAGGGATTCCTCCAGAATAAATTTAGGAAATTACTTCTTGGGAAGTAAATTGTACTTTAGTGGCCTGAAAAAGATGATGAAATTCTGAAGAACAAAAAACAATCTCTGTCTTATTCAATTCTTTCTGTTAGGTTTTGGACATTCTGAACAGTTTACTCCTTTTAAGTTTTTATTTTTTTATTTCCATCAGGATAGGTCAGGGACCCCCTCTTTGTCCCTCTCTCTATTTTTTTCACTAATAACCTCACTAATCATCTGTCAGCTATATCTCCAACTAAGCACATATGACTTCAAAACACATTCTTGGGAAATTAGCAGATAAAACAGAGTTAATTACATCAGGAAAAGGCAGGGACTGCATTCACTGATCTAATTGGAGCCACCAGGAAGAACTCATTCTAACAAAATGAATCTCCATAGGGCCTGGAGGAAGACAAAAATAGACTTTATTATGGCTGTTTGCATGAAAATACATTAAGGTGCCCTTCCAAGACACCTATGTACTAACTAGAAATTCAGAAGCTGACCAATGTTTACTCCTATGAAGTCCCAAGGCATCTGTCTTCTGCAACCATCAGAGACTGCTATTCTTTCCAAAATTTAGTAGTGGCCAGGAAATCACAAATGACATTACTTGCTGTCTACCTATGTTATAGTTTAGCCATAAATAAAATTATTCGATATAGAATTTATAACTTTGGAGAGGTCTCAGTCCTTCTGTCTTCCCACTTTCTTCCCACCCCCACCCCCAGCAGAACACTGCTTTAGTGAATAATTCTGGAAAGCTTATATCCACACCATCCTCCATGCTGTGCATTTTCCTCTCTGCCCAGCTTCTTTCTTGTCAATATTCACAATATCCTTATCCATTTATCTTTTTAGTGCATCCATTTGGCAAAATGACAGCCCAAATCAACATAACTCCACCTATTTTTTCCCATACAGAAGATACTGAATTCTTCCCATATAAATTGGTGCTATGGCAAACTCATGGTGTCCAGTCTTGATAGAACAGACTCCCATTGCTGACTTTCAGTCACTCATGAGCCATTCTCTAAATATTTATTAAATCTGTATCAAGTGCCAGGAGCTATTCCATGCTTTGGGGGAAAAAGGGGGTCCCTTCCCTCATGACACTGACTTTCCAATTGAGGGCACAGAGTTTAAACAAGTAAACCTATATTAAGAGGTAATTTCAGTTACTGTTGAGTGCAAACAATGAAGTCACCAGAATGATATGCTAAAGATGTGGCGAGTGCCACTTTTTCTCGTGGTCAGGAAAGGCCTCTCTCGTAGAGGAGTTGGCATTTGAGTTCAGCTAGCAAAGCCAAGAACACAGGGAAGGCAGCTGTAGAGCAAATAACTAGAGTCCCATTTTCTTATTTAGGGATAAGAATAAACTTGCCTTATATGGACACTATCCTGTTCTCCACAATAGAACTGAAAAACTTCCCCAAAATTTGTGTGAGCCTCCGTAGAAGACCTTAATTTATTAGAAAAATAAATCTACCAGAAATGATCTCGATTTTGCCAACTCAAATACAAATATACCTACCTGCTCCTACTTTCATTCTTCCCTTCCTTTCAAGGAGTGCCCAAGTTAAAAGGTACAAGTAGATTCATACAGAGACACATACTGAATATTCAGAAGACTGAGAACAAAGAGAAACTTTTCTAAGCTTGCAGACAAAAAAAAAGAAAACACAAAAAGGAGAGACTACGAAGGACTAAGGGTCAAAGCGACTGAAATTCTCCATAGTCACATTGAAAGCTAACAGGTTATTGGATAATTGGCTAAGAAAGAAAATTATTTTAAATTGAGAATTTTAAATCAATCTACATTTAATCAAGGGTGAGGACAGCATGAAGATATTTTAGTCATATGGGATAGCAAAGAATGATGTCCCTTGTACTCTTTCTAAGAGAGCTGGAGAAAGTGGCCCATTAAAACAAAGGACTTAAACAAGAAAGAGGAAAACATGGAATAGATTGTTTAGAAAGACATGAAGGGAATCCCAAATATGAGGGGGAAAAAGGGTCCCTGGAGGACAGCTGTGATTGTGGCCCAAAGGGAAAGGAAACTAGATTGGAAGGGAAAGAAACTAAAATTGACAGAATGATTCATGAATCTGATTAATTTAGAGAAAGATTTATACAATGGAAAAGGGTTTGGGATTGAACTGATGAAAATAGAGAAAACTAAGCAAACAACCAAAGATGATTTTTAACTCAAGAGAAAACTCATCTGTGACTAGCATTTGCATAATCATTATAATGTAAAAAAATAAAATATTAATCTCATCAAACACATGACATAGCGATTACTGGGAGGTTTGATAGAGGATGGGTATGTGTGTGTCTGTGTTGGGGGGGGGGGCGGTGGTAGGTATAGCAGAAGAAAGTTTAATGCTCATCTCCCACAGTAACAAAGTGAGCAAATAAGTCCTAAAACTGAAATAGCAAGAAGCAGGAATACTGACATGTTCTGGAGAACCATGGAGTTAAGTACCACAGCAATCAATTTTAACTAATTAAAATACCCCTGGGAAAAAAGAAATGTGGCAGAGGGGCCAGGGAACTGCTTTTTCATGGGTAACAAGCTTATGCATTTATTTGTCTTTTAAATTTTTCTGTGCATGTAAACCTTTAATGGAAATGGAAAGCAAAATATAATAAAAACAAAATATTACCAATGACTTATGAGGTTTTACCCTCATAACACTTACAGGTAGTAAGGGAAACAGGCAAGTAATAAACATAAATAACATTAGGAAACAATTTCTGAAAAGTGCTATAAAGGAAGCCGTGTACCCTGATAAAGACTAACTGGGGAGACTTAAAAATATTTTTTTGTATAGGGTGGTCAGGGACGATTTCTCTATTTCTTTAAAGAGGTTACATGTTAAACTGGAATAAAAATGTATGCCTGGGGAAATAGCTGGGGGTTGGGCTGGAGGAATGTTCCATGCAGAAAGAAATGTCAATTAAAGACTTTGAAACAGGAAAAAAACGTGATGTTTTAGAGAAATTGAAGGAAGGCCTGAGTATTCATAGTGGCTGTGATGGAAAGTTTGAGATGAGTTAGGATAAACATAAAGAGGTTAGATAAGGCATGGATTTTATTTATATAAAATATTTAGTAGATTAAATTAGAATGTTTAAGCAAATAAATTGATGTAAAAATCAACCTGGTGGCCATATGGAAAATGAATTGAACATAGGCAAGACTGAGATCCAGAAGACCACATAGGAGGCAGTCTAGGCTAAAGATAGCAGTAGCCACAGAAATGAAGAGGCATTATAAAATGTATTTGAGCCATAATGTACAACATCAGATAGTGCAGTGGTCGGCAAACTGCGGCTCGCGAGCCACATGCGGCTCTTTGGCCCCTTGAGTGTGAATCTTCCACAAAATACCATGGCCTGGGCAAGTCTATTTTGAAGAAGTGGCATTAGAAGTTTAAGTTTAAAAAATTTGGCTCTCAAAAGAAATTTCAGTCGTTGTACTGTTGATATTTGGCTCTGTTAACTAATGAGTTTGCCGACCACTGAAGTGGATCCAATCTGGTGTCTGCAGAAAAGGAAGTATTGAAGACAGCCCTCAGATTTGTAGTTGGAGCAACTTGGTAGATGGTGGCACCATTTACTCAGAAAGGGAATGCTAGAGAAAGAACAGCTGGAAAAGGGAGTGTGCAAGAAGAAAAGTAGAGTCCTTTCTGAACAATTTCAATTTTAGATGCCATTAGGCACTCAATAGGATCTATTAATCTAGCGATTGAATTTGTGAATCTAAAGTTCAGATAAATCAGTCAGGGAGCCATCAGAAGTCAGACGGCATATGAAGCCATGAGAATGGATAGGTCAGTGAGGCTGAGTGTGTAAAGACAGAAAGGAGGAAGATTATGTTTGAGTTCCTAGTAATTCTAAAAATTAGAGTTCAGAAGTAAAAGAGGATCAGAAGAAGTCTGACAAGAGAGCATGATAACGTGGGAGTCAAAAGAGGAAACCAGTTATGTCCAATGCTGCTGGGGGTAAAATTAAGAAAAGAAAAGAAATGGGTCCTTTGAATTTGGCAGTGTGGAAGATATTAGTGGCCTTGAGAAAAATAGTTTCATCACAATGCTAGAGGCAATAGCCAGACCTACACAGATTGGAGAGAGAAGGAGGTAAAGAATTATAGACAATAATGGAAAACAGAGAAAGAATGAGTTCCTAAGAAATACTTATTGAACGAACTGTATATCTGAACAGCCAACAGGTCCCTCAGTAAATGGGAAATGTTGAGAAAGCCACAGGATGAGCTGTGAGGTAGGAAATGACAAAGTCCAGAAGGGCCCGTGTCATAGGGGACTTTAGTGTAAGTATCGTAAGTTAGATATTAGGTCAGTTGCATATTAATAACAAATGGCTGGCTTAATTTTTCAAGTAAAAAACATCTATATAAAGTAAAAAATTCAGAGCCCATGTCGTCAGTAGGGTCAGAGATGTCAAGGAGCCCGGAGCTGTTAGCACCTCGTTAAACTTTAGAAATTTAGTTCATAAAAGCAAGTTAAGATTCCGAATGCCTATTGAATTTCACATCTTCATTTGTTTTTGTCGGTCATACAGTTTTAAACCTAGAAGGGTCCTCTATTTATTTCTTAGACTGCTGTAATGAATTATCACAAACCTGGTGGCTTTAGAAAACAAATCAATTTTCTCCGGAGATCAGAAGTCTGAAATCAGTATCACTGTCACAGGGCCATGCTCCCTGCAGAGGCGGTAAGGAAGAACCTGCTCCTTGCCTCCTCTAGCTTCTTGTGACGTTGGCGTTCCTTGGCTTGTGGCTGCATCAATCCATGGTCCTTTTCCTTTTCTATATAAAACATTCCTCTGTCTCCCTCTTCTAAAGACATTGTGATTGCATTTAAGGCCCTTCAGATCATCCAGGGTAATCTCCCCACCTCAGGATCTTTACCTTAATCACAATTGCCATAGTAGGTAACTGTCACAGGTTTATGTCTGGGGAAGAAGGGCATCATTTGGCCTAAACAAGTCCAAAGAGATCACCTAACGTGCCTCTCATTTGTGATGAGGGGAAAAGATGTGGAATTAAAGTAACCTGCTCAGGCACATACCACATAACAGACGAGGCTGAATTCAGATGCCAACTTTTTTGCTGCAAAAAATCTCACATAAAATTAGAAGCAGGGTGGTGCTTTTTCTGTTTTCTAAAACTGGTTTTGCGTAGGCAAACTGAAGATTTATGAATCACAGAGACTGAGGATCAAAATTTCAAAAAAAAAATTGTGTAGTTTTATTTCAGAGAAAACCCTAAATTATTTTTTTTTAAGTTAAATGGACGAAACTTCTCATTTATAGTGCTAATTCATAATTTAAAATGTTTTATTAGGTTAAGAGTTTAGTGTCTTCAATAAGTGTTTACCAACTGGGATTTGCAGACAATTTTCCTGAGGGTTCTGGAATATTTTCTTCTTTTAATGAAACAATGTTTGAAAACAGTGGTGTAGATCAGTGTTTCAGTGTGTTAGTAATTCAGATAATTAAATATTATTTCCCTGCAATCACCTGGAGAGATAGAATTAAGCAATGTGTCACCAAGATCCTTCCTGTTGAGGGAGCTGGGATGGCTACCAGGGTTTTCATGTTTCCCAAACCATTTTACAACTAGATCAGCACATTCTCTTTCATCTTATGTGTTTACACTCCACGCAGAAGTTTCCCAGCCAAAGGGAGAAAAAAGTTAAGGACACTGTCTTAGATTATAAAATCATGCCCCAGAGAGTGTTGCTATGGTAAAATTGCTGTTGTCAGTCATTATTGCAAATTTTCTAAGTGTCATATCAACATCTTTAGGTAAAAAAAAAAAAGTATAGGAGAAAAACTCCTTCAAATTAAAGTTGATTTTCCCACAGTCACTCAAAGGAATAATATTGGCATATCTTGAAAATAATTAGGTCAGACTTAATGCTATTTAGAACTCTAATATGTGAGTATTTATTGAGGAAGCTTTTCCAAATATTAACATGTTCAGCCCCACCATGCCTTGTTTGAAAGATGAGTTTTGACAAGTACCATGCTAGATTCTTATTTCCTGATTTTATACTCAGAAAAAAAATTAATTTTATTCCTACACATCCTAACCTTGTTACTTTCAATCATTTTATTTTTAGTAATCCAGTGGAGTGCACACTTACTTTATTGTGATTCTATTTTGCATTTGTGATTCTATTTTGCACATTTTAAAATGTTCATTGTCTATTTGAATATCCTAATTTTTCAAGTTTCTATAGAAGACTTATGCCCATTTCTCTTTAAAGCTGTATTTTCCTTTTTTTATTTGCAGGAGTTTTTTATATGTTCTAAATATGTCTTTTATTGGATACTAGAGGCCCGGTGCACAAAATCTGTGCACAGGGGTGAGGGGGGTCCCCTCAGCTCAGCCTGCACTCTCTCCAATCCAGGACCCCTCGGGGGATGTCCAACTGCCGGTTTCGACCACGCAGCCTGCTGGTCAGTCGTTTGGTCGTCCCTCGCTAACCCTCCTGCCAGCCTTGTCACCCCATGCAGCCTGCTGTTCGGTTGTTACTGTAAGGGCGTCATGACCAATTTGCATATTACCCTTTTATTAGTATAGATATTCAATAATAATATCTCTTCCATTCTATTGGTTCTCTTTTCACTTTCTTAATGTTATTTTTATACATGGACCAATGATTAATTTTAATATCAAGCATAATATCTAATCTTTTATTATAATAGCGCTTACCCAACCATTCTTAATGCTTGATTTTAATCACAAGATCAATCAGCTGTATGAATTTACATAACTATTTTAAAACACCTGGTTTATTGAATAACATCCATCTTAAAATAATAAATCTTCAGGTGTGGAACCCAGTTAGGTTCATTCACAACTATTTTAGTGAGAGTTACGTGTTAATGTAGCATAGTATGTAAGAGAGTGGTTTTCACATCAGACATGGTTCACAGCCCTCACTCTGACATCTAGTTCAGATTAAAGGATTATCTAACATTTATCAGTCTCTCAGTAATTTTTTATGTACTATATGGTAACTATGTCTACCTCATAAATTCATTTTGAGTTTTAAATTGTTATTATCTATCTATATATATAAAAGGCTAAGTGACTGACCGTTCATCCATCTGATTGTCTGACTGACTGACTATCTGGTACATATGACACACAATGGCAATTTAAAAATAAATGTTGACTCTCGCATGCGCTATACATATAAAGCTCTTGCTGGCGCCAATCGCATGCGTGTGTTTTGATCTGTCATTGTCAATCGTGAATTTGGTTGTTTCTGTTGACATTCTGAAGCTGAAAGAAAGCAGTGTCATCGACAGAATATGTCTGAAGACCAACTATTGGCACAACTGTCCCTGTCTGACACTGGCCTCCCATTTAAATTAATTTGAAGACAGTTTCCCATGATACCAGCATTTGCAATGACTATTAATAAATCACAAGGACAAACTCTAGACAGATTAGGAATATTCCTACCTGAAACCATTTTTGGACATGGTCAGTTATATGTTGATTTCTCTTGAGTTCAAAGAGCGTGTGACATTAAAGTTGTAAATACTTCATCACAAGAGAAATTAGTCAAGCACTCTGAAAGTGTTTTTACTCTTAATGTGGTACACAGGGAGATCTATATATATATGTAAAAGCCTAAGCGACCATCCAACCGATAGCTATGATGCACAATGACCACCAGGGGGCAGATGCTCAATGCAGGAGCTGCCGAGCTGCAGTGACTTGGCAGCTGTGGTTCTCGGGTGATGCACCCAGAACCAGAGAAGAGGGAGCCCAATTCTAGGGTGTATCACCTTAGAACCATGCTCTCACGATCTAGGACACCTTGGGGAATGTCGGAGAGCCAGTTTTGGCCCAATCCCCACAAGCCAGGCTGAGGGACCCCACTGTGCACAAATCTGCACCGGGCGTCTAGTATATCATAAGATGCCTTAATATAATGTTATTTTAATATGTCACTTTGGTAAGCATTTATAAGAAGTAAAGTACCAAAATGTTTTCCACCTAAACTGTAATAGGATCAAGTGAAGTTTCCTGCTGTCACTAAATATATGACTCAAAATGTCCTTATAGCTGTGAAATAAACACAATTCATTTGAAAGTGAGAATTATAAGGTACCATTCAGGTGATGGATGGATATTCACAATTTCACTTTCCAAATGACACTCAGGCATTTAATTTTTAAATTGCTTTTTGAGAGATGAAAAATAAACTCATACATCATCAACATAATGTCAACTAAAATATACCTTAGATTCAACAAATCTGAAGCCACCTTTATTCAAGAATTAAATTATATGGTATATTTAAAACAAATATGGAAAATGTTGGCAATATTAATAACAAGGTACTATATATATTGCATGAGCAAAGAAAAGCCTAAATTAAGGCAATAATATATGCTATATAGGAATGTGAGGGCCCATGATCAATTATGTCAAATACAATAGACAGGTCCAACAATGTGGCAGTTAATAGCAGGCTGTTATCAGCACACATGAGCAAATGGTTGGTACAGTACTCTGAAAGAGTCAGCCAACATATAGTGGAAAGATCAAAAACAAATTTTTCATTAAGTTTGTTAGGTTGGAGGCAATTGTGTAAGTGTGTTCTCAGCACTTTTAAAAATGCTCTTGGCTAGAGAAGGTAAATTGCTTGGTAGGAAAATAGAATTGTACATTCCCCACAAGCTATCCACAAGGAATGATCTCTGCATGCTATTCTTTTAAGTCCATAGTTAGTGTTTTCTAATATAGACAAGTATAAAAATTTGCTTACTGATATAAAAAGTTATATTGACCTTGACATCATCTCTTCCAAGGGAATTCACACTATTGAAACATTTACAGATATAGATAATATAGACATAGTTATAATGTTACCAATTTATATTAACACTAGTGGCCCAGTGCACAAAATTTGTGCAAGGAGGGTGGTGTGTTCCTCAGCCCTGCCTGCACCCTCTCCAATCTGGGACCCTTCTAATGCCGGTTTACAGGGATCGGGCCTAAACCAGCAGTCGGACATCCCTCTCACAATCCGGGACTGCTGGCTCCAGACACTCACCTGCCTGCCTGCCTGCCTGATTGCCCCTAACCACTCTGCCTGCTGGCCTGATAACCCCCAAATGCCCCCCCCCCACCAGCCTGCTCACCCCCTACTGCCCCCTCTGCTGGCCTGCTCACTCCCACCTTCCCTCCCCACTGGCCTGCTCCCCTCCAAGTGCCCCCCTTCTGGCCTGCTCACTCCAAACTGCCCCTCCTCTGTCCTGATCACCTCCACTGACCCCCACTGATGGCCTGCTCACCCCCAACTGGCCCCCCTGCTGGTCTGTTTACCCCCAATGCCCCCCCTCCCCACCAGCCTGATCACCCACAACTGCCATCCCATCCTGGCCTGATCACCCCCCAGCAACCCAAGCTCCCAGCCCCTCCATTTTTTTTTTCAGCGCCTCCTTGAGTGGAGGCCAGGGCTGGCTGGAAGCAGGTATATGGGATTTATTTATCGTCAATAATTGAAACTTTGTAGCCTGGAGCAGAGGCCAGGGCCGGCCAGAGCAGGCAGGAAGCTTGGCTTCCTCCATCACCGGGGCAACCCAAACCTCCTGCTCACTCCAGCTCCGTGGCCACCGCCATCTTGGTTGGGTTAATTTGCATACTCACTCCTGATTGGCTGGTGGGTGTGGCTTGTAGGCATAGTGGAGGTATGGTCAATTTGCATGTTTCTCTTTTATTAGTGTAGATATAAATTAATATAAACTATATTTGATATACTATATTAAGATATTGCATACTAGGGGCCCAGTGCATGAAATTCATGCACGGGGGGGGGGGGGGGGAGTCCCCTCAGCCCAGCCTGCACCCTCTCCAATCTGCAACCCCTCGGGGGATGTCCAATTGCCGGTTTAAGCCCGAGCCCTGGGATTGGGCCTAAACCAACAGTCAGACATCCCTCTCACAATCCTGGACTGCTGGCTCCTAATCGCTCACCTGCCTGCCTGCCTGGTTACCCCTAACTGCCCCCTCTGTTGGCCTGGTCACCTCTAACAGCTCCCCACTGCTGGCCAGGTCACCCCTTACTGCCCCCTGTTGGCCTAGTTGCCCCCAACTGCCCCCCACTGGCCTAGTCGCCCCTCACTGTCCCCCTGCCAGCCTAATCATCCCCAACTGCCCCCCCCCCCGCTAACCTAGTCACCCCTCACAGCTCCCCACCCCCACCAGCCTGGTCACCCCACGCAGCCTGCTTGTTCAGTCATTTGGTCGTCCCTCACTAACCCCCCTGCCAGCCTAGTCATCCCACGCAGCCTGCTTGTTCGGTCATTTGGTCATCCCTCACTAACCGCCCCCTGCTGGCCTTGTCTCCCCATGCAGCCTGCTTATTCAGTCGTTTGGTTGTCCCTCACTAACCCCCCTGCTGGCCTGGTCGTAGGCAGCCATCTTGTAAGGGTGTGAGGGTTAATTTGCATATTACCTCTTTATTATATAGGAGGATAATTGACACACATATGTATATATATATATATATATATATGTATATATATATATATATATATATATACATATGAATACATAGACATATAAATAATTATTTATAATATATATGTATTAGTTTGCTAGGGTGGCCATAAGAAAATTCTATAGGCTGAGTGGCTTAAACCACAGAAATTTATTTTATCTGGAGGCAAGAAGTCAAAGTTCAAGATGTTGGCCTCTCCCTTTGGCTTACCGGTGACCACCTTTTTGCTGTGTCCTCACATGATCTTTCCTCTGTGACTGTGTGCTCCTCTTATCACACGGATACCAGTTAGTAGATTAAGGCCCACTCTAAAAACCTTCATGTTAACTTAATCACCTTTAAGTATCTGCTCTCCAAATACCATCACATTCTGAGCTACTGGCGGTTAGGATTTCAGCATATGAATTTGTTGGGGGGCACAATTCAACCTATAACAATACATTTTATATTAATCATGTGTGTAATCACAATTAATAAAGTTTGATTATATTTGCTAAGTTTTATCATTGATTAACTTTGGTGTTTCATTTTGATTTATAGAATGTCTTAAATAATGTGAAACAGCTTTAGATTCATCTTATTTCTCAGTTGCTACAATTGTGGGGAAAGGTGCCTACCGTCCTATCTTAAATGATCCTTGAGTGATACTTCCAGGGAAACTGGAAGTGTTGAGGGGTAGGCATGGCAACCTCAGTTCCAAAAGCCTGACACTCTTGACAATTCTTGTTAGGGGCAGCTTCTCAGCATCTTCCCACATGACATTTGAACTGGTCCTTAGATCACAGTATACCTCTCTGGATGCCACACTAAAGGAAGCATTGACAAGCAGCAGCAAGTCCTTAGATATTATTTTCTGTATGACTCTACACGACAGAACTAAACTCACTTCTGAAAATACCAGGGAAATGTATTTTACCTCAATATCAAGAATAACCTATGTGCCTTAGAGTGAGCTTCTTATTATATAATGCCACGTCCATCCAATAAAGTATCCACTGGCAGAATACCTAGATCACCCTCCAGGAAATACTCTTCTCTTTCTGTTTCTGCTGTTAATATAACTGGATGATTTGCGTATTATCTAAAATCATCATATAATTACTGATTTGTTTTCCTCCCAGAGAACAGAAACCTTTGGCTAAGTAAAAAGTTGAGTGCTGCCCTAACCGGTTTGGCTCAGTGGATAGAGCGTCGGCCTGCGGACTGAAAGGTCCCAGGTTCGATTCCAGTCAAAGGCATGCACCTTGGTTGTGGGCACATCCCAGTCGGGGGTGTGCAGGAGGCAGCTGATCAATGTTTCTCTCTCATCGATGTTTCTAACTCTCTATCCTCTCTCTTCCTCTCTGTAAAAACATCAATAATAAAAAAAAATGTTGAGTTCCTTTTTAATATCTTATGATGGCATGCAGGGTTTCTGGAAGGTTTAAGACTATGAAATACAGTGAAATAGCATTTTATTCTTCTTCAGCTTTTTAATGTCTTAACATTTAATTATAAAATTAATCATTTAAAATATTAACATAAGAACTTGTTTTAGTGATTTTTTTTTAATAAAGCACTTATGTTCTCCTCAATATAAAAGCGACTGTGCACTGATACATCCTTTCTTTTTCCCAGAGAATTAACTGTGTTGTCCATTGTGTGGCTTAAGAGCTATGATAGCTTATCATAATATGCAAATGGATGTTTTGGAATAATTTCAAAACTGTGGACCTGCTCTGATATATCTCCTCTTTGTATTGTCTCTTAATTCATGACAAATCAAATGACTAGACCAAATTAAGTGAGACATTTTTATCCCCAATGATTTCGAAAGGCCTCTGCTTGGGGGCGCTGCTGTACGAGAGGGAAAAAAAGAAGCTGGCCTATAAGGGAAGAAGATGGGGAAAGAGGGCTGAGTGAAGTGACAGAATTACACTTCCCAAGGTATTGTGAACCCTGTATAGAATCTTGAATTTAGGAGTTAGTTTTCACATGGGGGAAGGAGGGGGAGCATTACTAAGAGAAAGGGAAATGGTTGGGCACCTGCATTTGTGGCCTAGATTCATGCTGCTACATCTAACAAGTAACCTGGTGCTTCCCTCACATAGGATGTTAAGTTGAATTTCTCCCAATATTTTGTTATAGTCAAAGGACCAAATAGCATATCATAAAATAATAAAAAAAATAACCATTGTGATTTTTCTCAAAATCTGGTATTTTTATATACTGAAAATAGTTTTAATCTAGAAATATTCATTTATAATGCATGTCAATGTTATGATTTTAACTCTAAATGGAACAAAATATTTACTTATTTTACACAACAACATAAATATAAGTGGAATTCTGAGTTTCCGAAAACAATTTCCTGTTATATTTCTCTTTATTTATGCTCTCATTTTAAATGTCCAGCTTTTTCTCCAAACATAGCCTAACTGTTCTACTCGAGGTTAATGACACATTTGCATTTCAGAAGTAGATGGGAAAACCAGACTTCCAAACCATCTTCTCCCAGTGTTTTTTTTTAACACTTCAATTTTTCATATATATATAAAACGATATTGTCTTTTGTTAATTTTTGTCAATTCTCCCTATGTTGTTTTTCTCTCTTTGCCAAATCACTAATCTGATAACACAACTGAGTCAGTGTCAACCTAGTTCTTTCTCCATCTTAGACTATCTAAGTGCATTTGTTGTCAATGGGTATTGGGTTGTTTTAATATGCTTATTCTTTCCATACTTCTTTACTCAGAATACCTCTTCATAGTCTACTGCTATGATCTGTTTCTTACCTATATAGAACACATCTAACATCCAGTGTGTGGGTTTTCCACACCAAGCAAGTTTCCAATGCTCTGTGGACACAAACTGGGTGTCTTACAATTTAATTCAGTTCTGACATTAGCTACCCAGAGCTAGTGTTAGATAGCACAAGGGTCTTCAAGTCTGGCAGTTCTAAATGTTATTTCTTGTTAAATGTTAAAATATTCATTTATCTGCAGATTCAGCAACAAATAGGATGAGTAACAGGAACTCAACCAGATGAAAGTAGCCTATCACAAAGAAGAAGTCAACATGTAATTGAAAAAATTTTGTATAAAATAAAGACTAATCCTTCCCTGAGAAGGCAGAGCTTTGGATATAAATCTCATCTCCTTTACTTGCTGCAAGTAAATAAAATTGCCCTTAAACAACCAGGTCTTATTGAATAGAGTGCCCAAGCATCAAACCCATTGAGTTTGGTAACATTAGGGAAGACCCTCAGGTAAAGAGCTCAGTGCCACAAGACACCCCCCTCTACATCTCCCCACCACACACACACACACACAATTTAGATGTCAATCACAAGTAGTAGGTCCACAGGATATGAACACTCTGTCCAACTTGGCTACAAACTGGGGATTTCCATGACATCTCCTCAGGTTTGATGATTGGTTCACAGAACTCAGGGGGGAAAAACCCTCTAGTTACTATTAGCATTTAATTACAAAGGATACAGATAAAAGCCCAATGAAGAGGTACATAGGGTGAGAGGAATAGAGTCCCAAGCACAGGGGTTTTCGGGTCCATAAAGTTTGGCGTATACCACCCTCCTGCACAGGAATGTGTTCCACAACCCAGCAGCTCTTCAAATTCCTTCACTAAAGGTTTTTATGGAGGTTCCATTTTTCTAGGCATGATTGTTTTATCTTTGGCCATTAGAGATTAGCTTAATTCTCAACACCTCCCCTTCCTTCCCTGGATGTCCAGCAGGTGGCGCTGAGAGTTTCAACCCTCTAATCACATGGCTGGTTCCTCTGGCAGCTAGCCCAGATCCTGGAGCTCTGTAGGGGCTCCAGCCAGCAGTCATGTAATTAACATAAACTCGGGCAGGACTGAAAGGGGTTTATAAATAACAAAAGGCACTCCTCCCACCTTTACCATTTATGAACTTATAAGAGTTTTTTTGTTTTGTTTTTAAATATATTTTATTGATTTTTCACAGAGAGTAAGGGAGAGAGATGTTAGAAACATTGATCAGCTGCCTCCTGCACATCCCCCACTGGGGACGTGCCCGCAACCAAGGTTCACGCCCTTGACCAGAACCGAACCCAGGACCCTTCAGTCCACAGGCTGACGCTCTATCCACTGAGCCAAACCGGTTTTGACACTTATAAGAGTTTTAAGAGCTCTTTTTCAGAAACGGAAGATAAAGACCAAATATATATCATGACATTACAAGTGGACTTAACCACTCTAAAATCAGATATTTTCTTTGTGCTTGAAAGATACTTAAATTAAGCATGCAGAAATCCATAGGATTGCGTTTGAAATCCGTGATTCACCTGTACCACAAAGAGAGCTTCATGTATGAAAAAGCTTCAGAAAGGAAGCAGAGATAGATGAAAATCATGATTGGGAAATGCATTTTAGTTTCTGAATGCTTCTGTTCTACATTGGCTTACTAAAGAGATTTTTTAAGAAAACGATCCCAGTAGCTTTGGCTTTGTATTTGTTTCAAGGGAGATTTTGTAAGAATCTCAAAACCTTTGTTTCAAGCAAAATCTTTGAGATTAGGAACAAATATTTTGTTAGATAATATATTGAAGTATACAGTTCTGAGCAACATTGTACTGACACCCTAAAAGTTTGTAGCATTTTTTTAACCTTTAGATTGTCAAATATTTGTTGCCATAATCTTGAAGTTAAGAATGCCAGAAATACCAATAGTGAATACTTCAAGAGTATTGATGTACCAACTACTATTCTAAATTATCTATGTCTATTAATTAATGTAATCCCTGCAACAAACCGCTGAGGTAGATATTAATAGTATTACTCATTTTACAGAAAATAAAACTGAGGCTCAGAGTCAGGTTTTGAGCAAAACAGTCTTGCTTATAACCACTATGCATTTCAACTCTTAAGTAAAACCTTTTAGTAACTCTGCTTTCTCTTTAGTGTCTTTTCCCGTGTGCCGGGGTGGAGGAAGAATATGTTTAATCTACTATTTGAATGTTCTTATTTTAAAGAGATCAATCAAGTTTTAGGAAGCATCTTACTGCTACTGAATCAAACATTTTTAGCAATATAAAATGATTTACTTCATTTTCATGAAATTTTGATGCATTAGAACAGCTTCTGAAGTTCTATAAGTTTAACTTCTACCTATTCTATGTGACATGTTATTTTGACATGGATGGCTAATATAATACCTGAAGACTCTATGAATACTACAGTAAAAGTGATTTTTAAAAGGCAATAATCAGGCTAAAATAGATTTTAAAAATTTATTTATGTGAGAAATTATTTTTCACCCTGGTGATTTTTTTTTTCAAATCCTTCTTTACACCCTGGCAAGTTTTGTGTCAATAAATATAGAGAAAAGTGAATAATTAATATATCATCTGAAGTTCAACAAATAGTTTCTTGTTGCATTTTCTTCTTTATATGCCCTCATTTCCTATGTCTTTTCCCCAAACATGAATGTGTTACCTCAGGCTAAAGATATGTTTCATTTGAGAAGTATGCATTCCAGTGTGCAAGACTATCTTTTTATCTACATTTTTCTCTCAGTTTTTTTTTATCTGTCTGATGGTGCTGTGCAGGTTTATTATGACAATATGATATCTTTTGTCCTATTGTTTCTAAACCCCAATGTTAGAGTATCAACCAATGTCTGTCTGTGTGCAATGGCTAAAAGTAAATAAGCAGGAGTTTTCAGAATAGAAGGGTTTATTAGAGAATTGGCCAATCCAGAATACAGGCAAGCTCCTGCCTTCTTGACTCCCAGATGGCATATAGGCTACAGACTGTACTGGGCAATATCACAAGACACCACCGGTTACGGTTTCAGAGCTGTGTTGGGAGCTGATTGGTAAGGGTAATTAATCATTTCTTCAGGTCTTGGGTATATCTCTGAGGTCTGCTCCTGCACCCCTCTGTCTGGTCTCAGGGGAAGGTAGCCAGGAGGTAGATTCACTTTATACTCAGGAGCCCAAACATAACTTAGGTCAAGATGTTATCTTTAACCTGCCAGCGGTCCAGACCTTGAGACCACTGGTCAGGTCCCAGCTATTGTCTTCTGCTACCTCGGGGTTGCTGATTACTCAAGGGAAAGACTGTATATATCTGAGGGGTGGAGAGAGAGAGAGAGAGAGAGAGAGAGAGAGAGAGAGAGAGAGATGATTCATAGGGCTAGGATTTAAAGAACCCTTGGTTTCACTATCAATTTCATAAACTTTCTTGCTCTACTAATTCAGTTCATTTTATTCCCCCTTTTTTTCTTTGTTAAAACTCACATCCAACAATAAGTAGTTACTGAGAGTTTGTTAATTGTCTCCTCTTCTTTTCTGTGTGTTCCCCTTTACAATCTTCTTTCTAGCGTAATAGCGCTAGCCAATCATTGAATAATTGATAAGTCCTAAACATTGCATTTAATGTTTTACATGCATTGTCATATTGAATCCAATAAGAATCCTAATACTAAGTAGGAACAATTTTTATGCCTATTTACAGATCAAGAAAATGAAGCACAGAAAAGTTCAAGTCAAATAATTTGTGATGGAATATGAACTCAGTCGATTCATGCCCCTAATGATACCAAACTCAGGTTTGTCCGCCTGCTGCTTCAAAAGCCAATACTTAAGAGACAGGTGCTGATGTAAGAAAAGATGGTTTATTTGGGTGCTGGCAGCCCAAGGAGATGGCCATCTCTGTCCTAAATCCCATCTTAACATCTCAGTGCAGGCAGGGGTTTTTATTAGGAGGTAGAGGGAAAGCAGAACAAAGAAATCAGGGGAGGAGGTTTGAAGGTCTTTATGTGTAAGTCAGTACAGTCTACTCTATTCCAATGATTATTTTGAAACTGGTCAAGCAGAGGTCTTGTTTTTATGTTTGAAAGCCATCAAGTCTCCTGGAGCTGGAATGTCCGGTTGTTAGACCCTGTTTATATTACATATTTGTTAACAATTCATCTTTCTCAAAAACACTTTTACCAGAAACAATATTAAAAGACTGGATAGGTGATTTGCTATAAGATCATTTACCCTTCATAGACTACCTATCATTGTCAAATGCTTGTGAACACCAACTGACAACTGATGTCAGCCTTGTTAACAAGTCCTTTAAAACATTGTTATCGTGGCACCTAAATCTCTGATTAATTTTGGTTAGAGAAATAGATTTAAGGTAAATAAATAATGGTATCAGAATTTTTAGCAACATGCACATGGTCAAAGTATACTTTACACATGATCCCGGTAGCTTTCTACTTGATGTTGATCAGGCCCATGGATTTAATTTAAGGGTTTCACTGAATAGACAGATGGTTACAGGGAACCCAGTAATACGAGGGAGATTGTTTTTACAAACGAATATTACCCTTGCTATTTCACACACCTGTGTGTATAGATAGTGCAGTAATTTATGGCATCATTCCGTTTGATGCAATTTTAGTTACTTTCACAGGCAAAATGGTATATCTGTGCACAGTTAAAACATGTCCTTATGAACACTTCACTCATACATCAGGTCAAGCATTAGTAAACAAATACTAAATAAAGTTTACTATATTCTGTCCATTTGGCTGGACCTTGAGATTACTGAAAATAACAAAGATAATGTTAAATCCTTGTGAAATAGCTTTAATAAATATGTCAACTAAGTGGTACTGTAGGTTTCTGAGTCTAAGATTTATTTTCTTTTTTATTTTTTCACTGCAGTAGCAATACCTGAATGTAGATACTGAATGCCAATGTTTCATTATAATAAAACGCAATATATAGGGTTTCAGAAATCTTTTATTTTTTAAAATTTTAGTCATTTGCAAAAATAGGTTTGATTATTTAAAGGTCTATAAATTATTCTTTATTCAAAATTTCTATAATTTTAATCATGTTGCTTTAATTGCAATAGATTGTAAATTTGCAATAAAATAACAAGAGGGGAGGCTGTAACAGATGTTCTGTCTGCACATGTGATTGCGCCTGAGACAATCAAGAATTCATCATACTTAATCTTCATCAATTGAAATATACTGAACTTCAGTAATGCAAGGTCTGCACATTCAAAAGATTCTGACACTTAGGATAAAAATTTTTTTACTGGGACATTTTCTTTCTAAAGTGGCTAATTTACCCCAAGTATTTCTTCATTCTTTACTACAAGTAATTTTATTTAGTTGTGTATTATTTTCATATTATTTGATTATAAGGATGGCTATTATTTTTTATAGATGCAGTCATTTTAAAATGTATTTTTTGATCATTTGATATTTCTTTGTACATGACAAGTATTTCACCTAAATAAGTAAAATGTCATCTATGCTTAAACTGGATGCAATTTGTAAATAATTATGTTAAATTACTTCTTTGAAATGTATTACTCAGTTGGCAGTTTAATTTAATTGATTCAGGTAATTAGAAAATCCTACTGAACAGCACATTAGCAATAATATTTTCATTAAAAATACAATTTAGGCCTGAATCAGTATTATATACAATGGAAATTATTGAAAATATGGTACATTCTAGGCAGTGTTTTTCATTATTATTTTATCTTAGAAAATATGAGGTAAAAAATAAAAGAGGAAAAAGGAGCCATAGGATTTTATATTTGGAACATGCTTCAAGTGATAGTTTGTGGAAACGTGTAAGAAATGGAGGGCGGGAAGGAGAAAGGATAAGAGAGCAAAAGAGACAAAGTAAAGGTGAAGGAAGAGGAGTGCAGAAATAAGGAGAGAAAATGCAGGCAGTCAGAAACTAAAAGAATAAAAAGAAGAAGAGGAAAAAGAGGAGGAGAAGGAGAAGGAAGAAGTGGGAGAGGGGGTGGGCAAGGGAAAGGGAAAGAGAAGAAGGGAAACACGGAAAGAGAAGCAGGAAATTAAAAGTTAAAAGACCAAGGCTTTTCCTTCCACTTGCAAGGCCAGACGTTCTCCTGCTGACACTCTGAGGCTCCTGTAAAGAATCAAGCTGTTGGGTAATGAGAAGGTGAATCCTGCCTTGAGGTTTGCTCTCAAAGAAAAGGAGTGGGTGTGGGGGGAGAAATAGAGCTTCCTGCCAATGGGACCCGGGGAGAAGCAATTAGGTCTTGGCTAGTTCGCAGGCACTGCAGATGCCATTTGTCTGCACAGGGAATGGTCTTGATTTCTGGGTAAATGACAGCAGTTTGAGAGGCTCCTGAGGAAATGTGGGGAGTTGTGGAGGAGCACAGGGAAGGTGAACCTAGAGGTCAATGTAAAATGTAAAGTGAATGGGTGTGTGTGGGGGGGTGGGGGTGAGGGGAGCCAAAACACAGAATTGCCCTTGATGTATACCTTCCAGAATATCTTTCTATTCACTCTGAAATTTTTCCATTTTAATCTTGTATGATAGGAAGTGAAAACCAAAAGAATGTGCCTCTGACATGTATTCTGAAATTTTATAAAGACCCACGTGGGGAGAGAGAAGCCAAAATGAAACAGAAGTGCCGTGACGGTCTTTGTTTACTGTTTTCATTCATGGTATGCGGTCGAGTTCCTCGTTTGCTGTTAACATAGATCTCTGTGACAGGCTAAAACCCACTGGTGACCCGTCAGTGTGCCCACCATTTAAACAAAATAGAATCAGAGCTTATGAAACAGAATCATGATTCAAAAAATGTCATGACAGGATTCGGAAAGGGCAATGAAAGTCACATTCAAAAGACACGCAATCTCTGGAGGGCCTTTTAAATTTCATCTACAGAATAATTTCCATAATATTTAGCTGCCTTCTCAGCAGGATTAAAAAGATCTAAACAAGTTCTTTAAATAGAAAATCTACAATGGTACCATAAGAAACAAAGTACAGTGGGGCATTGAAAGGGGGGTTGAGACTATGGGTGGCCTCTCTGTAGGTTATTCTTTGTCACCAGCACATTACTTTGTGACAGATCATGAAAATTAGTGCACATAAATACATATGTGAAATTAGGATAAAAAAGAGCGCATGTTCTTGGCATACATTTGGTGTATAAGTAGCAGCTGTCTTTGTCAAAGTTTAATATTCTTTTTATATATTAAACTAGGGGCCCAGTGCACGAATTCATGCACCTTGAAAGGAACTGTGGGCCGTGAGGCTGTGGTGGGCACAGGGGCGGGTCTCGGCCTATCCCCGGTCTCCTGTCTGCTGGCAGCCCCGCTCCCACTGCCGCCGCTCCCACCCACTGAAGGCACAGAGCAATTGGGGCCAGCTCAGGCAGCGGGTGTGAGCGGCAGCTGCTGTCCCCATTACCCCTCAGGAGCAGGGGGAGGTGGAGAAGCCCTCAGGGGTGATCAGGGCCGGCAGCTGCCACTTGCATCAGCTGATGGTGCCAAGCGATCGGGACCGGTGCAGGCACCAGCAGCAGGTGCACGCTGCGGCTCTGGTGCTGGCTGTGGGTGCAAGTGGGGCCGGCGCTGGCAACAGGTGCAAGCACTGGGCAGGACCACGGCACACGGGAGCAAATAATTTTCAGTAACCACCAGAGGCTTGCCTCGATGACAGCAACCGGCACCCCGCCTTGGTCTGGTGCCCCCCGCTCATCTGCTCCACCATCCCACTGCGGCCAACACCCACCATGTTCCGCGCACACCCCCTGGTGGTCAGCGCACATCATAGCAATCAGCTGTTTGGTTGTTTGGTTGTTCCCCCATTCGGTCTATTTGCATATTAGCCTTTTATTATATAGGATTAACCATCTCACCACATCAAATCATTTTTGGAAATGGTTAGGTAATGCAAATAAATGAATTTTTCCTACATATGTTTTTTAGCAAATTGCTGTCATTCTTAATTCACAAATTTCATGTAGATTATGAAATAGACATGTGGTCCTCTTTATACATATTCTGCACAATTAATGCCTTTGTGGTAATGACGACAGCAAGGTAAATGAGGGGAAGTAAATGACAAAAAAATTTGGAAACTACCTGTAATTGTCTGTATTCTGGAAAAAGAATCTAGGGAGTTAATTTCTTCTTAGTTGCTAAAGTAAGCAAAGCAGAATAGCATTTATAAGAACATGAACTCCTTGGTTGTGTCTGTCATATAGTACTTTCACTCTTAAGTGGACTTAATACAATATTTGTTTTAATCAAAGACAGAAAATTCAAATAAGTGAATCCAATTTTTTTTAAATTTAGATTCAAATACAATGAAAATATACTGAAACACACACACACACTGACTTCTAGGTTGTGCCTTGTAGCATTTTCACTGTGATCTTCAATGGGGTTGATATAAATAGCTATTTGAATCTAACTACTAATAGAAAATCACGTTACAACCAGGATCAATTCTAGACTGGTATTCTTATGACTATGGATATAACATTTTTAAAAATTCTAAATATTACTTTATTAAACATTTGGTATCTGGAAAATGTTTGACTAAAGCCTGGCTTTGATAATTTATGAAGCAATCCATGAATAAATGTAATAAAAACTTCAAAATTTGGACTTTTTCCAGAGTTTTGAGGTTGTTTAATTAGGATGCCAGTGCAGAGAGATGAACATGACTTTATGATTGTTTTCTCTAAACACAAATGCAGTATAGCTTATTGAAGATCCTCACTGAGCTGTGGTAAAAGCTCTCAGGGGAAGGTGCTTTATAACACTCCTCAGCTCATTGACGAAACCCTGGGTTTGAAATCACTGGGGCAGCACACATCTCTACCTTTAACAGGGGAAATCAACCCAACATTCTGAGAAGAGTGGGCCTATCATTTCTGCTTTAATGTGTCCCACAGGTGCGCAGCAAGGATAGAGGATAGGCAAACAGCTTTGACTATTAAGATAAATTGTTACATTAAAAATTGCCTTTGATAAAGACAAACAATATTACTCAATTAGTTTCTAATGTGAAAAAGTTGACAAAAAGAAACTATAACATTTTTTTAAAAAAGGTACCAAGTTGTCTATTCATTTTCTTCATACTTGAATTAAAAGTGCATAAAAAAACCTTGTTTATATCATCCTATATAATAAAAGGATAATATGCAAATCAACCAAATGGCAGAACGACCAGTCACTATGATGCACACTGACCACCAGGGGGCAGAGGCTCAATGCAGGAGCTTCCCTCTGATGGTCAGTGTGCTCCCACAGGGGGAGCGCCGCTCAGCCACAAGCCAGGCTGACAGCTGGTGAGTGCAGCAGCAGTGGCGGGAGCCTCTCTTGCCTCCGGGGCAGCGCTAAGGATGTCTGACTGACAGACATCCCCCGAGGGCTCCTGGACTGCTAAAGGGTGCAGGCCAGACTGAGGAACACACCACCCCCCGCAGTGTACGAATGTCATGCACCGTGCCTCTAGTATAATATATAATACTGTATATTCCATACATTATATATCTATAATAATAAAAGCATAATATGCAAATCGGCTGAATGGCCAAACAATGGAACGACCATTCATACAAACTTCCGGACGACCTTCTGGACAAAGCCGGGGCTGCGAGGGCCGAGCCCCTTGCACGAATTTTGTGCATCGGACCTATAGTATTATGTACACTGAGTGGCCATATTATTATGATCTCTGAACACATAATAATCTGGCCACTCAGTGTATATCCTATATAATAAAAGGCTAATATGCAAATTGTCCCTTCGACCAGGAGTTCGACCAGCAGGCAGGCCAGCCAACTGCCCATGTCCCCGCCCCCTGGCCAGGCTGGCTGGACCCCACCCATGCAAGAATTCAGGCACCGGGCCTCATATATATATATGCTGAGTGGCCAGATTATTATGACCACCCCATCAGTACTTTGTTGGGCCACCTTTTGCCTTCAATACTGCAGTGATTATTCTTGGCATTGACTCCACGAGATGTTGAAAGGTGATGCGGGGAATCTGACACCATGCCTGATGAATAGCACTGTCCAGTTCTGTGAGATTTGATGGTTGTGGAACCAGCTGCCTGATGGCTCTTTTAACTTCGTCCCACAAATGCTCAATCGGATTGAGATCTGGTGATTGTGGGAGCAACCTAAGCAAGGTAAAGTCTTCCTCATGTTCTTGAAACCACTCCTGCACAATACAAGCACCGTGCTACTGAAGGGTACTGGGTTTGATTTCTGGATACATATGGGAGACAAATGATGGATATTTCTTTCACACATCAATGTTCCTCTCTTTTTCTCTCTCTTTTCCTTTCTCCCTCTGTCTCTCTATTCAATTGAAAAAAAAAATGCCTCTTGCCTCTTAGTTATTAGAGTCAATTTGTCATTTGTGTATTTTTACAAATACTTATAAAATAATATTAATAATTACAATTTCAAATACCAAAGCATCATTTAATGCTAAATGTTTATATCTAATTACAAAATCAATTAACTAAATTGTGCATGGCAATGACAAATATTGTCAAATCATTTACTTCCTTCTGTTATGCTAATATTAAAGAAAAAGCAGTACATTGAAATCACTGGAATCTATGTTGAAACGTATATTTGTAAGACAAAAATTCTATTTATTCTATGAGTCTTTGAAGAAATAAAATGAAAAACATTTTTAATTGTGATCAATTTTAAGCAGGGACTACAGAAACTATCAAAACTTGCCAAATATTTTGAAAATAGCACATTTGCCGAAACCAGTTTGGCTCAGTGGATAGAGCGTCGGCCTGTGGACTAGAGGCCCAGTGCATGATTGAATCATGCACGTGTAGGGTCCCCTACACGCTTTCGCTTTCGATCACGGGGGAGCTGGGTGCCTGTCCGCTGGTGCACCAGGCCTTTCAGAAGCCTCCAGTACGGCAAAGGCTTCTGAAAGGCCTGGTGCCTGAGCGGACAGGCACCCAGCTCCCCCGCTTTTGATGGTCTGCGGTGGGACGTGAGCTCGCTGCCCCAGAGGCCCCTTCTGTGCTGCAGCACAGCCATGGAGCAGATGCTGAGCTCCAGCCGCCGCTGGCACGCGACCTCAGTGTCCTGCCAGCCCAATCGGCCACCCCGGCCACCCCGAGTGTCCCCCCCCCCACGCCTCCTGGCCAATCGCGGGCATAGCGAAGGTACAGTCAATTTGCATATTTGTCTATTATTAGGTAGGATTATTACTTTACTAGTGCCCCGGTGCATGAAATTCATGCACGGGGGTGGGGGTTGTCCCTCAGCCTGGCCTGTACCCTCTCCAATCTGGGACCCTTTGGGGGATGTCCGAGTGCCATTTTAGGCCTGATCCCTAAACCAGTAGTTGGATATCCCTCTCACAATCCAGGACTGCTGGCTCCTAAACACTCGCCTGCCTGCCAGCCTGATCACCCCCTAACTGCTCCCGTGCCAGCCTGATTGATGCCTAATTGCTCCCCTGCCAGCCTGATCACCCCCAACTGCCCTCCCCTGCTGGCCTGGTCACCCCCAACTGCCCTCCCCTGCTGGCCTGATCTGGCCTCCGACTGCCCTCCCCTGCTGGTCTGGTTGCCTCCAACTGCCCTCTCCTGCTGGCCTGATCGCCCACAACTGCCCTCCCCTGCTGGCCTGTTTGCCCCCAACTGCCCTCCCCTGCCAGCCATCTTGTGGTGGCCATCTTGTGACGACGTGAGGGTGGCCATCTTGTGATGGTGTTGCGTGTGATGCCACTTAGGCTTTTATTATGTAGGATACTCTAATTATAGAAAGAGATCATAGTTAAGCATATTTCAAGGGTCAAATTCAACTTGCTTAATTTTGATTACAAATGAAAATTTTAATATATAAGACTGATCAACTCAACAGTAAATAGTAAATATCAAAATTAAAAAGAAACACTTCTCAATCTTAGAGTAATTTATTTGAATTTATATATGCAGAGAATAACACAGTTAATGTTTTTGGGTTTTTTATTTGGAAGACTTCTGTGACAAACAATATTGAGTGATTACCATCTTATATTACTTGACATTGAAATAATTTCACATGAGAAAAAAAATAGTTAAGCTAATACATGCACTTTATTTTCTGTTATACTAAATCTCTTTAGGAGCAAGAACCCCTTCGTATTCAGGTTATCTAAAAAATATTCAAAAAATTTTGTGAAATAAACAAACTCAGTCTTACTCAGATTAAAAAAGAAGCTGATTTTCATGTTGAATGGAAAAACTAGGAACAGCAGATGTGTATGCAAAGGTAAATAAAAACACTGGCTGCTTCTCAGTAGGGGTGAGAGTCTGCCTTTCACGCCAATTTATGTACGGTATAACAAGTAACCACTAAATGTAGTAGCGGGAGGAAATTTGGCTGGAATTGTTCCTTTTACAAGTCGCAGCCACACTTCCTGCCCATAATTTAATTCCAACAAGGCATCCCCAGTCAAAACCCTATCACAATGTATTTCACTGTTAGTATTTTCAGATTCAAATGTAAGCTTGTCTCTCCCATCAACCACCAAAAATCCAGAGAGATGAGCACTAAATGACTCAATGGTATACTTAAAAACATATACCCCTAGATACGGAATTCTGAATTTTCCAGTTCTTGGAGTATATGAAGATCCGTAATTGACCTCCAAATTATTAAACAGAATAGGACCAGGTGTAGTCATTCCATATGTATGAGATGCAAAAAATGCCACCATCGGTGCGTATCTGTAAGAACCTTTGGAAAAATCTGTAAAAGGAAATAAATGGAAAGAGTTAATTTTTATGTTTTTACCTTGTTTTGCCTTTCCTCGTATCTTTATCATTTGTCTCAGTTACACAAAGGATTAGCAGAAGTAAAAGGTCATTCATTGTATTTAACAAGGGCAGGTGTGTCTGGATGCCTGCCTCTTCTCTTGGCTGAGTTACCAGAAAGCAGTTTCTCTGAGCCTCAGTTTCCCCGTTTAGATCAGGACAGAACTAGAACGATAATAACATTCTACCTCCCTCATAAAAATGCCTCAAAGATTAATTTGCATATTGCTTTGATCTCTCCAGGGATAAAGGAATTCAAAGCACTCGATGATTATTATGGTATGCCGGAATGTTTTAAGGCCCCTTGAAGGCACTGAAGCTGACATGATGCAGAAACAATTTTTCCAGCACCTTGTCAAACAGTTTCTAGAGGCTAAACGAAAACCAAATGAAGTCATTTCACTATAGAGAAGTAGACAAAAGGAATTTTCTATGTAATTAATGCCAAATGTACTAACAAAGGCTGAGATTTAAAAATAGACTAAAAAAATGTACTCTTCACTATGCAGCATATTAAAAGCCTGCTTTGAAGTGTTTTTTTGCTCTCATTAAAGAGAATGCATTTTAAATGTAAAAAGAAATCAGAAATGGCACACGCTTCAAGTAAATTTATAGCAACCAATAATTACAAAGGTAAATGGACAGAAAAGGCACCTTATTCTACTCAATACATTTGAGCATGTGCTATCAGTCCTTACCTAATCAAAAGGCCCTATTAGCTCAACCTTCATGGAAGATATGCTGTAGTGATACACGCTTATGAAAGTTTCATTTAAATGGCCATGTCTGATAGGAGTCAAAGGTGTACTGTTTAACAACTTGTTTAAGGAGATTTTCTTTTAGGATGCACAAGGGGGGGGGGGGTGGGAGTTGCCTCTATTATGCCAATATCGAAAATTTCAACAAGTGTACATCAATATGAATCCATCTGACAAAAAGAGACATTTCCACTTGTAAATCATGTGCAGTATCCAGTAAGTTTCCGAAGTAAAAGGAATGAATCCGCAAAGGAGGCCAGATTAAGCAGGCTAAAGTGTTCCTTCGTAAACATTTCTAAAAATGTTTTTGCACGAGACACTGAATGAACCCACCGGTGCGGGCACTGTCTTACCTGGAGCTAACGCGTTTTCCTCCACCAGCTTGACCGTGCAGTTGTGACCAGTGAACGGGTGCCGGCAGGCGCAGACGAAGCTAGTCCTCCCGTTTATGCACGTGCCCCCGTTCTGGCATGGGGACCCACTGCACGCTTCTTCTGCTACTGAAAAAGAGTCCACATAAAAGAGGGTAACGGTAACCTACTTCCTGTTGGTTTCAAGTCATCATTTGCAGCAGAATCAGAAAAAAACATTGATGACAAAGAAATAAGAAAAATGAGTTCTCAGGTCCAGCCGCCACCAGTACAGTCACGGGACTTCATGCAAATCCCTGAACTCTTCGAGGAGCTCTCTTTCCTGCTTCTTGGAAGTGGGAGTAATTCT
Organism: Cnephaeus nilssonii; assembly: GCF_951640355.1. NCBI lineage: Eukaryota > Metazoa > Chordata > Mammalia > Chiroptera > Vespertilionidae > Cnephaeus > Cnephaeus nilssonii. Next base: position 59,210,323 of record NC_137072.1, read on the forward strand.
GTGACCCATTGAATTTACTGGTGTGGAAATACGAATATTTGGTCAGCTGTAGAACAGTATAGGATCTGGTCACAGAATCATGTGTGTTTGGAATTGGTACATGATAAAGGTAATATTTCAAGTCATTGGAGAAGCAAAATGTCTACTCAACACATTGTGTGCAGATATTTGGATATCCATAAAAACATGAATTCCACATGTACAAAAATACTACATGTTTAAAAAAACTCATATAATGGCATTACTGTTAAATAAAAGAAATATCTCTGTAGAGATTTTAAATTTTGGAAAACTCTTTCAAAGCCAAACAAAACAAAAACCAGAAGCTATATACGAAAAAATGTTTTAAGTTTGACCACAACAGTATTAAAACTCATTTGCAATAAAAGCCACCATTATCAAAATTCAAAGATAAGTGACAGATTGAGAGAAAACAAAATAATAGACACAACAATCTAATGACTAATATCCATAACATATGAAAAGTTCTGACCAATTAAAAAAAAATGTAACCCCTTACAAAAAGGGAAAAAAAAATGGGCAAATGATATGAATAAATCACTGAACAAAAACATGAAAGCTCACGAAAAATTCTAAAAGCTATTCAACCTTACTATTAATGAAGGAATGATACCACCACCATCATTTTTATAACAGGTGGCAATATTTAAAAAGATAGAAAACATTCCATCATGGTGAAATGAGAGAAATTGAGCATTTTTACAGAATGCTGGCTAGAGCTTAAGTTGTTAGAACCTTTGAACAGGACAATTGGGGCCATATTTATTAGAATTTAAAAGGATAATTTGCTTTGAATCAGAAATTTCTTCTGGTAAAATGTATACTCTAGACACACTTCCTAAGTATACAAAGATAACGGGTCAAGAATGTTCTTTATGCCATCATTTGCATTAGAGAACAATTGTAACACACCTAAATGACCATTGATGTGGGACTTGTTAAATGAATTACAATATATTTTCACTAAGAAATATTAGACAGCAGTTAAAGAATGAGGCAGATTCCTCAACACATTTGATTTACTGAAGACAACCAGTTCACTCATTAGAGTTTCACTTATTTAGAAAGCCTCAAATTCTGAATATGGTTATAAACATGATACATAATTATGTAAATGCAGAGAAAACATGGGAAGAACACATACTACTGGCCACAGTTATCACTAGGGCACCACCTTGTGGCAATAGTGTAAACACTTTACAATCTACTCATTTCAACAATTTTTAAATTTAGGGTTATTTGTCTTGTTTAACATTTTTCTCAAGAAGTGCGATCTATAAATACTTTATATAGATTCTGCTTCATATTTAAATAATTAAATTTCACATAAAATGTGACTTGCATGATTAGAAGTTTTGGCAAAGAAAATATATATTACTTATGCAATTAGAAATTGATTTAAATTATTTTGGTATATTCTCTGAAATACCCTGTAAACTATTTTTCCGACAAAGATACATATAAAAAATATTACATGTGTAATGTATTTTAACAAATGTTTTAAACCAGCCTACATTTCTGCAACCATGTGAATAGGTTATTAAACCCTTCCATTTGCTGTTAGTTATCATTCTAAAACCAAGCCCATTATTTGCTGGCTTTAAAAATCTTTAATGACTCTCCATTACCTAGAGAAATGTGAATTCTTTATGTCAAAGCACGGGCTTTGTCTGTTTTCACATTCTCTAAATCTAGCACAGTGATCAACTCACAGGATAGTATTCAATTAATGTATTTCACTGGAAATGAATCAACTGTGAGGTGGAGTTGATGGAATACTGAATTATTTATGTGACCTGATTAGCTCTGTAATTCTTATTTTCCCAGATGGGAAAATGCCACTGTCACCTGTAGACTTGACCCTGCCCATGAATCAGGGATCAATGACAGAAACCAAGAAATCTGCATTGCTATGGATTCTACTGTGATTCTCCAGGACCAGGGCCATTGCCTTTTCTTTAATGTTCAGGCTGCACATTTCATTTTTCTTGCCCTTGTGTTCCATTACCCCTAAAAACAGGATCTTGCCTTGTTCTCCTTCCTTGAGTCATTTCAGAGGGTGCCATTTTGCCATTTATTTCAATTCCTTTGTAGGGTCGTTCATCTAGAGTAAAAATCCACTTGATCCAATTGGGACCTGCACTTTCTCCTATTGCCGTGGTAGCTCAAACTTGCTGAGACCACACCTGGTTTGCCTTCTAGGATATCTGTCATTGTGCCTATAGATTATCTGCTGGGGTACCTCACCCACTGGTCTGCACCCGCCTGCTGCTTGTGTTTTAAGTTGCTTTTCTTGCCTTCCTTGATGTTTTAGGTACCTCTGGTCTCTGAGTCCAATATGACCCACATTACAACACATAAAAGTATTCCTATGCTTCCCAGAACTGAACATACTGTGAATTGAGTCTAAATCAGAGCAAGCTAAGGTAACAATTATCATAAAGAAATGACCTTACACTTCTGTTAATGTTCCATAAGAATTAAATGTTCATTATCTATTTTTGTACTTGAATCACATTGTGTCATAACAAAATGTCTATGTTCTGATGTCACAGATAGTCTTTCAAAAATTCCATATTTATTTAATTCATTTTAACAAGAATTCACAATTATTATTGATAACTAAATGTATCTTATTACATTTGACTTATCCTCTCTAGTCTTTGTTTTAATTCTATATGCAATGTTTTAACCACCCCTCCCAGCTTTTTTATATTTCCCAAAGTTATGTTTAATGTGTTCATCCAAGTCATCAATACAAATACTTTATGAATCAGTGTCAAGTGCACAGCTTTATAACACACAACTAAAGATTGGTTGGCACTGATTTGTCAACTGAAACTATTTGTACTTTGTTATACAAGCTACAAATCTACTTTTGTGAATCACCTGACTTGCATTTTTCTACTTGATTTCTAAGATACTTAAAAATGGTTAGGTACCTTTATAAATTTCTGTGCATATCTGTGCTCAACAGGCAGTTTGTCCTTGAGTTAACAACAAAAATAAGACTTAAATACAGCATCATTTTCTTTTTGACAACTTCCCTATCCCAGTCAAAAGGCTTAATTATATATAATTCTCTTATCATCTGACCTCGGCAATTTGGTTATTAAATTTGCCACACTATAGTGTAATTACTCCCATGTCCTTCTTACTTCCAACTCGAGTGCAAGCATTTGTGAGGTCAGGGCTCAGGTCTTTTATTTCTTAAACTTTGTGTCCCTACTGAATAGCACAGCGCCTGACATACAAAAGTGTTAAATGTCTTCCTGAAGTTGAATAAACAAAGTAATGAAAGATTAACTAGATAATCACATCAGTCTTATCCAATACTTTATCCCTTCTTCACAGTTTCTCAAAAATTACAAGGTTTTTTTAAAATCACCAATCAATATTTATTGTGCAATTTCAATAGTTATTTGTGGAATCTTGGTTTAGAATGAGTTTTCATAGCCATTTCAACTGCCTAGTTTAAGCAAAAAGTAACAATTTATTTAGCTATCTATAAATTTCATGATGTTTCTTCAAACATCGAAACACTAAAAGTGTTGATGATTCATATAATTTTACAAGTATTCTAAACTTACACATATTTTATATATTATGCATTTTATAAAATAATCAAAATTATTAGATTATCTGGAGGAAAATGATTGAAACAAAGTTCTTTCAATATACCTATGATGGCTGTAAAACTAGAAACTAAAGGCAAAATAATGATAAAGGATTTCTCAGTCGCCAGGATTGTGTGAACTTTAAGAGGAGACATGAGTTAGTGTTTTTGACACTGACTGGGTTTTCGTAGCTTACAGGAGGCATGATGTCACTGGCATGGTTTTCTAGAGACCTGACTCATTTCAAGCACACTTTCCACAACTTCTCCACCTCGGGCTTCAACCCTCTTCAACTCTTCCCAGTCCATTTATTTTCCGTAATGCAGATCAGTGCAACTTGTAGAACAGTTCTGCCAACTCAACATTCTACTATTTTGTGCAAGTAGTGTAACTAATCTTTCAAAATGTATTCCCCTGATCTGAACATGACTAAAATTACATTGCCATTGTCTTGGAATGTTTCATAAGTCTCCATTTGTTCTGGCTTTTGCTTTCTGAACCCTGATATGTGCTCAAATTATACTTTTCTATTAATCCTACTTCCATATTTCATAAATGTTCATGTTAAATTTGAAATGATTGGAGAGCTCCCTACATTTTCAAATCACTCTGCCTTTGCTAACATTTGCCATTCTTATTATAATTACTTGCTTAATGTATGAGCTCCATTGAGAGGAGAGACTGTGTTGAATTTACCACTCTATCCACTCAGTATTACTCAGTACTCATTCAGAATTTCCTCATTAGGTTTCTGATAAATAAAATGAAGGGGCACATTGTATTGATATCTTCTACTTCATTCTTATTTTTATTTATATTGTACACAATATTAGAGGCCCAATGCACGAAGATTCGTGCAAGAATGGGCTTTCCTTCCCCTGGCTGCCAGCACTGCCTTCGCTCTGGCTGGAGCCGCCTTTCCGCCTTCCCACACTGCCCAGGGGCCTGGAGCGGCTGGGGCGGCTGGGGCAATGCATCCCGCCCCTCCTCCAGCAGCTTGGTGCCTGCGTATGCAAATTAACCCAACATCTTTGTTGGGTTAATTTGCATACTCACTCCTGATTGGTTCATTGGCGTCACAAAGGTATGGCCAATTTGCATCTTACTCTTTTATTAGTGTAGATGTCATATATAACATTTTTATATATTATTTTACTTTTATTTTATTATTTATTTTAATTAACACTTAATTTATATTTTATTGCTTAGTTCCACTTTAGCATCAAGATCATAATTCTTTAAAAATATTTTTATTGCCGTGACCGGTTTGGCTCAGTGGATAGAGCGTCGGCCTCCAGAAGGGTCCTGGGTTCGATTCCAGTCAAGGGCATGTACCTTGGTTGTGGGCACACCCCCAGTAGGGGGTGTGCACAAGGCAGCTGATCAATGTTTCTCTCTCATCATTGATGTTTCTAACTCTCTATCTCTTTCCCTTCCGCTTTGTAAAAAAAATCAATAAAATATATATATTTAAAAATATTTTTATTGATTTTAGAGAGGAAGGGAGAGGGTGAGGGAGAGAGAGATAGATACATGAATGATGAGAGTGAATCATTGATTGGCTGCCTATTGCATGCCCTCCCCCACCAGGGATTGAGCCCACAACCTGGGCATGTGACCTTGACCAGAATCGAACCCATGACCCTTCAGTCCACAGACCGACGGCTATCCACTGAGTCAAACCGGCTAGGGCAAGATCATAATTTTTATTTCTTCATTTTAACAATAATTTTGTAGAAGGCAGATAACTGATCCCTACTTAGAGCAGAGCAGAGTTTCCAACAGATTAGTGAGGGAGGCTATCATTATTTATTACAAATAAATATGTTGCCAGGCAGGACTTGAACTTAGGTTTCCTGGTTCCAAAATCAGTGCTCTTTAGTCATCCCAACTGCCTTTATGCAGAGTCACAGAAATTAGAAATGGTTTCAAAGTCATATAAAACAGTTAAATATTCACTAGGCTCTTATTTTTCTCTCTCAAACTGCTTATATTCACAGCAATTATAATTTTAAAAGTTACATTTGGTATATGACCAAATCTTTTATCAAATGTAATCTTTCTTAGAAGAGAAGGGATTATTGTGAATAAAAGAGGTTTATTAAGGAGTGCCAATACATTTGATATATCTTGGGGGAAATGGTTAAAATAAAAAGTCAATGGTCTCCCAGCAGGAGCCTGGTATCCTCAGCAATGACGCTGCTGACTTTATATTACAGCAGGATTCAGCTCCTCTTGGAAGGCAAGCAGCCAAACTCTCTGCAGGGACAGGTCTGCCAATTGCTATACAAACAAATCTTCAAAGATGAATTAAAACCCTCTTGATGTCTATTGGAATATTGTTTAGAAAAAAATCAAATATTTAGAGAACCAACCAGGAACAGCTTATCATCATTGGCCTAGGAAGATCATAATTAGCATATCTGAACATAGGAATGGCTCAAATGGAAGTGGTAGGGATGAATACTCTAAATTTTGCCCTTCTGTGAATAATTGGTGGTGACTTGCAATGACAACTGCCTAATGATCAAACCATAGAAAAGTCAAACTGAGAAGTAGTACCTTTATTTCTGCCTGGTCAATGCAGAAACAAGGGGCCATATTTGGATCCCCTAGAGAAGAAATTCCCTGGGAATATCAACTCTTGCTGTATGGAATATTCAGATGTGGTCTGACTCTTGAACACATATGATATGATGCGTCCAACAGAAGCAAAAGGAAGAGAAAGGCAGGTGAATATACTCCACAATCTCTTTGAGTACAGAGGTTGAGGACTGAGCCCTGAGTCCAACAGAACAGGAGTCAGGCTCAATCACTTACTAGCTGCATGACCTGAGATAACTTTAATTCACCCATCGGAGGGTGAGTTTACTCATCTTCAAATAAAAATAATGATAGTTAGCTCATAGGTATTATTAAATGAAGTAATGTGTAGAGTATAATTTATACAGTGCCTGGGATATACAAAGTACTAAATAGTATCAAATATTATGTTATTATACTATTACTAGGCTTCAAAATAAATTAGGTATTAAAATTAAGAGTAAACATGTTTTATCTTTTAAAAACATGTTTATATGATTTTTCTTCCTACAAATTGCACATACTCTGCAAATGATAGTGGCTATAATCTGAATAATATTATTGTGAAATTTGTAAGATGATAATTATCTTGTGGTGTTAGTTATGTAGGGGAGCAATGTGGCTGCATGGTATTTATAATATAACTAGAGGCCCGGTACACAAAATTCATGCCCGGGGGTGTGTGTCCCTCAGCCTAGCCTGCACCCTCTCTAATCTTGGACCTCAAGGGAGGTCCAACTGCCCGTTTGGGCGACCCCAGTAGGATTGGGCCTAAATGGGCAGTCGGACATCCCTTTCACAATCCAGGACTGCTGGCTCCCAACTGCTCACTGCCTGCCTTCCTGATTGCCCCTAGCCGCTTCTGCCTGCCAGCCTGATCACCCCTAACCACTCCCCTGCCAGTCTGATTTCCCCTAACTTCCCTCCCCTGCAGGCCTGGTCACCCCTAACTGCCCTCCCCTGCAGGGCTGGTCACCCTTAACTGCCCTCCCCTTCAGGCCTGGTCCCCCCAAACTGCCCTTCCCTGCCGGCCTGGTCCCTCCCAACTGCCGTCCCCTGCTGGCCTAATCCCTCCTAACTGCCCTCCCCTGCTGGCCATCTTGTGGTGGCCATCTTGTGTCCACATGGGGTCAGCCATCTTTGACCACATGGGGGCAGCCATCTTGTGTGTTGGAATGATGGTCAATTTGCATATTACTCTTTTATTAGATAGGATAGAGGCCTGGTGCACAGGTGGGAGCTGGCTTGTTTGCCCTGAAGGGTGTCCTGGATCAGGGTGGGGGTTCCCTTGGGGTGTGGGGCAGCCTGGGCGAGGGGCCTGTGGTGGTTTTCAAGCTGGCCACGATCCCCGGCAACCCAAGCGGAGGCCCTGGTATCTAGGATTTATTTATTTCCTATAATTGAAACTTTGTAGTCTTCAGCAGAGGCCAGGGCAGGCCAGGAACTTGGCTTCCTCCATCACCAGGGAAACCCAAGCCTCCTTCTCTCTCCGTGGCCACAGCCATTTTTGTTAGGATTTATTTATCTTATATAATTAAAACTTTGTTGCCTTCAGTGGAGGCCTGGGCCGGCCAGGGTGTGCAGGAAGCTTGGCTTCCTCCATTGCTAGGGAAACCCAAGCCTCTTGCTTGCTTGGAGGTATAGCAGATGTATGGTCAATTTGCATATTACTCTTTTATTAGAAAGGATACCAAAAGTCAAAGAAAATACAGCCAAATTTATCCAGAGTATCAGTGTGTTCCACCCTGGTATTAAATAGGGTATCAAAGGAAGTAGTTGGTTTTGCAATTTATTTATTCTTGTAGAAGAACTTAGCCTGAGTTCGCTGGTTTAATTAATGTGAATAGACTTTACCTGCTCAGCTGCCTAATGAATGCCACCAGTGTTATAGCCCATAGAAACAGGGCTGGCTTAATGAGCATGAATATCTATGAACCCACTTAAAATTATGTTGCTGGTCCTACAAAAAGTGAATATCTACCCAAAACATTAAAGTAGGTCAATATATCTTTATTGCCCTAACATTGTTTTCTGTTATCTTTGCTGAAATAAAAATAAAGAACTGTTAATTAATTATAAGCCAAGATCAGGAAGTAATTTAACCAGGGCATCATTGCAAAAAAGAATCAGAGCTAAGCTAATTATTAGCCCATTAGGCCCCAACATTATAAGCGCCTAAGATGTATTCTTTACATTATAAAAGCCTACAGGTTCTTATGCTCTATTAAACTTTTTAACTCCATTAATTTTGAATTAATATTCAAAATTTTATACATACTGCATAGATCCAGGTATTTTTTAGTTTAGGGGGAAAAATGACGCAGTTTGCCTGGTATATGATTGTATATCCTATAGAGCTTAAATGAAACTCATTTGCAGTAATCACAGGAAGAGCAAGGATTAAAATAGTATAGAAAAAGAACAACTCATTACTTTTCCTAAAAGCATTATTATAGAACACCTGAATATTGAAGCACTACCTTTCTCCTAGAAGCATATGCATCTAAATCATTTGTTCTGATTCCACTGCACAAGGTTAGTTCTCCTGGGTCAGATTAATTTAAAGGGAACATAAATAAATACAATAATTTAAACAGTCAAGAGACAATTCAACTTTGTATATTTTGTGATTTTAAATATTATTATAAAAGCTTTCAGAGATTAAATGAGCCATGTTAGGATAAAGATCACCCTTTGTAATTAAAAGGCAACAAAATTTACCCAACTGAGTATATAATTTAACAACAGATATACACGGTGGAGGCAAAAGTTGTTCATATGGAAAATAATACAATAATAAATAGTAATACAAGAATGAATTCTGCATTTTCGCATACTCACAACTATAAACCTACTTTTGCCCCACCCTGTTTATGAGGGGAACACTGCCATTTTCTTTAGTAGGAATCAGTAGCTCTACTTTTCACTGTGGAAAGATTATTTAATATTACTCACATGCCAAACATATTCCTAAAACACTTCTTTCATCAGCGAGACTATTAGTTTATAGGCATTGCACTGAATTTCTCTTTCTTCCCAAAATTAGGCCCCCTCTTCAGTGTTTATAAACATCTGTTAATGGTACTGCTACTCTCTCATTTCCCAAGTTCAAAACCGTAAAATATTCTAGGTCTCTCCTTCCCCAAGTGCCCAGCATTCAAGCTGTGAACAGTTCACACGTTTTTGCAGTGATGCAGTCTGCAACATATTTCTACCAATAAGCTCAATAAAACATCTTCTGCACTCTCATCACTTGAAAGGAAGAAACACAGTTTCTTCGGAGAGATGAACTGACTTAAGGATCTACAGAAACTTACAGAAACAACGAGGACCAGAATCATAATTGGTTGAGCCATCAGAACATTAATGTTTCTACTGTCCCTCTTCTGTTTCTGTTGATTTTACTTTCACAACATTCCTCACCACTGTTCAGCTACCTCTTCCTTTGATCTGTCTCTTATTGCTCTTGCCAGGAATGTGCTAGCTGGTATTTCTAACTTCCTGTTTTGCAGTCAGGCTACACACTACTACTGCTAGCTTCATGCTTCTGAGACCGTTCTTATCGCATCCAAGCCTCTGCGCCATATTTTCAAAGACCACTTTGTACAAAATTATGTCTAAATGCCTTGTGAGTGCTATGATCTGAGTGTCCTGCCCAAAAAAATTAATATGTTGAAATCTTAAACCTCGAAGTTGATATTTGGAGCTGAGGCCTTTGGGAGATGCTCATGTATCCATGCCTCTGTTAGGTCATTAGGGTGAAGCCCTCATGAATGGGATTAAATTTTTGTTTTTGTTTTGTTTTAATAGCCCTTTTTACTATTTACTATTGTTGCTTATTTTTATTTATTTACTTATTTTTAATATGGACACTATTATATATGTCCCATTTCCCCCTTTTTGTAAACCTCTACCCAGCTCCTGCCCCTTATTCCCTCTGGCCATCACTATAGTGTTGTCTGTGTCTATGGGTTTTGCATATATGTTCTTTGATTAATCCCTTCTTTCTTCTTTCATCCAGTCCTCCCACCCTCCTCCCCTCTGGGAGCTGTCAGTCTGCTTCATGTATCCATGCCTCTGTTTCTATTTTGCTCATCAGTTTGTTCTGTTCATTAGATTCCACATGTAAGTGAGATTATATGGCATTTGTCTTTCTCTGACTGGCTTATTTCACTTAGCGTAATAATCTCCTAGTACAGGTCCATCCATGTTGTTGCAAAAGGGAAGATTTCCTTCTTTTGTAATGCTGTGTAGTATTCCATTGTATAAATGTACCACAGCTTTTACCCCACTCCTCTACTGATGGGCACTTGGGCTGTTTCCAGATCTTGGCTATTGTAAATAATGCTGCTATGAACACAGGGGTGCGTATTCTTTTGAATTGGTGTTTTTGGATTAGAGTTCTTATAAAAGAGACTCCACAGACATCCCTCACTGCTTTTACCATGTAAGAACACAGTGAGAAGTCACCAGCTGTGAACCAAAAAGAAGGCCCTCTCTAGAATGCAACCAGGCTGGCATTTTGGTCTTGGACTTCATAGGCTCCAAAACTGTGAGAAATAAATATATTTTGTTTATAAATCACCCAGTCTATGGTATTTTCTCATGGCAGCCTGAATAAACTAAAGATACTTAGTGGGACATTCATGGCCTTCTGTGATCTACAGAAATGGAATTCCTGCTTACTTATACATTCATTCATTCATTCATTCATTCAATCAACAAAGTTCCTATTGTATAACAGACATTTTGCCAGGTAATGCCAAAATGAATAAGACATATTCTTATCCTACTCATCAAGGAGCTCATGGTTAATACATCTTCAAAGAAAAATGTTCTGCAGGAGCAAATTTGATTGTTTTACAGTTTTGTCAGAAAAAAAGTTATGAAACATGTAGACAATATATATATACTGTGAGCACTTATTTTGAAATGATGCCTAATTTACATAGGATAGGATCAGATTCAAATAATACTTCAATGATCTTAGAATTACATAACTGTTTACCCAAGTTCTAGCAACTTCCTTTTTTTTTTCTTCTTTTGCAACCGCCTTTTCTATCTTATGGTGTTGCTAAACCATACAGATCTACTAAGTAACATTTGAATAGAAAGAGAGATTGAAAGTGATTTTTCAATGATAACTTACCAGGAGATAGAACGTTGTCTGTGTTTCTTTGGGTTCGGCCGATCAGGACAGTGCTAACATTCACTGCAGGTTTCTTAAGCGCATTGTTTTTTTTCAGCAATGATTTTACTTGCTTCTGAGACTTGAAAACATTTGCAAGACTACTAGACAATGATTGGTTTATATGCCAAGTTAAATTTGATAGAGCAATTTGAGTTTTTATTTCAATTATTGACTCTACAAATTCTCTAAGACCTTTCTGAAGAAGTTGAATATCTGGTAGGGAATCATTTATCCAGTGAGGTATGGTAGCATTCAGTTTTGATATACGTGTAGAAGCATTATGACACATTGTTAAAGCTTCATAGAGAGTTTTGTTAAGTAAAGAGAAGTTAATTGAAAGATGAATGGATTTTGCTTCCAGTGCCTTAAATCTAGAGTTTAATATTTGCTGTTGAAGAGCCTGGTCTCTCTCATTTGTGGCCACATTGCCTTTTTTTTGTAAAACATAATAAGGTATGAGCAACTTGGTTACTTTAGACTCAATGTCTTGCAACCGAGTTTCAAAATTTATGGAAATCTTTGTGGCTGAGAGTACTTTTTCCTCCAAATGATTCATATTTTCCTGGTATTCTATCAGTTGGGAAGTGGTTTTATTGACCATTTGATAAATCTTTTGGAAGTTGAACTGACTTAATTTTTCATCTTTAGGAATATCTGCAAGGGCCTTGGCAACTTGCAAAACAAAGTTATATCTCTCATTGTCATTGACCAAAATCTGAATAGAATCATTCAAATGTTGGAATTGAGGAATGAATGCCAAAATAGTTTCTATATTTTGGCTACATTTATCATGGAACTTGGGATTGCACTTTATTGTACTCACGGTCTCTTTTAACATATAGTTATCTTGAATGAAATCAATGGCATTATTTATAATAGTCATTGTCTTATTTAGGCCATCTTCCATTTCTAAGGCATGTTCATTGATACGTCTGTCTAAGGTATCACTACGACTCTGTACTTCATTTCTGAGTAAGTTGTGTCGTTTTGTAAGTTCTTTGATTAGAATATTTAGACTATTGACAGCACTAATCAGATTTTCCACTTTCTTTCTTGTAGCTTTTGCTTCTTTTGGTTGTTCAAATGTTAGTGTCTCTCCAAGTGATGCTCCCTGCTCAAGCAAGGGTTGAAGGATCTGCATATCAAAAGTCAAATCATTTAGCTGCTCATTCATTTTATCCATTTTATTGTCCATGGGAAAGATGACCTCAGCCAATGTTTGGTTTAAAACTTGTAAATTCTCTTCTGCATCCTTAATTTGAAATTTAAAATCATTTCTGCACTTGGATAACACGTCTTCCCATTCACTCTTGACAAATTCTTTCTCCATTTCCAAAGTGATGGTGAGATTGTTAATCTTGCTGTCTTGGGTGTGCAAATCATCAAACATTTGCAGCATCATCAAACCTTGCTTCTTTATATTCTCATGTAGAGTGGACAGGTACTCAGTGACATTATTGCTAACTGATTCTGCAGCTGGAACATTCTTCTCATGTGATACTTGTTCCATTGACAGAAGATGTTCGTGTACTACCTTCATTTTAGAAAGGGTCTTATTGAAGGATTCATAATACAGAATGTTCCTTGAGTGTTCCTGTTCTAGAGCACCTTCTAAATGAGTCTGCCTTGCTTCTAGTTCTTTAATAGGCTTGTCATATGTAAAAGTCATTTCTTGCCTCATATTCACAATGCGATTTTTCAGATCTAGTATATCAGTCAAAGTGGGTCTATTTTCCTGCATTAGAACAGACTTTTGCTGGACTTCTATTGAAACCACGGATTCATTAACTTGTTGAATTACGTGTTTGGTGTCTACAAGGTCCTTTGAGAGTTTTGATACAGTCTTAAAGAGCTGTGCTATAGTCTCTTCCATGTCATTTTGGAAAATTTTAAGTTGTTCTTTAACTATATCCTTTACCAGATCGTTAATGCTTTTAGATTTTAGACCTAGAGAAAAAAAGCAACAAACAATAATAAATGATACATGATTTTAACAATGTAAACTTTAGATATCTCTAAAAAAGATAAAAAGGCCGAAACCGGTTTAGCTCAGTGGATAGAGCATCGGTCTGCGGATTGGAAGGTCCCAGGTTCGATTCCGGTCAAGGGCATGTACGTTGGTTGCGGGCACATCCCCCGGTGGGGGGTGTGCAGGAGGCAGCTGGTCGATGTCTCTCTCTCATCGATGTTTCTAGCTCTCTGTCCCTCTCCCTTCCTCTCTGTGAAAAATCAATAAAATATATTAAAAACAAATAAAAAAAAAACACACTAATATAAAAAAGATAAAAAGTTTGAGGCCAAACACTAATAACATGTAGTAATAAAAATACCTCTTGACTACACTTATGTAATTTTAAAAATGTCTATAGTTTATAGATGGTGATCACTTCCTTAATTCATAAGTTTGAAGGGAGAAATCAATTGTGGTGTAGAACACACCAGAACCATGAATCTAACTTCCTCTGGACAAAACACATGAGGGAACTACTACTGTTTCCAGTTAACAGACTCTTGTATGCAATGATGCTAGGTCTAGTTTTAATCTTGTATGAAAATAAATGATTTGGGGCTTTCTGCCTTAGTAAATAATACCTAATTGTAGGTCATGATTTTTACTAGGTTTCTAGTAATTAAACTTCAGAGTCTGTGTTTTGAGCTTATAAAAACTAATAAATTGACTACAGAGAAATAATTTTATGAGACTCTTAAATGAGGAACAATATGAAATCATAGCTACAACATTCAACAATAGTTTATAATAACAATAAAATAATAATAAGAGGTTTGGAGCTCACTAAGGCAAATGAAAATAGGAATTCAAGATATACCTTAATTATTATACTATGACTCTAATTTTCAACAAAAAGAGAAGAGGTCACTTCCCACTAATGAAGCACATAATAATATATCCTGTATTAGAAAGCATGGGCTGATCATAAACCAAGAATTGTAAACAGTTCTAAAAATAGCATTAAAAAAGGAAGGATAGAAAAAGGGCCCTGCGCACTATTCAGAATTGTTTAGAATATAAAGTGAATATTTTAAAATTTAAAAATTCACAACAAAATGAAACAAAAACTTTGTTATAAAAACAAAAAATGAGAAAAAATAAAACATATTTTTAAGGCATATTTATAATACATATGAAGCACTTAAAATGGAAGGTATGTCCATTCCAAAACATAAGCAATGACTACAATGTAAAATACAGGTAACACAATTCAAAGAATTTTAAACAACAAGGTTTGAACAATGGTATATTAAGAAATGAGTAATAGCTACTATGAAGCCTATACAAGAAAGATGATTATAGGGCTAAAATGTAGAGTCTCTACATGTATATATTTTGTTAGCAAGTTTATAAAAGTATTTATGATGCATGAAAGACTTACAGAAAAAATATTATGAAAGAGCAATTATACTAAATAGAATGATGGATTGCTTGAGCATCTTGATATTATTTAATCTGGTTCTAAGACAAAGCTGTAAATGTTGTTTACATGAATAAATATTTTCCTGGAAATCCTAGACCCTAAAGATCAATGAGCAATATTGATATTTAGGTTCTAGAATTTCCAAAACACATACAAAAATTATTGTATGTTTCTAAACCTACTGAACACTGCAATAAATTTAAAAGGCAAAAAAAATATGTGAAAATCAATTTGTATGTAACAGAAAAACACACATATGAAGTATGGAATAGTAATCAATTACACATAGCAGCAAAGTACTAAGGAAAGGCTAAATTAATTAGAAAATATTACATAGCCACAATTAAGAGAAATTATACTGAAATAGTCCTAGCTTTTGTATTTAATAACATAAATAATTACACCAGAAAAGTTTCAAAGTATTTTTATTCTCCAAATTTTACACATTTAACCAGTCACCGATTTATAAAACAAATCTTCATTGAGTACATCCTATAAGCTACACAGAAAATAAAACTTGAAAAATTAAATTTCTGATATTAAAAATAAAATGTTAGCTTTACTGTGTGTAGGTGCTTCTCAACAGCAGTTATTTTCATTGAACTTTCTATAGGATTATTTAGTTATTTCCTGTTTGTTAAAATTGTCTTTAGCCCTGGCTGGGTTGCTCAGTTGGTTGGAGCTTTGTCCCATGCATCAAAAGGTGGTGGGTTCAATTCCCAGTCAGGTCACAAACCTATGTTCTGGGTTGGATCACTGGTTGAGGTGTGTATGGGAGGCAACCAATCAATGTTTCTCTCTCACATCAATGTTTCTCTTTCTCTGCCTTCCTCTCTGTCTAAAATCAATAAAACATTTTAAAAATTGTCTTTAATTCTCATGACAACAACTTGATGAAATACAATAAAATACATAAGGTTAGAAATCAGACTTTCCTGAAAATTATAATCTTATAATTTTGGCTTTAAAATGTTTTTTCAAGAAATGTTTTTCAAGATTGCACAAGTAAAACTTAAGCGTGCTTGAATTAATGAATGAATTGTGGACAATAAAAACAGGTGTTTAATTTCAGGAAGTGAAAAACAACATGATCTGAAAGTCCAAATAAGAATAATAATCAGTAAAAACATTGTAAATAGGTAAAGTTCAGTGTAGAATCTTGATCAAAGTAAGTTTTAAAAAGTAAACTGTGGCCGAAACCAGTTTGGCTCAGTGGATAGAGCGTTGGCCTGCGGACTGAAGGGTCCCAGGTTCGATTCCGGTCAAGGGCATGTACCTTGGTTGCAGGCACATCTGTGCAGGAGGCAGCTGATCAATGTTTCTCTCACATCGATGTTTCTGACTCTCTATCTCTCTCCCTTCCTCTCTGTAAAAAAAAAAGTAAACTATGGGAATGAAAATTTAGAAGGTCCTGTAGCTGTTATTTATTGAAAAAATTTATTGCAGTGACGGAAAAGAAGTCAGATTATTAGCTCAAAAACTTGTTTTAAGATCAGAAGCTTTTCAGGTATTCTATATAAAAAAAACCTAATATGCAAATCGACCGAATGGCAGAACGACCGGTCGCTATGATGCGCGATGACCACCAGGGGGCAGACACTCAACGCAGGAGCTGTCCCCTAGTGGTCAGTGCGCTGTCCCAGGGGGAGTGCCACTCAGCCAGAAGCTGGGCTTACAGCTGGCTGGCGAGTGCAACAGCGGTGGTGGGAGCCTCTTTCACCTCCGTGGCAGCACTAAGAACCAACCCCTTGGGGGATGTCTGACTGCCACCTTAGGCCCACTCCCCAGCAGTCAGACATCCCCTGAGAGGTCTCAGACTGCAAGAGGGAGCAGGTCGGGCTAAGGGACCCCCTCCCTTAGTACACGAATGTCATGCACTGGGCCTCTAGTATTTCTTTAATTTCTTACCAAAGAAATATCTATACAAGAATTTGATTTTGCAAAAAATACATAAAAGCGCTTTATGTTAACATCTGAGTAGGCACATCATTTTAACCCTATTTGATTCTGTTTCATATGATTCATGTGCTTCTACTTTCTAAAAAAAGATGATATTGTATTTGGTGACTTGACAGATATAGTTGATATTGGACACCTTGACATGTTCTTTCCATGGTTGTGAATGTATGCCCTATTCATAACGTTCAAATACCTCTTAAGGAGTTGGGGCATTTGATTTTGAACATTTTCTATGGCTGTTAGCAGTTAAGCAGTGTTTCTCACCAGAGAACTGGAGTAAACAAGAGAGGTTGTGGTTTTGCTAGGCAAGCACAGTACCTGAGAGAGTTTAGTTTTTGTTGCCTGTAGCAACATTCATTAACTATAAGCCTTTGATTCTCATAAATGATTGTGCTCAGTTCACAGTTAATGCCTCTCAATGAGGAGGGAATTGTGTTGTTGTTATTTTTGTTGTTATGAGTATATGTTTCCTGTGTCGCTGCCAGAATTTTTGTTAGTAGCTTTACAAGAAGCAGGTGACAAGCTTAATTCTCTCAGGTTATGATAACCAAATTTTGCTAAACAAATTTTATTATGGTGTTATAGTCAATTATATACGGTTTCTATCTGACTTCTTGTTCCTGCTATTACTTTGGGGAAAATGTTTTCCTCGAAGTAATAGCAGGAGACATGCCAGAAATGTAGAACAGGGTCTTTCTTTCAGTGACTTACTAGCATAAATTATTTACTGGTAGATGATATGGCAATAGAAACTTCCACTTTCTAAAAAATATCTTTTACCTGTAAACCACCGGTGAAAATTAGGAAAAAAACAACAACAATGTGCAAGTGATAGAAATGGACTTGTACAGTGAGTATTCTTTTATATGAACAAAATGAAAGGGACCAATAATCCTGAAACTTGGAAACAAACAATAAATCCAGTGAATTGAGATGTTCCTAGTAACCAAAATACTTTCCTAGAATATCCATGCCCTACCAGGGGCCTACCTGAAAATCCTTTGGCTAATTAACTCCTCCTGATCCATCATTTTATTAGTTGAGATGGTTTCTCTTCATAGAAGCCTTCCCAAGTCTCCTTCTACTGGATTTGTTGAAACTATCAATCAGACCCATTGTACCACATGCTTAACACTATCATAGCAATTACTTGCTATTGATAAATCTCTGTGGAAGGCAGAATAATCCTGCCTTGTCCAAGATGTCCACACCCTAATTCACTGAACCTGCGAATATGTTATCTGACATGGCAAAGGGACTTACCAGATGTGATTAAGGTTAAGAACCTGCAGATGAGATTAGTCTGTGTTATCCAGGTGAGCCCAATGCAATCATATGGGTCCTTAAAAGAGGCAGAGAAAGGCAGAAGAGTGGGTCTGAGAGATGTCAGGAGGATTCAACAGTTGTTGCGAGATTTCGAAGATGGAAAAAAGACATGAGGCAAGAAATGCAGTGGACTCTAGAAGCTGGGAACAAGCCTCAGCTTATAGCCACCAAGACAATGAGCCCTCAGTCTTACAACTGCAAGAAAATGAATTCTGACAACTTGAATGAGCAGGAAATAGATTATCCTATAGAACCTCCAGGAAGGAACACAGCCTGCTGTTTTAAAAGCACAAAATTCAGACAAAGCTGATTCACATTTGTAAAAAAATTATTCCTCTGACCTGAGATATTTTAGGATATAATTTATGGATTATACTCCAGAAGCTAGATAATTTCTGGGATAATAAAGCACTTCAGATTTATCCTCAATACCTTCAGCAATATTATCGAGACAACCATGTATCTAGCTACGTTGTTAATCATTCCTTAACCTCATCTTTATCCTGAACTAAAAATCAGAATGAAAATAAATATGACTCATAGTTAAATTTCTTTTAACTATAAAGAAATACCAGTTAGGCCATAACTAAGCACATATCAATAAATCAGATGAAACATTCAAAGATTTGACTACATAGTGAAAAATAGTTAGATATTCCAAAATATTTCAGAAATTAAGTGACTTAAAAACAGCTTATTAAAAATATGTATTAGACTAACAGACCACCCAATCTAAAGCAAAGATACCAAAGTGATATGAGAAAAGATAAATGAGTGATTTGCCTTTTGTCTTAACTGAAAGAATAATTTATTTTGTTTTACTTTTACCTTTTAGAAAAGATTGAAATTCCCTGCCTTTATCTTCATTGATTTTCCCTTCTAGGGAGGAGAACGTGCTCCTTACGTCAGTCACAGCCAGAGAAATGTTGTCAATCTTCCTCTGTAGAAGGGTCAGTTTCATTGCCTGCTGGTTCAGCTGGTCCGTCATTTTTTGTGTCACTGCTGTATGGAGAAGAGAGAACATTGGAAACATTGAAAAATACATATTTAAAACCTTTCCAATTTTATGATAGGTGTAAAGATAATTCAAACAAATCATGTTTGCACTGTATATTTAAAAGGTATAGGCTACATGCATTTAGCAAATGGCAAGCTGTAGTTTACACTATTTAGGGGTAAAAATTTGTCAAAGTATTATATCAGCTTAGATTTCTAAAATCTTTTCACTATGCCCAGAATTTTTAGTCTTTTTTTTTTTTTTTAACCACAAAGAGTTTTTGCTATAGTCTCAATAGATGAAGTAACTTGGTTAAGGTTACAGAGCTAATGCCTCATCTTCTACTTTCAAATCCAAGGCTCCAGCATGAAATATGTGTAGCTGTATACATATATGTATGTAGATGCATTTATATTCTGAGAAGGATTCTCTACTGAGGTATTTTTTAATGAGAGATAGATTTTAGCTTAAATCACTTTATATAGCAGTGCTACTTTTCATGCCTTTCAAAGGCACTTCAATAATTCAAGAAGGATTTTATGATATTTTATGAAGATACTGAATTCCAATGCCTTAAAAAATTAGAGTACAGTTTCTAAGATATATTCACCTGCATTCTTAAAGAGACCACCTTAATGTGAGTGCCCGATTTTGTATGACTACGCCAGATACAGCGAAGAGATGTTTTTATCAGTAATCAACCTATGTTTCTAACAGATAAAGTTGAGCCTAAAATAAATGGTAAAGTATTTACGATTAGGAAGATGAGAAAATACGTAATAGGACAACTTTGGATTAACAGGAGATTCTTGTTAGCTCTTAGGCACAATACTTTTCCCTAGTCAGTGATCAACACCCCTTCTTGATCTCTATCACCCATGAAAGAAAGCCTTCTTAGCTCCCTCAAAGGAATCAAGCCAATCCCTCCATGTCAAGATTCTTCCATGATTGCACTCTTTGGAGGACAAAAGTTTGATTTTATTTTGGAAACATGTGGCAGCATTTTTATTCTCCTTCTGTGTTTGCACACGGAGTGATTACACCTGGTCACCTTCAGGCAGGGAACCTGCACGTCAGCCAAAGATTCGCCCAACATACAGCACCAAGAGAAAAGGGTTCCGAGGTATGTTAACGTGTCATCAACAGACATTTGACAGCCAAGTGATGTCCCGTTTGGAAGTTGTCCTAAATAGCGTTGACAATAATGGGGTTAGGGATGATAGTGATTACAATCTGTGACCTGGATCCTGCTGCTGCTGTTGCCGCTGCTGCTCGGCTGTTTCTCCGCCAAGAGCTGCGTGACTCTCAGCCTGGTTGGTGTGTATCAACTGCTGCTGTTCCTGGGCTAGACAGAAGCAAAAAAGGAGAGGAGAGAGAGTTAAACATTGGGGCCGCCTCATTTTCTTTTTCCAGTCCCGAGCAATAATGTGGCTGACATTCATTTTCCTGTCTACTGAAGCATGCCTGGGCGATTGCAGAGTAAGCTGCTCCGCCCCCACCCACAGGGCAGGGTGCGACCTCGCTGATCTTGGAAGTGCAGGGCCCTAATTGTGCTCTGAAAAAAACATTCAGGTCTCCTTTCAGACGAACGTGGTTGGTAGTCTGGAGAAGCTGTAAACTGGCAGGCATAAACTGCCTACATAACTGAGGAGACTTTAAAATCAGCTGTGCTAAAAGCCATAGCAGTTTCATAATTTTCTGCCACAGGCTGCATGTTTAACAATGCGATTTCCAACGGGTGTCTACTTGGAAATAAGGGAGAGCTACGATTCCTTACCGAAAGAATATCTGCTTAATGTAGGAGGCCACTTAACTGCGTTTCCCCAGATTTTTAAGAAAGACATAGGCTCAGAACATAAGAACTGCAAGTAAAAGTAAACTATTACAGAACACGTCTCAAGGGGGTCAACCTGCAAAATCAGTACAATTTCAGAAAATTGAAAGTCTTATAACATAAATCTCTCTGTTAAAAAATCACTTATATTTCCCATAAAGCAAATAATATTTTGAATGACAATACAAATTTTTCATTGGGGAAAACAATTTAAAGGAAGACATTAAAATATTGACCATGTTAAGTAATGCCTGTCTGTAATTTTCAGACTTCTAATGAACTGATTTATTCATTGAAGTCTGCATATCCGACATGAGAAAACAAGTGTTTGGTGTCTGTACTTCTTCCCATGTGAAATTATGTACTAATGAAACTTCACCTCTGACACATGGTAATTATGCTCTCTAGGCCTACGACAATAATACTAAAGCATCTTCACTCCATAGAAAGTATAATATATTTGGTGTTAATTTTAATTAGTCTCTTATGTTAGATGGAATTTTGCATTGTTTTTTTCTCTTCAGAGCATTGAGCTAAATCAATGAATTTCCATTCATGTCCAAGGTTTATGTTTTTATTTTGTCCACCCCCTCACCCTGCTGTATTATAGAAAGTCCTATATAATCGTTGATATATTTGGTTGAAGAAGGCAATCTATGGCTTGGGAAAAAGTGGACTTACTTGAGGGCTATGGTATGTGGTGGAAAGTATTAATTTTCACCCAGACGGAGTGGCTCAGTTGGTTGAGTGTCGTCCTGTGCATTGAAAGGTTGCTGGTTCTATTCCTGGTCAGGGCACCTACCTGGGTTGTGGGTTCTATCCCCTGTCGGGGCATGTACAGAAGGTAACCGATTGATGCTTCTCTCTCACATAGAAGTTTCTCTCTCTCTCTCTCTCTCTCTCTCTCTCTCTCTCTCTCTCTCTCTCTCTCTCAGCATGTCTTGTAGAACACATGATGAATGGAATTCCTATTGTAACAACATCTGAGAAATATTCCCAGAGCTAACAGCTTGCTGGTCCATGTTGTGCACCACATAGTCTTTATGAAACCTTCAGTGTTTTAGCAGAATCAGCAAGCTGTTTGATTCTTACCTTAGTTTACCTATTAGTACATAATATTTCCATAAATATTATTCAAGAATTTATAATAAATTATTAATATTTGTTAGTCTGGAACATCTTTTAATATACAAAATAACAACTGGATTGGTTATTAAGTGTTTGAATATGGCCCCTGACCCCTCCCACCCTATCCTCATAATCAAGAGGCAGATTGGTTTAGGTGTTAGTGACCCTTACTGAAGTGGAGTGACCTCAACAAAATCACAAGAATTTTACATCGGGTTTATTTCTACAGCCTCAAAATACTTTGCTAAAGCTTTATTACAAATAGTAAGGTATTGTTTTATATTGCATTACTTTCTAATGAAATCAGGTCTCTTTATCTCACTCTTTACAAAGTATTGCGTTTTGTCCTTTGATTGTGGAGATTACAACACTGCACATCATGTAGTTTCCTTCTGCATTAGAGAAGGACTGGAAAAGCAGGGAATCACACAAACACACACACACACACACACTCACACACACACACACACACACACACACACACACACACAAGACCACGTGAGCATTTTAAGTCTTCTAGGGTCATAGTTGAGTGGGGGCAGTTTGTCCTCATAATTCTCTCTATGCCATGCAGTCCAGACAAGATCCTGAATATGCAAGACGTGGAAACAAACCTGGGTATAAGGTCAAGTGTCAAGAATAGAAAGGAGGTAAAAAAAAGAGTTAAAGTCTAATTTTCTATTGACCTTAGGGTCAAAAGAATTTCAAATAATTTTACTTCATGTGATCTGGAAAAATGCTATTGCATTGCAAACAAGACAATAGAATGTGACATAGTGGAGTGAATCAGCAGATTAGAAATAACAGCTAAAAAGATTAGAAAAAATAAATCAATGACAAGTAACTTTCTTTAGAAAGAAATTGAAAGGGATAAAGAATAATATATAGAAGTATCAAGTGGAAGTCTTTAGTTTTTCTTGAACACTGATCTTTGGTGATTCACTCCTCATTATGTGGAAACATAATATACATGAAATAAGAAAAATTTTCTCCATAATTTTGTGAAATTTTAAAAAGATGAATTTAAAAGAAAATGTAATTAGAAAAATACTTTAAATATTGCATGACTAAAAAAACTAGTGTGATTGTGTGTGTGCACTAAAATTTCCATTTACTCTTAGCTATAGTAATTTTTAAATTTATTGTGATAGGAGGAAATAGCTAAGAAAATTATACCGTATTTTCCGGCGTATAAGATGACTTTTTAACCCAGGAAAATCTTCTATACGCCCACTTGTCTTATACGCCGGAAAATACGGT
Organism: Cnephaeus nilssonii; assembly: GCF_951640355.1. Classification (NCBI taxonomy): domain Eukaryota; kingdom Metazoa; phylum Chordata; class Mammalia; order Chiroptera; family Vespertilionidae; genus Cnephaeus; species Cnephaeus nilssonii. The sequence continues at coordinate 59,233,673 of NC_137072.1, forward strand.
ACTCCTCAGGTAAAAAAAAAAAATGATTAGTAAGCACCACACAAAGATCTTTGGATACAATTGTCATATGAACCTCTTTTCTCTGGAATTCATCGGATGGGGTCCCTGCCAATGCTGTTAAAAACTTTAAATGCCTGTTTAACAAATTCAATCCTTTACGTTATCTTTTTCTTGCTCTGTTTGTTGACTGGAGTTCAATACTTGCATTCATCCCAACTTATTGCATGGGATTTAGCTGGTGGAGACGCGCTGATAGAATCTCTGGCAGTGGAGTCAGTTACTGTGCTGTGATAAAGTTCCCATTTGATCGATGCACTTTATTTTTTTCATTTAGCAATCTTTCTGTCTTCCCATATGTATTCTCCACCACAAGAACTGCCACAGATTCTAGGTTTTCCAGGCAATCTATCTTATCTTGCACTTAAGCACAGACCTTTGCTTTGTCCCATAGGGCATCGATTTTTGTCTTTATTTTTCTTGATCTTTTCTAAGAGATAGAAACTGAGAAAAAAAAAAGCATTTATTTATGCACTTTAGATTTTTTAAAAATTCAATATATTTTTTAAAAGGTTTCCTTTTTTTTTCCTCTTCTCCCAATACAATTACTCTTTTTTTCCTTGCACTGTAAACTCTGACCTTGGTGGATTAATGACTTAGAGAAGCGAGCAAGGTCAGCAAGTGTCAAGAGCAACAGCTTCCTTATTAGATCAATTTTATTTTCTTTCTTTTTAAAATTACACAAGTGTTATTTGTGGATGTTTTTCCCCAGGCCTTTGAGACATATGGAGGAAGTCATTATGCCAACTTAGTAATGAGAAAGCTTGTTCTCTCTTCCTTAGGAACCTTCCTGTGTGGCTTGACAAGACCAGTGTCCAGCTGAGCCTGCAAATGCTTGCATGGTGGAGTTCGGTGCATATATAAAGATTTACTGAGATTTAGTAGTTAAATTGATTAAGGCAATTTGGAGGAACAAAGACTTTTTTGACAAAGTGCATCATAATTTTATTGAGCAATATGTTTGTAGGAGGCAATCTTCTTCCTCAAAGAGGAAAGTATTAGTCACTACTTGCAAGAATTAGATATGCAAAAATATAAGCAATATGAGGTTTTTTTTTGTTTTAAATATTATAACTCATTTCATATTAGTTGAAGTGATATTTTAAAATAATCTTGTTGGAGAAGCCCCATTTAAAAAATGTTAATTACAATAGCTCTTACATAATTTATTGAATTATTTCACAGCATTTGTGAAATAAAACATTTTCATATATTCATAACATGTGGTAGGGATCAGTTTATTCCAATAACTGCATGACATTTTTTAGAATATCTGTGATAGATTTTACCCATATATATATAAAAGCCTAAGCGACTGTTACGACCAGACAGGATGACTGGCCAGTAGCTATGATGCACACTGACCACCAGGGGGAAGATGCTCAGTGCAGAGCTGCCCCCTGGTGGTCAGTGTGCTCCCACAGCCAACCTCCCACAGCCAATCTCCCATGGCTGACGAACCTCTCACACTCCCTCTCCCCAGCCAGCTGGCCCTGATCAGCCCTGATCGGCCTCATCAGGACTGGATGAGATGGCCACAATCAGCCCCGATAGCCGGCCAGGCCGAAGGACCCCACCCATGCACGAATTTGTGCACAGGGCCTCTAGTATAAGCATAATTTTATTAAAAGGCTAATATGCAAAGTGTCCCCTCAGGAGTTCAACTGGGAGACCCAGAGTTCGATCGCTTGCTATGACATGCGCTGACCACCGGGGGAAGCACAGAACATGGCAGGCGACCAGTGGTGGTGGCGGCGGAGCACTGAGGGAGTGAGGGAAGGAGGAGGCGGGGATGCGGGAGGTGGGGAACATGATCAGCCCTGATCCTGGCCAGGCCTAGGGACCTTACCCATGCACTAATTTCGTGCACCAGGCTGCTAGTAATTTTATAAAAGACCTTTTTCCCCTTTTTACCTTTTTCCTGTGTAGAGGATCTGACTAAAGCTGACTGGATTATTTTTAACAGATTTGCAATGAAGTTTTTCTTTTCTCCTCTCTAATCTAACATTATTTGAACTTACGTTTCTGTTCTTTGTGTCATTAGAGAAAGCCACAATGTCCTTATTCTACTTCAGAACATTTTAGAGACATCTACTGGAAAAGTACATTATTGCAAATTTTATAAAACTGGTTTAAAAAGTATGTTGTTAATGACATCTCAAAAACACATCTCAGGTATCATATTATAAAATTAGGTCCCTTTCTGACAAACTATTTGACCCTCAAAAAGGTATAACAAATGTAAAATATATTAAAACTATTTCATTGCCATTGGATTTGTTGCTCCTTTTTTAAACAAAGTTCTATTCACTTAGACTTTTTTTAAAAAAATTGGTTTTCTCTTGAAAGTATGATTAATATTTTTAATAAGCTAATCTAGAACTTGTTACCAGAATTTTGACATCTGAGTTACTTCAAAAAGAGCATGTGTGGAGTTCAGTAATATTATAAACAGCATGTTGCAGGGTAAGACACAGTAAGAGTTGCTCCCTTATTTTGAATCCCGACATTCCTTCCTAACAGATGGATCTATAGGGATAGAGGGGAAAAGAAAAAGACAGAGGGGAGGAGGAGAGGTAAAAGAGTATAGTTGCTAGCAGCTCTAATTTATTCCTGACCAATTAATCTCTTTTATATCATTTAAGAGATCTTCCTTCTAGGATATAAACTTAAAGTTTTTATTTTTGTTTTATAAAATTTATTTTGCTTGTGAGGAGGAAACTTGTTGGGGGAAGCAGGGATTTGTCTAATGTATGCAGTATTTCACACATTTTCTCTGAATATTATTTCTAAAATAATCTCCTGATGTGAAGGACTAGCACTGAGGTAATTATCATGGTAGTTACACAACCAAGTTATTCCAAACACTTCAGGGCTCTGAAGAGGTTTAAAGAATGAATCAGTCACACTGGTTATTCTTGCCATATTGGGGCAGCTTGTCATATAGACAGCATGGAGAGTGTTGTCAAAGGGAACCTGACAATTGTTTCTCCCATATAAGAATACAAGACTGTTGGCACATATATAAAGTGTGATAAAAAGGGAAGGGGGGACTTGACATGTAATTGGGTAGGAATCAGAAGGGGGGCAAAAACACACCCCAGGATAGATGAGATAATAAAGAATGGTTGAAGGGACAAAGGGACACAGTAGTTCTTGATACTACCTGTGCATCAATTGCACTAATAAAAAATTCAATAGCTTGTACTGCAATAAAACTGAAGAGTAGGATGGTCAGAATATTGTAGGGAGCAACCGTAGGTTCTTTTAGAATTGCAGTGATATTAGAATTAATTGTATGACAATCTCACACGAGGGGCCTATCAGCCATCAGAAAATTATTCCTATTCTAGATTTCAATAGAAAGAAGACCTCTTTACAGCAGCTTATCAGCAGCAGATACCTGAATTGTAAGTAATTCTAATTATAATATTGTGACAGAAGGTCACAGTCAAAATGGTTCTGGGATATTTTGGTTAATGGGGATTCAAGGTAACAATTTATAAATCTAGTATTAAAGAAATCTATAGGCTGCTTCCACTTAGAACACAAGGTGTTATTAAACATTTAAAACTACTATTTGAATTTAATTTATATATTTCATATAATACTTTGAGAAAAGGGGAATAAGAGTGCATAGTAGATATTCAAAATTGTCAACTAGTCTTATTTCTTGTGTGTACATTTATAATGACGAAATTCTATGTGTGTGTTTTTTTTCCTCTTGGGTGTATTATTAATTTATATGAGTTAACCCTTGCAAAAACATGTACTTGAACTGTGTAGGCCCGCTCATAAGTGGATTTTTTTCAATAAATATACAGCCAGCCCTCCATATCCCAGGGTTTTGTATATGCAGATTCAACCAACCCAGATGGAAAACAGTTTTTTTGTGGGGGGTTTTCAGCCTAGTTATGGAGGGCTGAGTCATGTCCCGAAGAACGGAGCCCCGTCATCGGTGGTTTGGAATCCACAGATGCTGAAGGCCCACAGTATACATTGCAATACTTTATTTTATAAAAGGGAGTTGAGCATCTGCGGATTTGGGTATCTCTGTGTGAGTCCTGTGACCAATCCCCCATGGAACTCAAAAGTTACATGTGGATTTTTTACTGTGCAAGGTGCTAGCACCCCTAACTCCTGCATTGTTCGAAGGTCAGCTGTAGTAATAAAAAAACAAAGCCTGAAGCAACAGCAGTCCTTATCAGCTTAGGGGAACAGACTTTGCTTCCTGCCATATATCTACATCCAGCCCCTCTGTACAATGGGATGTGTAATGACATTCTAAATTTCCAGGAACGTATACTGTGAACAAACACTTGAATCTTTAAGAAATAATAATGGAATTAATATTCCTAACAAATCCTTCTTTATATAAGAGAAATACAAAAATAATCTTAGACTTTAGAAATATAATTCTAAATACTGTCCAGAACTTTCAGCCATCTGCCAAATCTACCTAATAAAAGAGTAACATGCTAATTGACCATACCTTCGTGACCCCCACCAGCCAATCAGGAGTGAGTATGCAAATTAACCCAACAAAGATCGTGGGTTAATTTGCATACATAGGCGCTGAGTGGCCGGGGGTGGGGCGGAATGCTTGCGTCATTGCCATGGTGATGACGCAGGTGTTCTGAACAACCCAGCCACTCCGGGCCTCTGGGCAGTGTGGGAAGGCAGAAAGGCAGCTCCGAGCGGGAGCGAAGGCAGTGCTAGCAGCCAGGGTCAGGAAGGCCCAATCTTGCATGAATCTTTGTGCATCGGGCCTCTAGTATAGACTATAAACAAATACGTTTTACCACTGTGAGCACATCTATGCACTCATGAAGTCCAAAGTCCTTTGAAGGCAGTATCATGCTTCATGCTTGGATTTTTAAAGAATATCCTAAATTATCTTGTTCCAAACTATTTTGGTGCAGATATTTTGCTTAAAAGTTTATTTTACCTGATTATAAATGAAATACATATACATGTTATACTCTGAAAATGTATTAAATTTTTTTAACATCTCTGAAAGTCAGTCTAGACCCAGAACAAATAGCATTACAATGAAATTTCTCTTTAGATTCTCATTGAACTGGGCTAGAAGAACCATATGTAAGTAATATCTCTTACTAAACTGCAGGCTTCCTATAGCTTCTGTATAACAATTTTCTTTTTTTAAATATGAATCATAATGGTTTTTCCACACTTACATTAATTTTTAATCACAGTCTCCTACACGGCTGATTGAATTCCCCACCACTGCTAATGGGTTTTCTTGTAATATTCATTCATTTAAAATATGTATGCTGATACCATATCTTCTTTTTCAAAGGAAACCTGTTTAAAGCCATAAGCAAAATAATAGTCGCATGGATGTTAGGCCACAGCAGGCTACCATGTGTTTGATCAGCCTTGCTACCAGAAAACCCTTATAATCTCAGTTGAAAAAAATGGCTCCATTAAGATTTTTAAAAAGCAGAATAATTCATGCCATATTTGTATATATTCTTTAAAACTGATTTTCATTTATAAAGACAATATTATTTAAAATAAATAAACTGGAAAAATAGAGGGTAGTGTTTTTCTTTTTATTTTACATAGGGTCATGTCTAATGGTAATTTTTTTAAGAATTGGGATTTCTGGTATTTTAATAAGGCATGTTTTTACAGCATATAGCTAAGAAAAAAAGCAAGATATTTAATGAGATCTCCATTCACCCATTATGTAAACCCAACATAAAAGTGAGGGGAGAATTTAAAAGACAGATTATGAGATTTTAGGGTACTATAATAGCTACCAAGTTAGGGGGCACTGAAAAGGTAAGTTCTAATCCTTTGGTGAGATGTTAATCCACTGATTCAAAAGGGAAAATGCAACTCTTTTCTTCACTAGAATCGGTTGCTTATTCTTCAGAAGTTTATGCTTCTAATTGTTACTACAAAACTAACATTAGATGATACCTTTTAGCTGACATTTTGCTCCACTGAATCCAGGACAGCACTTCCATTCCAATGAGGTAACAATTTTATGTTGCATCCTGTAGACAGGATTTGATATCCTCTGAGATCTAGAGAGGAGAGCAATTGCAGGAAATGGGTTATTTGCCTCACGTTAAATTATCAGTTGGAATAATTAATGTAAAGCATTTGGGATGATTTCTGAAATATAATAAGCATTCAGTAAGCATTATCTGTTGTTATTATTATCATTACTATTATTAGTATATTTATCATTAATGTCATTGTCAAACTTAGATTTCTTTAAACACATTAAAAATGTATTAAAGGTCATACTATTTGATATTTTAAATTTATGCCTATCATTACATTTCTAAAGATACTATAGCTTTTCCTTTTATAATGTGTTTCACTAAACCAATGTTAAAAGTTATTTTAATTCCAAATTTTAAATAGTTTATAGGGGCAATTTAGTTTTATTTCAATTCTCATTATTCCTTATATTGTTATAGTTAAAAAGATCCTTTTTACTCCTGATCAATAACAAACAACTTACAACAAATTGGATATTAGTAATCTAATTGAAATTATGATAACCACTATGATTTTCAGCCTGAAATTTATCATTTCTCACATTTTTAAATCACACTATATATTATTTTGTTCATATAGTATTTCTCTCTGAGAGGGGGTGGGGAGAGAGGAAAAGATCTAACATGATAAAATATTTCTGAGAAGGAAGCATGAAAGGGAATTCTCGAAACTATAACATTTCTAGAATCAATATAAATAGTGAATAATACACAACTGTAGGCTCAATGTATGTAAATGCAAGTCATAAAAAAATTTGGCCATATTATTTTTATCCCCATGACTTCAATATTTAGTTAATATTTATCAAATGGGTCTATGAAATGGACCTTATTATTTTATTTAATTCTCATATAAGTTCTATAAGGAAAGTATTATTTTCCCATTTGCTAATGAAGAAGCTGAGGAACAGAGATGAAATAATTTGCTCCAAGTCCCATATCTAAAAGTAATCAAACTAGGGTTTTCACCCATGCTGTGTGGGTTAGCCTCCCTGGTATGATCTAGTGTTTGTCATATACAACTAGTTGGAAATACTGTAGTCACTTTCATAAATAAACCCTTTATTTATTATGTGGAGGAAATAACAGACTGGGCTTTGCTTTGGGAGACTTGGATTTTAGTTTCTGCTGCAACAATGGTAATTCAAAATGTGTAAGGTTATTCCTCAATTTTCAGATGACCTCTAAGACTCCTTTTATCTCCAAAAGCAGGCTAATCGTTTATTTCTGCTTATTTCAGTAAATTATATTCAGTAAATAACTTTGTCCAGTGAAATATCATCTCCAGTCCAGAAGCTAAAGCTAAATAGGAAGTAAGGCAGGTGGGAAAAGGACTCCTTTGAGTTTATAAGGATGAACTCAAGCAGTTAGCTGCATTACTGTCAGAGTCAATGTTTCCTGCTTTGGCAAACTGGATTTCTGCTGAATGCTGCTCAGATGGAATGAACAAGAAAGTGACAAACATTGCATTGGTACAGAAATAGTGAATAAATGGAGAGATCCATTCAAAGGTAGAGAAAGGTAAGAGATGAAAATAAAGATACATATTTCTGGTTCATTTAAAGAGATTTAAAAAGCTCACCTTGAACTCAGAAGGGCAGTATGATACATGTTTCTGTGGTAATATTTTCATTACTAAAGAATTAACCAGGCATTCTTTGTATCTCATGTCGACAAGGAAAGTGTCACAAAGGGAGTAGATGCTGAAAGCAGAACTGCAGCTCAGCTCTCCCAAATCCCTAAGATGTGCTTAGCTCTCTGGACCATGAACTGTAGCTATTCCTCAGGGACTAAGAAACACCTTGATTTTATGTATTCTTATTGCACACTGTTCCAGATTGCCAATGTGTCAGATTCATTGCCTGAGTTATTCGTATAACAATTTGCATAGCATTAGCCATCATGACCTGAATAACAATGTTAGTTTTTATTGCACATTCTTCTGAAATATCCCCAGCTAAGCTACTTGTGACTGTATGAATTCAGGAAATTTATCAGTTACTCAGCCCCAGATATTAGAACAATTACATGTGTTTTTTAAAAAAATGAAAACTAAATAACATGTGTCATTAAAATAGACACAAAAAGAAAGGCCCCACGGAGCTGCTTTACTATGCGTAATTGCAATTGGTGGCCTGCCACAGTGTGGACTTCTCTCTAATCTATAATGAAAGGGAAATTATCAATAAACCTTTAAAGCTGTGTGTGAATTTCATAAGGAAATAAAGGCTAGGATTGTTGATAAGGTTACAGAATAAAGGTAATAGTAGTAAAAATAGAAACAAGCATGAGAGTTAACATTTATTGAAGACTAGAGGCCCAGTGCACAAAATTCATGCCCGGAGGGGGGTCCTCAGCCTGCCTGCACCCTCTCCAATCTGGGACCCCTTGGAGGATGTCTGACTGCCGGTTTAGGCCCGATCCCATCGGGCCTAAACCGGCAGTCAGACATCCCGCTCGCAATCCAGGACGACTGGATCCTAAACCCTCACTTTCCTGCCTGCCTGATCGCCCCTAACCCCTCTGCCTTCCTGCCTGATCACCCCTAACCCCTCTAACTGCCAGCCTGATCGCCCCTACCTTGCCCCCCCTGCTGGCCTGATCGCCCCTACCTTGGCCCCTGCCTGCCAGATCTCCCCTAACCTCTCTGTCTGCCTGCCTGATAGCCCCTAACTGCCTCTGCCTGCCTGCCTGATCGCCCCCAACTGCCCTCTTCTGCCAGCCTGATCTTGCCCCCAACTGCCCTCCCCTGCAGGCCTGATATCACCCCCCAATTGCCCTCCCCTGCCAGACTGATTGCCCCTAACTGCCTCTGCCTCGGCCCCCACCACCATGGCTTTGTCCGGAAGGAAGTCGGACATCTGGAAGACGGCTGGTTGACCTAGTCTAATTAGCATATTATCCTTTTATTAGTATAGATAGATTATACAGGAAAGGATTGCTTAAATGGTGGGGGGGGTGGGAAACCTTTTTCAGCAGGAGGAGATGCTCTTTGCAGACAAAAATACATAATCCCTATATCTGGAATGATAGCCAGCCATATGCACTATACTGCCAAACCAGTCATTAAAAAATTGAATCACTTTCTTACACCTTACACCAAACAGCTGTTGCCCTTAAAACACCTCCTCAGCCCCCACCTTAGGTTTTGCCTTCGCACTTCACCCACATTTGGCTCTGATTGTTCGGTTTCTATGCCAGTCAGCATCAAAAGCCCTGCCTCCTAGGCAGCCATTGGCTCCTCACAATTCACCCAGATTTGGTTCTGATTGGTCAGTTTCTATGCCAGTCAGCATCTCCGGGACTATCTCTGGGCCTGATCATAGAGGCGGGGCTGATCAGCAGCCGCCCCAGGCTGCTGGCAAGTGGGCTGAACTGCTGACCTCTGGGAGAGATAGATAGGCTTGGCTGCTGGAGAGGACCGGAGAGAGAAGCAGGGTCTAATCACCCTGCTTCTCTCTCTGGGCCTCGCCAACAGCCATTGCCACTGCTGATCAGCCCCGCCTCTCTCTCTCTCCCAGAGGTCAGCAGTTCAGTCTGCTTGCCTGCTACGTGCAAAGCCTGGTGTTCGGTCCAGGCTGCTGGCAAGTGGGCTGAACTGCTGACCTCTTGGAGAGAGAGAGAGAGGTGGGGCTGATCAGCAGTGGCAATGGCTGTTGGCGAGGCCTGGAGAGAGAAGCAGGGTGATTAGACCCTGCTTCTCTCTCCAGGCCTTGCCAGCAACGAAGCCTATCTATCTCTCCCAGAGGTCAACAGTTCAGCCTGCTTGCCAGCAGCCGCTGCCGCTGCTGATCAGCCCTGCCTCTCTCTCTCTCCGAGTGGTCAGCAGTTCAGCCCGCTCGCCTGCTGTGTGCGCAGCCTGGCGTTTGGTCGAGCCTCCAGTCATTGTGGATGTTACAACACTGGTTCTTTATATACTATATAGATACTAGTATAAGTATATCCCTGCATTATCTCACATACTATACTAGTAAAAACACACCCATATAGGCAAGTATTAGCAGTATCTGCATTTCATTTATCCATGATCATACATATACTAGTAATTTAATGTGATTATATATATGATGATTAACTTTCTCCATATATTCCAAGCCATACACAATTTTGATGCAAGAACCATTACATACCTCTGGGGACAGAACCCACTGCTCCAGCCACAAGGCCCTTTCCCACTTGGAATGTGAGTGACTTGGTTGTCCAGTATCACTGTGGGAGATAATCTGGTATGTACATAAGCACACCAATTCCTAAGGAAGAGATAATTTTTGTTAGGAAAAAATCATTGTCAAAGAATTCCTTTTATCAAAATTATTTTCATAGAACTATATCTATTTCTGTGCTAGTACAGAAGATCAGATACCTTAAAATATTGATGTCTAGCTTTAAAATATCTGGAGAGGATAGAAAACGCATTTGTTACTGCATTGCTGTACTCATGGAAAGTAAAGAACACTGTAAGATCAAAGTAAATTAAGAGTAAATCAGAAGTAAATCCAAAACCTGTGTTGTTTGGCTGTAAGCTAAGTCAAAATCCAAGATTGCTCTTATGGCAAGTACCAATATTAAGACCAAGATTGGAGATTCAGACCTAAGTTCATTACCTCTATATCGTAATGTGTAGTAAGACAGAAGTAAAGAAATAAATGGTGTAAGGATCAAAAAGAGGAAAAAAAATAATTCTTTTTGCAGATGATATGACTATGAATAAAGAAAAAATGAAATAGTCTAGATGCAAATGATTACAATTAATAAAAGAGTTCAGCAATGTGGGTAAGATCAACATAAACATTGTTATAATTAATGAAAAGTTTAGCCACATCTTTAAGATCAGTTACAGGTCAATGTACCAATAACAAAATTTTAAAAAATACTGTTTACAGTAGCAAAAATAATAACATTACCGTGTTACATCCAACAAAAAATGTGAGATTTAATATACAAATATCGTAAGCTTTATTGAAAAGCCTGAAAAAAATCCAGTACCTTATGTTCATTGACTGGAAGAGCCAATGTAAAGATATCAATTCTCATCAATTTACTCTATAGAATCAATTCATTTTTAAGCAAACCTTAGTTCAATACAAGTAAATAAGCTTATTATATAATTTCTTATGAAATAAACTAAAACATAAATTCCAGAAATTTCTGACTGTGACCACAACAAAAGCACCAGATTTACCTTCCCTTGGTAAAAACTATAATGCTGGACAAGGTATATCTATATATATAAAAGCCTAAGCGACCGGCCAACCAGCCAACCGTACGACTGGTAACTATGACACACACTGAAACCAGAGGGCAGATGCTCAATGCACAGGCATGGAAACATGGAACAGACTGATGAATCTCAGAGGGAAGGGGTAGGAGGGAGGGCGGGAAGAGATTAACCAAAGATCTTATATGCATACTAGAGGCCCGTGGTGGGGTCCCTCAGCCTGGCCTGCGGGGATCAGGCTGAAACCGGCAGTCCGACATCCCTGGAGGGGTCCCATATTGCGAGAGGGCACAGGCAGGGCCTCTAGTATAACAATATTTTTCAGGTGTTGGACAAAGACAACACAGTGATAGGATTCTTGAGAGAAAGGGACACACATGCATGATTTGAACTCCATATTCAATCTAATTTCCTGCCTGGGAACAGTTTTCAAATTGCAACTTTGGGTAAACACTAAAAGAAAGATAATACAGGGTGAAGAAAACAGAGCTCTGAGTGTGGGGCTGCTGAGGTGGTTAGAATATGTGGGAAAAGTTGAATGAAACAAGGGGACAGGTCATTTTAAAAGTCAACCTTGGGGTCCTCTTGCATCTTGGGCTGAATACCAAGCTGTGCTTGAAAAGAGTAGGAAAAGAGGGAGCAGCCTCATTCCTGGTTGCAATACCAGTTATTTTATCATAAAAATATCCTATAGCAAACTAGAGAAAGTCCTCAATAATTATAGGTTGAATGAATCATTGGATATATCTGTTTTTTCTTCTCCTTTTCCATTTCGAGTATTTTTCCATTGTAAATATGTGTCTTGTTACATTTAATTTATATTTTTCCCTCTCATCTAAGACTTTGGTTTGTTTCCCCCCCCCTGGAGAGCAGAGCTGATTTACAAAACATAGTACTGAAGGAAATGTTATATGACTGTGAAATCAAACCACTACAAGTGCAAATCAGTATGAGATGAGATGTATGTCTCTAAATCAGTATTAAAAAATCTATTCTGCTTAAAAATAAAAATAATGAAAAGAATGCAGAAATCAACCTGAATGTTAAAGAGGGAACCCAATTTTCCCAGGTAAAGCAACTAAAGTTAGTAATCATCTGCTTTGGAATATTTAGGCTTCTTAGGACCAAATGGTCTTCTACAAATAAAGCTGACTCAGTCATTCATCTTTCTAAGACAGATAAATTAAGCACCATATATCTTATTGTGCAAGGTTGCTTTGAATGAAAAGTTTAAAAACTCAGTTCTATGAAGACATAAAAAGACACTGGCACATTTTGTTAAAGTATGGCAGTACTTTCAAAAATAATGTGAAACAAAGAACTGGCAAAAGCAAGATATAAAAAGGAGAAAGATTTAAAATTAAGAGAAACACATAAAGGCATATTTTAAAAACTTAGATTCCTCATGCAAATCCACTTATCCTAATTACAGCAAACGATGAACTTCAACAGATGCACAGTTGTATGTCATATGAACATTAGCTGAATGACTACTGAGAATGGAATATGAGGCAGGAAAATTACAAGTACCACTAATTGTACATATTCTGGGTTTTGAAAATGATAGATAGATGATAGATGATAGATAGATAGATAGATAGATAGATAGATAGATAGATAGATAGATCATTTATGAGAATAAATAACAGGGTCACCAGCTATTAAAATTCAAAGTAGTAAAACAATCTCAAGACTACTAGTAAAATAGCTGAGTAGGCAGAAAGCATAGTAGCAGATTGCTCATGGCCCGACAATCTCTGGTCCGGTGTAAAATGGAAGAATTATCCATAGAACCCCTGGTGTGACTTGTAATTAGGTTTATGCTATGATGTTAAAAATGGAAATACAATTTTAAAATCAAATTATCAAAAAATATGTTTAAAAATAGAAAATTAAGCATGGTAAAGTAGTGACAGACAGAATAAGATAAATGTAATGGTCCTAGACAAGCATTTTGCTTAAATCTAGAAATCCTTTGTCCTTTTCCAATCGGATTATGTGCATGGAGAGCAGGTACTTTGAAGTGGTTAGCTTCCCATGGGGTCGTAACCCTCCAAGCAGCAGACTGCATCTGGGATTCTCTTTATGGGTAATAACACCATTGCTTTTGTGCAGCAACATGTACTGAAAAAAAGCTTTTATTGATTCTTTGATTTTTCCAAGTTAATAGGTAAAAGGTCTTTTTTTTTTTCCTAGGGAAAAGCAGACATCTTTGGTTATTTACGAACATGAGCCTACTTTGCAGAAATACAAAATAGGGGCCAGAAAAAGGAGTCAAATCTGACTTATCCAATGTGAAGTCTTGTGGATAATGAACTAAGAGAAGCATTATAAATACACAATCTACTATATTTTTGATTGACATATTTTAGAAACCCAAAAATATGTTACCTGTATAAGTAACCACTTTAAAATTATTCAGTACAATCTTTTTCACAAATTTGTTTTATTTTTACCTAATTTTCTTTTTCTGTTTCTTTCCCCCAAATTGTGAATTCAACATATTCAGGGACACTGCAAGCTGCTTCTATTCCAGGAGGTGGCAGGCTTTCCCAGTATCAGACCACGAAGCCTGGGGAAAGGCTGGCTAAGAGGCTGTGATGCTTAATCCTATGCATAATCCTGTTGTTTCTGAAAATTGACTCTTTTACCAGTTTCCCTTAAATAACACATTTTAAAATAGTATTTTCATATTAAAAAACAGGTGTGGAAATACAAAAAAAAATTCTCTTTTAATTACCTGCACTAAATACTTGTTAAATTCTAGCACGTTTACTTATATATTCAGTAGCAATTTACTGAGTAGAAATGTCAAGGGAATAAAATAAAAGGAAACAATGAGAAAAATTAAGATACAGCTTATACTCTGTTTAGTATTAGTTTTCACTGTTGATAATACAGTGTAGGCATTTATTATTCAAGGAAATAAAAAATAATATTTAATATAATGGTATGTTTCTCTTTTTACAGCATGTGAGAATAATTCCCTTTGGATGCTAATAGGCTTGACAATACATGCTATAAATTGAATATTGTGTCCCTCCTCATATGTTGAAATTCATAAGTGCCCAATATGATAGACTTAGAAGTGGGGGTTTGGGAGATGATTAGGTCATGAGGCCACTCCCTCATGACGGGATCAATCCCCTTATAAAAGAGGCCCTAGAGATGCCCCTCACTCTTCCACCATAGAGGTTACAATGAAAAGTTTGGAACCTGGAAAAGGCTCTCACCCAACAATGCTAGCAACCTGACCTCAGACTTGCAGCTTCCGGAACCGTGAGAAATAAATGTCTGTTGTTTGTAAGCCACTCAGTGTGTTATTTTGTTACAGCAGCCTGAATGGACTAAGACAACAGATAAATTTTATTGATCAGACTAGAGGCCCAGTGCACAAAATCCGTGCATGGGTGGGGGGGGCGGGGAGGTGTATCCCTCAGCCCAGCCTGCACCCTCTCCAAACTGGGACCCCTCAAGGGATGTCCGACTACCTGTTTAGGCCCGATTCCACTGGGATCGGGCCTAAACAGGCAGTCGAACATCCCTCTCACAATCCAGGACTCCCGACTCCCAACCGCTCGCCTGCCTGCCAGCCGGATCACCCCCTAACCACTCCCCTGCCAGCCTGATTGCCCCCAACTGCCCTCCCCTGTAGGCCTGGTCACTCCCAACTGCCTTCCCCTGCTGGCCTGGTCACCCCCAACTGACCTCCCCTGCCATCCTGTCCCCCCCAACTGCCCTCCCCTGCTGGCCTGGTCCCCCCCCCCAACTGCCCTCCCCTGCAGGCCTTGTCCCTCCCAACTGCCCTCCCCTGCAGGCCTGGTCCCTCCCAACTGCCTTCCCCTGCTGGCCATCTTGTGGCGGCCATCTTGTGTCCACATGGGGGCGGCCATCTTGTGTGTTGGAGTTATGATCAATTTGCATATTACCTCTTTATTATATAGGCTTTTTCATATCTACATGTAGTCTAATAAAAGACTTGTAGAACTTATAATTTTACATATTATACTAGAAGTCATAATTCATTTAACTTAAGCCACTTGTACATACAGCAAAATATGTAGCTTGTATTAAAAAGAATAAATAAATGAAATTCTAAAAGAACCCAAGTTATTAAACTCAGCAAATAAAATATTTATGTTGTTTCATATTCAACTTTTATTTTCCTTCTGGCCCTTTCATTAACTTTTTACCATATTTACAACCATTCTGTATATAAAATAAAACAACCAATAAAAAAGTAGAAAACTCTCTGGGCTAGCCCTGGTTTTTGCCCCCTCTCTCTTGTCCTATTTATTAAAAAAAAAAAAAAAAGAAAGAAAGAAAAAGAAAAAAATACACACAATAAAACCTTCACAATTGAGTGTGCATATTTCTATATTTCCCAAATTCATATCTCTACTTGACATCTCTTCTAAACTCCAAGTCCATCCACAATCCATAGAATTCTGTTGAGTTCTTTCTAAGTGCCTGGCTCTGAAGTAAGCAGTGAATAGAATAGTAAATAAGAAAGGCAAGGTTCCTATTTTTATGGGATGCATGTTCTACTGTTAAAAGACATAAAATATACAACTGTTTACATACATAGACCCAATAATTTTAAATAGTGCTATGAAAAAAATAAGGGTGATAAAATAAGGATGGCAACTTTACACTGAGTAGTCAGCAAGGTCTCTGATGTGGGACATTAAAGTTGCAGTTTCGTGAGGAAAAGAAGTCCTTCATTCTAAATACTGAAAGAAGAGCATTCTAGCAAGAGTGAACAGAAAGTTTCCTCGAGATGCATGTTAATTTGACATGCTCAGCAACCAGAAAGAAGGCCAGCATGGCTGGAGGAAGTGGAGTGGAGTGACCATGGATCCTAATGGAAGATCTATATATATAAAAGCCTAAGTGACTGTTACGACCGAATGACTGGAATGACCAGTTGACCAGTCGCTATGATGTGCACTGACCACCAGGAGGCAGACACTCAATACAGAAGCTGCCCCCTGGTGGTCAATGGACTCCTACAGCCAACCTCCCACAGCCAGCCCCCATTGGCCCCTGGTGCTAAACCCGCTTCTGGGTGGGAGTTTTGTACATAGCAGAGCACCTTTCTCACTGAGATCTATTGAAAGTCAGCCCTTGACACAAGGGTTTGTCTCCCTCCAATCCTCTCCCTTCCCTGGGGGCTGCCGGCCGTGGTGGCGGTGCAGTGGCGAGGAAAGGAGGGGGGGGGGAGGCAGGGAACTGCATGGTGGTAGAGCACCAACAGTGGCATCAGTGTCTGGCATCCATTTCTTCTGCGCCCAGCCTGGTGACCATTGCCTCCTCTCCTGTCCCTGCCTGGGCCTTCAGGCCTGGGCTGGGACAGGAACTGGGGGGTGGGTGGTGGCGGACGCAGCTCTTTCCCAGGGGGGCTAAGGGCTGGCTCCCTCCTTGGGGCCGGTGGCCAACCTCCCGTGGTCCCTCCCCAACCATGTATGAATTCTTGCACCAGGCCTCTAGTGAGATCATAAAGATAGGCAGGCTCATGTCAAGTAAGACCTGTGATCTCTGATGAGAATTCAGCATTTTATTCTAAATGTAATGGGAAACTACTGAGTAATTTTGAGCATGTGAGCAAAATATAAAATTCACAGATTTTAAGACACACATCTCTGCAATCAAAAATATATTTTGAAATGAATAATATCTTTCAGTCAGTATTGGTTGGACAGTTTCATTGATATTTTCATTTTAAATATGCAAAAAATTGATATATAGTAAAAAATATCCCTACGTCTAAGAGATAAGTAAAGCTAAAAATTCTAAGAAATAATGCTGTCATGCTTTCCTTTCTTGTTAGTATATCATGTAATAGGCCACAATAGATGAAGTCATATGTCCAATGAAATCCTATCTAATAAAAGAGAAACATGCAAATTGACCGTACCTCCACTATGCCCACAAGCCACGCCTACTAGCCAATCAGGAGAAAGTTTGCAAATTAACCCAACAAATATATGGCAGTGGCCACAGAGCTGGAGAGAGAAGGAGGCTTGGGTTGCCCCTGGCAATGGAGGAAGCCAAGCTTTCCGCCCACCCTGGCCTGCCCTGGCCTCCGCTCAAGGCTACAAAGTTTCAATTATAGAAGATAAATAAATCCCAACAAAAATGGCAGCAGTCACAGAGCTGGAGCCAGCCAAAGACTTGGGTTGCCCCTAGCGATGGAGGAAGCCAAGCTTCCTGCTTGCCCTGGCTGGCCCTGGCCTCCACTCAAGGCTACAAAGTTTCAATTATAGACAATAACTAAATCCCAGATACCAGGGCCTCTGTTTGGGTCCCCGGGGGTGTGGCTGGCCTGCAAACTACCACAGACCCCTCGCCCAGGCCTCCCCATGTCCCAAGGGAACCCCCACCCTGATCCAGGACACCCTTCAGGGCAAACCAGCCAGCCCTCACCCATTCACCAGGCCTCTATCCTATCTAATAAAAGAGTAATATGCAAATTGACCATCACTCCAACACATAAGATGGCCGCCACAAGATGGCCAGAAGGGGAGGGCAGTTTGGAGGGACCAGGCCTGCAGGGGAGGGCAGTTAGGGGTGACCAGGCTGGCAGGGGAGGGCAGTTAGAGGCAATCAGGCTGGCAGGGGAGCTGTTAGGCATCAATCAGGCTGGCAGGGGAGTGGTTAGGGGGTGATCAGGCTGGCAGGCAGAAGTGGTTAGGGGGAATCAGGAAGGCAGGCAGGCGAGCAGTTGGGAACCAGCAGTCCTGGATTGTGAGAGGGATGTCCGACTGCCTGTATAGGCCTGATCCTATTGAGATTGGGACTAAACGGGCAGTAGGACATCCCTCGAGCATTCCCAGATTGGAAAGGGTGCAGGCTGGGCTGAGGGACACCCCCCCCCCATGCACGAATTTCGTGTACTGGGCCTCTAGTACATTAATAAAATGATTTAAAAGTTTAAACACCTTAAATTTAAACAATGTCATATGTCAAATCTATTCAATAAAAAGTTTTTTTAAAATATCTTACTTGTGTGGAACATGCATCACAGAACACAAGAGTGGAAATATGGGCAAGTTAAATAATAGAGACTAGGAATAGGATAGTGTAGTGAAGGTGGAGAAAAGCTGAGGAGCCCTAACTGGTTTGGCTCAGTGGATAGAGCGTCGGCCTGCAGACTCAAGGGACCCAGGTTGGATTCCAGTCAAGGGCATGTACCTTGGTTGCGGGCACATCCCAAGTAGGTAGTGTGCAGGAGGCAGGTGATTGATGTTTCTCTCTCTCATCGATGTTTCTAACTCTCTCTCCCTCTCCCTTCTCTGTAAAAAATCAATAAAATATATATATTTTTTTAAAAAAGAAAAAGAAAAGCTGAGGAATCGGGAATATATTGGAGGAGGTACTAAGAAGATTATTCTTTTCTTTGTTAAAGGCTAGAGGGAAAGAGAATGTCAAGAATATATCCAAGAGCCCAGCTGGCATGGCTCAGTGGTTGAGCATTGGCCTATGAATCAGGAAGTCATGGTTCAATTCCCAGTTAGGGCACGTGCCTGGGTTGTGGACTTAATTCCCAGTGTGGGTGGGGTGTTCAGGAAGCAGCCGATCAATGATACTCTCTCATCATTGATGCTTCTCTCTCTCTCTCTCTCTCTCTCTCTCTCTCTCTCTCTCTCTCTCTCTCTCTCTCTCTTTCTTCCTCTCTGAAGTCAATAAAAATATATTAAAAAATAATATATCCAAGGTTTCTAATTATGAAACTAGCCATCACTGAGAGATCGTGAAGATTTAAATTCAAGTATGTGTGTGCAGGGGCTGTAGTTGTGGGAGAAGTTAAGTAAGCAGTTGCTGTGTTCCAGTACCTCATTTCACCTATTATCCTCTCAGGGAAGGCTTGCTCACCTCCCTTGTAGGCCATGCACCCTCCTATATATTCTCATAAGCTTCATTCAGAATGCTTATCACTGTTTTATGGCAACATCAGCATTTGTGATACAGTTTTTCCTCCTCATACCCTTCCCACTGGTCTGTAGAATCCATGAGAGCAGGACAACGGGAGTTTTTGTTCATTCTTTTACATTCAGCACAAGCACCATGCTGTGGACAGATCATGTCCCCAGCAAATACTTACTCAACGCATAAACGCATTAATCCTAATTTCTTCTTTTTATCCTGCCTATTTCAAAGTGCTTGGTCACTGACAAACATCCACTCTACTAGACAGGAAACCACACACAGCTCTGATGTAGCCAGGAGTGACTAACTGCAGTGCTAAGATGAGAGAGAGTGAACAATGTGACAAAATATGCCAGAAAAATAAAAAATCCTATAGACATACATATTCCTTTTATTTAGAATCACTATAACATTCCAAAAGCAGTAGGAAAAAATGTTATTTTTTTAAATCCCAAATTATCTCAAATTAGTTACCCCAAATCAACCAGGTTTTATTTGTACTTCTTCCACAACATCTGTATCTCACTTATGAAGAAACTGAGGTTCAGGGAGATCAACTGACTTGCTCAAAGTTTTGAATCTAGATAGTATGGGAGCCAGGATTCCAACCTAGGACTACTTGGTTTGATCTTGATAACTGTATGCGTTCCACAGCACCAGGCTGTTTCAATCTTTAAATCTGTTCACATCCCAACTATATTGACTTTCCCCCCCCCCCCCCTTTCATGTTGTGGGTGTAATTCTGAGCACAGCCAACATACCCTTGAGTTGAATGAACTGAACGAACAGTCACTGTGGTGTTACATTCTTTGAGTAACTATCCCAAGGAAAAATACCTCTGTAAGTGACTTTGACAACTCCAATGAAAAGAGAATTGTTGCATTTTGTTCGCTCATCTTTTCTCCATTAGATAAGGTAACACTTAATTGCATCGTCCTAACTGAAATATGGTTCACTTTCACCTCAAATACAAAATTATTTTCTGGGAGTGAGATAGTTGAACGGTTAGCTTGCAATCTTACAGACCTTATAGTTAGGGGGCGGGGGGGGGGGGGGGGGGAGGAGAAAAGAATGTTTCTTACTTCCCTCTCGTTGTCTCAAAGCTTGACTTTTGATAGCTGGCTCTCTGGCTTTCTCTGGCGTCACCTCTGCTGAGAGATGTTTCCCGTGGGGATCGATTGCCCACGCCGCCCGCTGAGTTCAGAGAAGTCACTTGGTTCGACTTGCCGGCAAAGCTCTGAAGAAATTTCAGCGTGGAGTTGGAGAGGACCACGGACTGGGCTCTGGGACCGAACTCGATGCTTGATCTGGTCAGAGGGGCAAGAGTTTGCAGCTTCAGCACCCGCTCTTCGGTCTCCGCTGTGGACGTGAGGGCTGGGCGTCCCACACCCGCAGGAGCAGCGCTGGTCTCCCCGGGAAGCGAGGCTGACGGCAGGAGCCCTTCTGCTGAGGTCCTGGTCCCAGTGACCATCTCCGCGGACAGGATCTGAGGGGTGGGCAGCGTTCGGTGACGTGGTAGTTTATTGAGAGGAACCGAAGCAGAGGCCATCTCCTGGGAGTTCTCATCCTCAGACGTGGTCCAGGTCTGCGTGGTGTCCTTAAGCCCAAAGCCCCCGCTCCATACACTGGAAAGCAGGACAAACAGCCTTGCTCCCTGCATCTCAGTGGTTGGAAGCCAGAAAGCTCATGTGCAACTGGGGAGGGAGTCCTTCTAGCCTCTTCGACGGCTGCTTCCACACTGGCTCCGCTGAGACAGAGCTTTGCCAGCGGGAGATGTGCAGAAGGAAACAGGTTTCTGTGTTTTGAAGCGGACTCAGGAAGTCTGCTTTCCTGTTTCTGTAGGTTCGGTGTGATCTATGACCTCTGGTCGGATGGGTCTATGGAAGCGAGAAGGGTTTCTGACGAGGCTGAGGGCAAATGGGAAAACAGAGGCAATGGTTACCAGGAAAACTCAGGAGAAAAAAATATGAAGTAACTTTGCTTCCCGTAGGCACACCTCTGCTTCACATGTTGCTCATTTGGAAGAGGAACTTCATGCTGACAATGGGGAGCATGGAGCTGGTTTGGATGGACTGAATGAAAGAGGTTGCCGTTTTGTTCTCCTACACAAGGACATGGAGAAAAAAATGTGTCACCCTTCTTTTCCACTGTGCCCCATCCAAAGAGCCACCTTTTATTCAAGCGCTTATACACATGCACGCATAGAAACAAAAACTCCTTTGTGGTGTCTCTGCCCTTTCACACATCACAGGCTGAATAAATGGGGGGGAAAATTAAACCCATTTTTACAAATACACTTCAGCTGTAGCATTACGTGAAGTTAATCTGAATTATAAGTAATAAAAAAGCATAAATAATTGAATTATACAGGTATGTAAGGAGTTCACTTTAAATTTTGCTCTCAGAACATTTACCAGAACTAATTAATGAAATGAATAATCAGAATTTTACTTACTCTATTTTCTAATTCTGATCTTCTAGTGGTTGGGGGTAATTAGTATTTTACCACTAAGGAATGTATGAAGAAAAAGTGAAGTCACATGAGAATACAATAAAATGGGATCATATATAATGCTTTGGCACTTTTTCTGTGGTACAAAAGTATATTAACTGTAAGAAATAGAGAACTAAATTGATCAAATGCTTTTCTATGACTATTTTTTCTAGTAGATATGCTTTATGGGATTTGTGATCTCACCACTCTATCAAATCTCTGATTCTCAGACTTCAATTAAGCTCTCTCATCCATAAAATGTTCCACAGGAGACTCAGTATATATAAATAACAAGTTCATTCATTCATTCATTCATTCATTCAATAATTACTCAAACCCTAAGTTGGCTTCATCAGAGCACTTTCTTAGGTACTGAGATTATAAAGGAAAATACCAATATTCTTGGCTTTTATTTGCTTATGTTCTATTATGTGTTATCTGAAAACTAGATCCATATGTAATTAATATTCCTGTCAACCTCTGTGCCAAGCATTAGGCACTTGCTAAATATTTAGTCATGTAATGTTTTCTTTCAGAATTGGAAAATGTGAAACCTAGTAACCTGTTTGGTTATGTATTATTATAGACATACTTTTGTTCCTAATCCTGGATACAGGTCACCAGAATTAGCAACAAGGCCTTATTTTTTTCAATGAATTACTAACTACTTGGTCTTAGTACTTTTTCTCTTCCTTAGTCTTCACCATTCATTTCTGATCTTCTAGTGGTTGGGGGTAATTTCTATGAGTACATTTTTAACATATTAGAAAATATGTAATATAAGGTTATTTAAACTAAAACACATTAATCAGCAGCACCTCCAATTGAATTTGATAGGGAATACAAAATATCTAAGTCTCAGACATACCCCAGAAAAATCCCACAAACCAAAAATGTCCAGCACAGACAAGCCAGGCAGTAATTAGTTACTAAAAAACAGCAAAGAAACTCCACAATTTTCAAAGCACAAACACGGTTTTTAGTCCTAAGAAAAAGGCATTATAGCTTCTTTATCTAAAAAAGTTATAGGCAACTAACAGCCCTTAGCTTTGAGCAGAATAGTAATTGGGAAAAACCCAAGTAAATTTTTTCTACTTAATAGCATACAATTTTAAATCCATTTCCATAGTTAAATAGACTATTCTGAAAGTGTAAGAAGCAACTGGAATAATGGTGCACATGTTTTGAAGAAAAAAAATCTTGATCCTGCTCAGGACAAATGAACTTTAGTGGTAAAGGGTCACTCATTGGATTTACAATTGATAACAAATAAATAGCTCTCAATGGTAATAAAAACTGAACTGATATATGCATAAACCATGGACACAGACAATGGGGTGGTGAAGACCTGGGGAGGGGGGCAGGGCAGGCTAGAAGGGGTCAATGGGGGGGAAGGAGGACATTATGTATTACTTTCAACAATAAAGATTAAAAAAAAAAAAACACTGAACTGAGCTAAGTAATTATTTTGCCTCTTGTAAGGTATTGACCAATAATGACTTTTAGTTATCCTTAATCCAGCTTACAAGGACCTTGTGATCAAAAGGTACCAGATCTCATGATCAATTCACTCAGCTCTCTTAGCTGTAACTCCCCAGAGAATCCCCAGCTCATATGATGGTTTTAGATGTATGGGTTATCCCTTAATTGAATAGACAAACTATTAGTACTTCAGATACTGTCAGAGGCCTAATCTTAAATTCTGTTTTCTGAAACTCACTAATGCTCATCAAATAACAATTAAGAAAAACCATATTCCTGGGATTACAGCCTGAAGAATGAATACTCAATCCATTCTTCTAGCTATTCTAAATACCACCCTTGGATTGAACTATAGCATCAGAGTTTTGTATACTTGCACCCTATCATTCTGCTGTACACCCATTGCCCACTAGATGGTTTATATCCAATTATGTTTTAATCTATTGCCATTTATTCATCTCTAGTAATTTTATAAAAAGGAAATGATGAAACTCATTATATTATATGCTATCAGAAGGTTTTTGTCATTTTTCATTGTATCATAAACACAGGATGGAATATATATTGCAAAATGAGTTATAAGTGATGAGATAAAAGTTTTATTTTCTTCCCTTATAATACATATGAATTAAATTTCTAATCACAAGAAAAAACAAAAATGTTTATTAAGCAGAAACTGAGCCTGGTCCCCTTGATAAGGAAGATTCTTTGGCTAGGGGACCTTATCCACTGGAGCAGAGTGGGGAGGGGAACTTGCGGTTAAGGCCATCTGAGGCTCTCTTATTTCACATGTCAAGGCAGTACATAATATTGCATCTTAATTTTAGTCCTTATACCACACAAAGGTTAGAAAGCTCTATTGTAAAGGATAAAGAACTCTCTGGAGCATTGCATTGCTCAGATATCAAATTTAATTAAAAGGTAAATCCTGATCATATTCTCAAAGTATTTAAAGACTGTGGTGAGTTAAAACTAATTAAGGCTGCAATAACCTGAGTTTCAATTAGACCTAGCTCAACTACAAATTGGGGTGGTTCAGCTCCTGCAGTGGAGACCTGACAGGAAAAGGGGTATTCCCCTCTCTGAGGTAAATATTATTTACTAAAGTTCTTTTACTCATAATGCCTCTCATATAATAAAATAATTATGAGGCAAATGAATAATTTTTTTCTTTGTTAATCCTCACCCAACGATATTTTTCCACTAACTTTTAGGGAGAGTGGAAGGGACTGGGAGAGAAACAGAGAGAGAAACATTGATGTGAGAGAGACACATCCATTGATTGCCTCCTGCACTTGCCCCACTGGGACCCGGAATAGAGCCTGCAACCGAGGTATGTGCCCTTGGCCAGGAATCAAACCCCTGACCCTTCAGTCCAAGGGCCAACGCTCTATCCAGCCAAAACAAATAAAATTTTAACCCATAGTCAAGAAGACATCAATTGAAAATATCCAGAAAAGGCCCCAATATTAGAAATATCAGAAAGGCAATTTAAAATAAGTATAATAGAATGGGGTGGAGAATGTGAGCTACATGTCTTGAATGCAAACGGAATTTCAGTAAAGATGAAAACTATAATAAAATATCATATAGAACTACTAGAAATAAAACAATATCAGAAATAAAAATATATTTGTTAAGCTTACTAGCACATAAGTAATATTTAAGAAAACACTATCAGTTAATATGAATTCAGGTCAAAAAGAGATTATCCAAATTGAAACAGAGAAAATAAATATATAGACTAAAAGGAAAGTGTCTGAGATTTGTGGGACACTTTCATATGGTTTAATATACATATAATTGGAGTAAACTAAGGAAAAAAATAAAGTAGAAAAGAAAGAGATTAGGAAAAATAATAAAATTTAAAGATAATAGGTAAAATTTCCCCCAAATTGATGGAACAATAAGTTCAGAAAACTCCAAGAATAAAATTATACTTGGGTATATTGTAAGTGAAATCTTAAAACACAAAGAATAAAAAGAAATATTGAAACAACCCAAAAAAAGAATCCATATTACATAAAGGGTATAACAATTATTTTATTTATTGTATTTAATCTTATTAAATACAATAAATAAAATAAAATAGTACAATGATATCTTTGAAATACTCAAAAAAAATAAGCTATTAATTTATAATGCTATATCTAGTAAAAATATCCTTCAAAGTAAAGGGAAAATAAAGACATCTTAAGGGGAAAAACCTGAAAGAATTTGTCTCCAGAAAACTCACATGCCAATATATTTGACAATTTAAATAAACTTGATATATTCTTTTTTTTAAAAACTAACTAAAACTGACAGAAAAATACATAAGAACATAAAACCCCATTCATAATAAAACTTTCTAACAAAGAAAGCTCTTGACCCAAGTGACTTTACTAGTAAATTTTATAAAGCATTTAAGGAAGAAATATCACAAGTCTTCATGAACTCTTTTCAAAAATAGAAGAGATAATATATCCTGACTCAATTTTTGAGGCCAGAAAAATACTAATAAAAAATATTACAAAACCAAATACTTTCACAAAAACAAAACTGCAGCCTAATATCCATCATGGACACGGCAACTAAATAACAGCCCTATGTAAAAGGCTACTATATTATGACCACATGGGATTATTTCAAGAATTCAAGGTTGGTTTCCGTTCAGAAATCAAGCTATGTAATCCTAATATATAAAAACCCTGGGTCATAATGACCAGTAATGACCGAGGCTCAACCAACCAGAAGTCAGCTGGGCTGCCATGGCAACCCAGCGCCTTCCACTGCAGGTGGGTGCCCCAGCACTGACTGCCGAGGGGGCTGCAAATCAGGGCCAGAGAGAGGCCTGAAGAGAGAAGCAGGGACTGATCCGTTGCCTCTGAGGCAGCTTTTGATCAGCACTTGCCTCCCTCTTTCTCTCCCAGTCTGGCCAGCAGCCGTGCCTCCATTTCTCTCCAGGCCTCCACCGGGGCTGCTGATCAGCTCTGCCTTTCTGATCAGGCCCCACTGATAGGCCCAGGGATGCTGAGTGGCATAGGAACCGACCAATCAGAACCAAATGTGGGTGCTGTG
Organism: Cnephaeus nilssonii; assembly: GCF_951640355.1. NCBI lineage: Eukaryota > Metazoa > Chordata > Mammalia > Chiroptera > Vespertilionidae > Cnephaeus > Cnephaeus nilssonii. The sequence goes on from NC_137072.1 coordinate 59,259,951, forward strand.
GGGAGCCGATGGCTGCCTAGGAGGCGGAGCTTCTGACGCTGACTGGCATAGACACTGACCAATCAGAACCAAATATGGGTGCTGTGGGGAGCCAATGGTTGCCTAGAAAGCAGAGCTTTTGACACTGACTGGCATAGAAACCAACCAATCAGAACCAAATTGGCCAGCAGAGGAGGGCAGTTGGGGGTGAGATCAGGCCTGCAGGGGAGGGCAATTGGGGGCAACCAGGCCAGGAGGGGAAGGCCGTTGGGGGCGAGATCAGGCCGGAAGGAGAGGGCAGTTGGAGGCAACCAGGCTGGCAGGGGAGGGCATTTCGGGGGGGGGGGGGGGGCGGCGGACCAGGCCTGCAGGGGAGGGCAGTTGGAGGGGACCAGGCCTTCAGGGGAGAGCAGTTGGGGGTGACCAGGCCTGCAAGGGAGGACAGTTAGGGGTGACCAGGCTGGCAGGGGAGCAGTTAGGGGCAATTGGGCCAGCAGGGGAGCGGTTAGGTGTCGATCAGGCTGGCAGGGCAATGGTTAGGGGGTGATCAGGCTGGCAGGCATAAGTGGTTAGGGGCAATCAGGCCAGCAGGCAGGTAAGCAGTTGGGAGCCAGCAGTCCTGGATTGTGAGAGGGATGTCTGACTGCCCGTTTCATGGTGGGATCAGGCCTAAATGGGTAGTCAGACATCCCTCAAGGGGTCCCAGATTAGAAAGTGTGCAGGCTGGGCTGAGGACACCCCTCCCCCCCCGCCCCGTGTATGAATTTTGTGCACTGGGCCTCTAGTTAAGGAAATGAACAGCAAGTCCCCTTTTGAAGAAATATAAATTTGCAAAAAGATAGAAATGACAAAAGCTAATAATAAATCATTGAACAGCAATTCAAAATTTGTTGGTTTTTTTGTTTGTTTGTTTACTTGTTTGTTTTACCATAGTAAAGCCACTTAAGGTAGAAAAACGAAGAGCCAATAATATCCCCCATCTTCTAGAAACTAAATTAAAGAAGTGTGGTCATTCACCAAAATACAAAGTAATCTTTCTGAGAAGGTTACTTTTCTTAAGCAGCAGGAAATTGGTTAATATAATACCCTAATTTAAGTAAAAAGATTAAATTTAGAGATATCCTGGCTATTAACAAACCATCAATAGTAATAAATTTAGGAAATGATCAGATGTTGTAAGCAAGTGTTATAATCAAAACAAAAAATAGCTCACAAAGCACATTATATCCATCTGGAGTGTTCTCAGTAATTGTGATGTATAACTTATACTCAAAGCCTTCATTAGTTTTATTATTACTGTTCAGTTCTCAAAAGCTAAATTATACGTTGAAAGGTAGCCCTATAGAAATGGAGTCAGTATACAATTTGCAACAATATAAACTGAGTAAAAATATGAGTTGTAACAACAGTGCTGATTAGAATAAGACATCTTACATTCATCATGGGCAACTTTGACAAACACAAAACATCTGTAATTGATATTCCTGTCTTGGCACTTCATTAAACAAAGGCATGTAATTCATTCATACACATGTTAACATTCACACAAAAATGAGAATACTTGCTTTTTCAGTTAGGAGAAACAATTTTAGCAACATAGTACAGTCAACATTCTCAAATTGTGTGAAGATTTCATGTCATGTCTAGGAAACAGGCACATTCCCGGTGAAGTCCTATAATACCTTAGAATAAGCAGTTCCTAAATTTAAAAATGTGTTTGCTTCTAATTTAAAAAATGAAATTTTAGTTTTGAAGAATGTATTTGGCAGATTGGAGTTTTAACTTAACTAGATACTAGCATCCATTCAAATAGTGTTAAAAAATGGCCTCCATTGGCAGTTACAGTTTGTTGCTTATTTTACTGTATGCAAATCTATGTATCACTGGTTAAATTAAAGAAACAGTAAAGGAAATTATCCACTCAAAGCATTACTATGAGGATAGGCAGAGGAATTCTCGGGTTTGCATTTCTTCAGAGCAGCCACACATGCCTTTCCCTCAGTTTACCAGTGCTTCTGCTCCCAAATCCCAATAGATAATGCTCTCTCTCCTCAGTACACCTACCCTTCTCCAATAAATCGCAGAGTTTTTCACATATTCTTATGGGCCCCCTTCCCTCCTAACCCTTTATTCCTTTGGAAACTAGTCAGCACAGTGTAGAAATAAGGCAGCGTAGCAAATAGTACAGGTTGGAACCCTGCACCTGAGATCTTTGTTCTCATTCCTCTTCTGTCATGTACTACTGGTCTGACCTTGGACATATCCCTTGATCTCACCAAGCTTTAGTTATCTCTTCTGTATTCTTCTTCTGATGATGATTATATGAGTTGGTGCATATGAGACTGTCATATTGTAAAACAGTATATTGGTAAAAGCTGAGATATTATTATATCAACAAGCCAGAACTATACTTTATCTGTTCTATGCTTATCATTTGCTTTATATTTTCTCTCCTCTTGGCAAAAGCCTGGACCCACCTATCTTTGAATTTCTTTTTACTATAAAACAGAATTATTTTTATGCTAAGCATTAGAAAGCCTTTTTGTGTGTGTCTCACCTATTATAAAAAAATGTTATTGACAGATTATCAATTTAATGAGTTCCCCTTTCTTATACCAATAGAAGGATAGAATAAAACAGATTTACCTTGTCTTAATAATTATAATTGTTAGCTCATCATGCATTAATTTTGTGCTAAGCATGTGTTAACTGGCATATAAAACTGTATTATTTTATGTAATTTCTCTAACAACTCGTAATATTGTGACTCATAATCCCCATTTTACCAAGAAATCTAGGGACTACCCAAAGTATGGCAACGGAAAAGTGATCAAACTGCTGCCATTTGAACCCAGATCTGCTACCTCTGGGACATAAAATAAACCCTGGTCAACCTGATCTCATGTTTTAATTTATATGTTTAGTTTTTGTTGACACATGAAGATAATTTCTGTTACATTATAAAACTGACAAACACATACATAGCAAATGCATTGACTAGTTTCAAATGAAAAGAAGTCCTATTTGCAAATGCATCAATTATCTCCCCTTCCCCCCACCATGGTTTCTATACCCAGAGCAATCAGAATTTCTGTAAAATTGAAGCAGCAACATACTACAACCAAAAGGTTAACAGTTTCACAGTATGATACAGTAGTGACTTAGCCTATCAAGTAAAGGAAAAGCTGAATAATTGACTGTTCTATAAGTAGTAATAACATTATAACAGTTTTCAACATAAATGCTTTTCTTCAGGCTATTTTCATATATATTGTTAAATTCTGCCAAATTTTCTGTACACATTTTTTAAATGGATTATGCCAAGTGCCACACATTTTAAAGGAAAATTAATGCTTTAAAAAATGCATTGTATGTTCCACCAAGTACTAACACTGCTAGTACTCAAAATAGAGCTGTAGTCTCATTAGAAGCAACAATAACAAACTTCTATTAAAAAAGTATTTCAAGCAGAATGTTAATTTAAAAATATTCATAACTCTTACCTTAATATTCTTTGCGCATAGATATAAACTAGATGATAACATGTGGAAACCTCTGTGGGCCTCTCTTTAAACTGTCTCCAAACATCCACTTATTTTCAGAACCGGAGAAACAGGAGCTTAAGAGGGGCATGGGGGGAGGACCTTTTATTCTCTGCCATTATTCTCTCAGTGAATGCCTAGCAACAAAATCCCAGACTAAGAAACTAAGATGCCCGAGGGCGCTGACCCTCAGTGCCTTGTGTCCTTTTAGTGTTGCATGTGATCCTAGAGCTCTTACTAAAAAGTGTTATCCAATCTGAAGGTTTCGTTGCCTCTGTGATTAGTGTTCTGAATAATGTGAGGCTAAGAGTTTTCTCAAAAACCTTATGGCATTACATTTTGTTCATTAATAATATTTAAGCTAGTATTGAAAAAAGACATATTACACATCTTACATATAAGATTTTGCCTTAATCCTACCCGATTTAGAAACAAGGGAGAAAAAAGGAGCAAGCTAGGATAATCTGCTCTAGCTTTTAGATTAACACCATTCTTCAGCATTGGGTTGCTTTCCTGAGAGCATTTCATAGTCAGCCACACCTCATTGATAAAATCTACTCTAAATCTTGGCTGAGGCATTCTACAGTTTCTCATACAGCTCCTACAAGTGGATGCAAAATGAATTCTGGAGATTCTGCAGAACTTTTCTGGAGCATGGAGAAATGTTAGTCAGCTCACTGCCTTTACACATGGCTTCTGCCTCTGGTTCAGCATGTGCCACATTTCTCCTGTTGAGTAAGTAGATCTTCCTCGGCAGCCCTTTGCTCTGTTGACTTTTTAATACCCAGGCCAACTCTTGCGCTTGATCGGTGGTCAATAAATAATATGTGGTATTTCTTCTGTAGTGGAAGCTTGGACATAAATTTGAGTTCTTCCCCACAAATATTTTGTTCCCTGAGAACTTCTTCTCTCTCTGGTCAGCTGAGACTGCCCAAGGAAGTACACTGCTCATTTTTAAAAAGCCGTCTCCAGATGTTATCACATTCAGATCTCTGTCTGAAACCCTTTTGAAAGTTTAGAGGCATATGGGTGGAAGAGTTCTAGTATCTAAATTTCAGTGAGTTTTCAATGTTCTGTTTTTGAGAGATGATAAAAAAATTATTTAAGAAAAAAACCTCAAACACAGGAAAGAAATGTACTTGCATCTTTCATTGCTCTTCCTCCTTCCTCCTGAACGGAATATCTGGAGCTCTGACAATCACCTTGATTCATGACAATAACTTAGAATCGAAATCTGTGCAGAACAAAGCACTAGTATGGATTAGCATGGGTCCTGGACATTGTGATATATTGCACCAAAGCTGGCTGCCCTGACCATGTCCAGCCTTCTTGAATAAGAGAAAGAACTAAACTTCTATCCATCACAAACCACAGTTAGTGGGGATTTCCAGTGATTGTCATTCAACTCAAATGCTGACTAACATAGTAACTGATACAGAACGTCAAACATTGTACACTATCTTTGAAAATAATTTTGAAAGTTGAATCAATCAATAAACAATTATAGAAAAGTTAACAATTTTTAGGCAAGTTTTTACTATGAGTATGACTTAAGAGATAATGGAAGAACAGAGAAAGGCAAAGATATTTCAACAAGAGGACTACTTCTTGAATGACATCTTAACAATTTGTATTTGAAGGCAGGAAAAAAGTAATTGCAAATGTTATGCTTTGGTTTAAATGACCTTGAGCAGGACTAAAAAATATGTATCCTCCTTCTAATGTTCTGATTTTCCTCATTGTTTTTATCTTTATCATAAATATAATTTTATGCCTTCTTAGATATATTTTATATGGTCTAAAAATTAGGATGTTAAAGTGATTCAAATTCAAAAGGAATAAATCATGCTAAAAAGTTGACATTCCTCTCTGCATTTGGTGAGAATCAATTGGTTCTGGTGTGCTAATGAAATATAACTCAAATTTAACTTTTCATCTGACAATGTAAGAAAAGTAAAATTTGGTACTATAAAAGTGATTTTATTTATATTAGAAATTTCATCATGATAAAATACATCATTATTCAAGGGAAGAAAGAACAGTCCTGGTTGTTAACTCTGGAGTTAGTAAAATCTGGATTCAAATCCTGATTCTATAGTTTATTTTCTGTATTATCTTAGGAAAGATTCTTCAGGCAGCTAGATCTCAGTTTCTTTATATCTTAAATAGAAATGCACATAGTAGTGCTTTTTTTACATATCACAGCCTAAAATAAATGAACTAGGACCTTTCAGTTTTTCCTAATTCTTGACATCATGCTACTTATCCTATATAATAAAAGGCTAATATGCAAATTGACCAAAAGGCAGAATGACCAGCCGCTATGAGACTCACTGACCACCAGGGGGCAGATGCTCAATGCAGAAAATGCCCCCTGGTGGTCAGTGCGCTCCCACAGGGGAGTGCTGCTCAGCCAGAAGCTGGGCTCACGGCTGGCAAGCACAGCAGCATGGCAGGAGCCTCTCTGGCCTCCTTGGCAGCACATGTCCGACTGTGAGCTTAAGCCATCAGTTGGATATCTCCCGAGGGCTCCCGGACTGTGAGAGGGCACAGGCCAGGCTGAGGGACCCCCCTGAGTGCCCGAATTTTGTGCACCAGGCCTCTAGTTTTTAAAATAATACAGTTGGCATAACCCATCTTTATAACTTCATTTATGTCCTGAGGAGCTCAAACTCTCCTCTCCAGTAAGCCTACTCTACCCAGTATCATCCCATCTTTCACAGATACTTCTGCTCCTACATGACTCCAAAGCACACAAAGACATGAAGGATGTATTTTTTTATTGTTGTTTATTAATTTGAAATATCTCTCACTCTTATAAAATTGAGATAGAATTTATGTGTTAGAAAATTTATCCCTTTAAAGTCTACAATTCAGTGATTTTTAGTATATTCACAAGATTGTATAACTATCACCACTATCCAATTCCAGAATATTTTCATCATCCCAAAAGAAACCCCATATCTATTATCAGTAAGTTACTATTCTCCCCTCCCTTGAACCTGTAGCAACCACTAGTCTACCTTCGGTCACTATGTATTGGTGATATCTGAAAATTTCCCTAAATGGAATCACACAATATGTGGTCTTTTGTAACAGGCTTCTTTCACTTAGCATAATGTTTTCCAGGTTCATTTTCATTGTAGCATTCACTAGCACTTCATTCTTTTTTATGGCTGAATAATATTTGATTGGATGTGTATATCATGTTTTGTTTACTCATTCATCAGTTGATAGACAATTGGTTGTTTCATCATTTTGCTATAATTCATAATGCTACTAAGAGCACTTGTGTGTGAGTTTTTGTGTAGACATATGTCACAATTTACTTGGGAGTTGAATTGCTAGGTCATAAAGTAACTCTACATTTACCTTTTTGAGGAATTCTCACACTTTTTCAAAATGGTTACACTATTTTACATTCCTGCCAGCAAAGCACAATGGTTCCGTTTTCTTCACATCCTCACCAATACCTTTTATTGTATGCCTTTATGACTTTAGTCATTCTAGTGGGTGAGGAGCTTCATTGTTATTGTTTTTTACCTGCTCTTAAACTTATAACAGAACAGGAGTCAAGGAAAATATTTTTAATTGAATTGTTACTATATTACTCCAAAATTTTCTCTCTTCTGGGAATTTTCTTTCCCATCTTACTTGCCTTTACAGATTCTAGGAATTCTCCTCATTTCCTGTTTTTATAAAAGATAACTAATGATTATAGTTCACCATTATATTTTCTGCCCTAATCTTTATGGCACATATTGTCTACACTGCATATTTATTTACTATTTTGCTTTATTATCTCTTAATATATACTTCTTATCTTTCCAACTCTATCTGTATGTTGTTTGATCTATAGAACCATGTCTTACACTCATAAGCAACCCCCATAGCATTTAGCATGTTCCTGAATATGTATACTAGGGCCAAAGTAAAAGCCTTTGGACATTGCTTTATATTACTTTACATTGCATTATTAATTTGGGAATATCACATTTCCTTGATCTTCTCTTGGCTTTTTTTCTTTCTTTCTACCTTATTTTCTAAACATTGTAAGCATTACTTTTAGTATTTAAAATTATTCACGTTTTTTATTCTATAGCCTCTTAGTATGTGAAAACAAAAGGTTTTTAATAAGATAAAGTGAAATATTTCAAGTAAATTGTTGAGCACTTTAAAATTGTCTATTCTAAACCCAATCTTACCTAATAATAGAGAAACATGTAAATTGACTGTACCTCCGCTACGCCCACAGCTAATCAGAATGAGTATGCAAATTAACCCAACAAAGATGGCAGTTAATTTGCATACATACCTGGGTCCTGGGAACCTCCTCGGCACCCAGGTCACTCCCAGCCGGCCATTGGGCAGAGGCTTTAGGCTTGGGAAGGGGCTGAGCCTGGAACCAGAGAAAAAGGGAAAAATATCAATGGAAATATATCCTCAAGTGAGGATAAAAAGAAAAATAAGGAAAGAAATGTTATATCCTATGAAAGGCACATCTTGAAAATGCCTAAAGAAAGTTGTCATTTTTTCATGGTGAAGGGACTGGAATCCGTGTTGATGAAAATACTTTGGCAGCTGGGGTGACTGGCAGTGGCTGCAGCAGCAGAGTGATGGGGCTGGCGCTTTCCCCTGATCAGCCCAGTCACATCCCACAAAAGGAGGCCAGACTGTGGCTTAGGCCCACTCCCAACAGGGAGCGGGCCTAAGCCATCAGTAGGACATCCCCTGAGGGCTCCTAGTATGTGAGAGGGGGCAGGCTGGGCTGAGGGACCCCTTCCCAGTGCACGAATTTCATGTACCGGGCCCCTAGTCTATAATAATAAAAGGATAATATGCTAATTAGACCAGATGTCCTTCTGGACGACCTTCCAGATGAAGCCAGGGCTGCGAGGGAAGCCCTGGTCCTGGGTGCTAGAGAGAAGCCGGTGCTGGCAGCCGGGTAAAGAAAGGCCTACTCTTAAATCTCTAGTTTTTAATAACCTTGGTAGTTTACTACTAAACATCTGCCATTTGCTTTGTGTTCCAGTGAGCCACTGGGTAATTATAGCTAAAACAAATAACATAAAATTTTAAAAGTTGGCAAAGTCACATTTTTAATTGATTTGTGTGTCAATGTGAATATGGTAGAAAAATAACAAATTTTCCCTAAAATCCATGTTTTCAAGTATAACCCCATTTCTGTGCTCTTCTTTACAGAAAACCAGTGGACTATATACTTCCCTTGACCACTTCCTCAACCCCTCGGATCTCCATACCCCGTACCTTTAAGTAAGATTTTCATTGCTTCTTATTCCACTTGAATCAATCATTCTCAAGATCTCCTGGCCTAGATCCATAGTTACTGGTACCTCTTTCTTGCCAAATACTAATGATCAAATTCTCAGGCCTCATCTTATTCCAGTTATCAGTAGCATTTGACATATCGATGACCCTGCCTTTGTAGAAATACTTTCTTCACTCAGAATGTGGGTAGCAGGGTTTCCCTGCATTTTTACCTCATCTCATTGGCCATTCCCTCTATTCATCTGAACCTATAAAGTGAGAATGTCCCATAACTTAGCATGTGGCGCTCTTGCATTCCCTATCTCCTTTTAGTACCCAGAGGGTCATCTCGTATTTGAAGATTTTTAAATACCATTATGTATATATGACTCCAGAATTTATATTGCTAACTCAATATTCTCTCTTGTTATTTTAGAGCCATAGGTGTCTAATGTGTAAGTTCAAAACTGAGTTTATGATTTCCTATCACCATATTAAAACAAACAAGCCACAACAAAAACCACCTCTCCTGTAGCTGTCTCACCCATGTAAACCACCACAATTCAACCAATTGCTTTCTCTCACAATGCACATCCACTGCACAAACAAATGGGACACCTCTGTGTACAAGATATATCTGGAGTCTAACCTATTTCTATGACCTCCATTTTTTTCCAAATTAGTTTAATCCACTATCTTCTGTCTCCAGACTCTTGTGATTTTCACCTATGCATTGGTTGCTCTACAATCAGCACTGCACAGCAGTCAGAGTAAATTTTTGAAATGTAAGTCATATTGTAAAGCTGCTTCTTAAAACTACCCAATGACTTCTCATTACACTCACTATAAAATCCAATTCTTTTTAATAATCTTTAAGGTTCCCCCATGACTCTCTGCCTGATCTCATTGTCTATTTTTGTCTACCTGGCTTAATCCTCTCAGCCATACAGATGTTCTTCCCACTCCAAAAATTCATCAAGCTAATTCCCACTTCAGGACTTTCTGTTTACTGTTTTCATTGCTGTTATTTTGGTCTCTTACATTTATGTCTTTTCTGACATATCACCTTTACCAAGTGTCCTTTTATGACAAACTTATTACATGTGTTCCTGTGTATCAGTCATAGTTCTTAGTTGCAAACAATAGAACTCACAATGGGTAGTTTAAGAAAAAAGAAATTACAAAAAATATTAAGTAACACATCATACCAACACCACCACTCATACCAATGAATCCGGGGCCCCCTTTATATCAATATTTCTGGGGACTGAATACCAGAATTGGCCAGTACTGTTCCTGAAAACCTAGACTGCTCTACCACCACATTGGTCAAGACACTCAATGTCCTGAATGAAACAAATGCCATGATGTTCAATTCCATATTGAGATCTTATGCTAGTGTATGTGTTTTGTAGAAACCAATATATTGTCTGTATCCCAGATGAAAGGTGGCTGGGAAAGTAAGCTTTCTATTTCCCAGTTTTGGAAAGGTCAAAAATCATAATGTAGAAAATTATCAAAACATAATGTGAGTGGCCAAAAAATTGGTCAGCCTTAAATGACATGTTCATTAGACACTATTTTTATTTTTTCTTGCACTATCATTCTCTATTGTTGTAGGATAATCTTATTTATTAACAGGTTATCTCCCCATTAAATATACTAGTAAGCTCCCTGAGAGCAAAACTTTTCTGTACTTGTAGCACTGTGCATTCAAGCCTTAATATGACATTCTATTCTTCTGTTGGCACATAGACAGACATACTAATACCTTTCAACTTGGAGTTGACCATCATAAAGACTATCTTTCATTTAAGACACCGAGTTTCTTGGAAAATAGAGGTGTCTGTGTCTTTAGGAGCAATAAGAGCCAAGTATCTGACATCCAAGTTAATCTAATTTTTTAATCTTCCATTGCCTCATCTGTAAAATGCAGATTGCAATAGTACCTGCTACACAGGACCATTGTAAAGTGTAAATGAAATAACCTAGGATTAGCAAAAGGTTTTCCATCTAGAAAATGTTAGATAAAAATAAAAGTTATTATCAACAATATCTGGTTTATCTCTTGTATATAACTAAACAAAGTATCCATTTGGGGGGAGGGGGGCAGGATTTAACTGTCTTTTGAAATATAAATCCTTGAGAGAATACAATAAATTATTTTTATATTTAACACATAAGTTAGTTGAAAGCAAAATTTTTTTCTATGAAATAATCCATAGAACATTTTTACCAGAAATAATTCACAGACTATACTCTGCTGCTGAAAGAAAAATATTATGAAACTACCAAAAATAATTAAGATACAAAACATACATATAATTAAAGTTTATCCATGAAAGTGGAAAATCATACATTATTTCACATGTAAAGCATAAGTGTGAAGGTGGAAAAACAATTCTAGCTGTGGGAAGTTATTGTTATAATATCCAATGTCTATAATAGATCAATCAACCTACAGGATGGAAATTTTACATGTGACTTGAAAATCTTAAAATTTTTAAATCCCTTCTCCCTCAAACTTGAAGGACATAGATAAATTTACCATCATTCAGCATACAATTGTTGGAAAAGGAAGCAAGGATGATTAATTAAGGTTGAGTCTCTGTTCAGTTCAGGTTCAGTAACATGCACTGGAAAATGACACAAAATTATATTTTTCTGATATTTGATAAATGGGGTCATCAGCATCAAATAATTTTCTTCACTCTCTGCACCTTGTGGTTTGCTATTGAAGAGAATTTAATAAAGGAAGGCCAATCTCAGCACATACATGAAGATAAAAACATATGCTATCATTGATTTTGAGGTAAAATAAAAGGAGAGAAAATTTAATTTTTATAAAAACTCATGTATAACCTTTAGGAAAATATATGAGGGGAAAATTGAAGGCTATGTACAAATCCTAAGAGATTTTATCGCTAAGTCTTCATATGTCCTAAATCAAATAGCTGCTTTGTAAATGTGTGACAATAATGTTGGAACTAAAATCTAATGATTTTAATATGTGAACTAAATGGGTATTTTAAAGAATGCTGGGCCTCCGCTTATCCCTGCTGGGACCATTTTCTTTGTTATCACCCGGGCTGATTTTCCTCTTTTCTTTTCTCTAGTTATTTCATGTAAAATATAAAGGTATATAATCTTTATGTATGCAAGTTAAACCCTCTCTGATTAAAAAAAATAATAATAAAACAACAGACCTATGATTTAGGTGATAGTATAACAAGTAGTTGTATTAGTAATAACAATAATAAAAATAGTACCAATGTATTATTTTTTTAGCCTCTTCACTTGAAATCACATATAGTGTGGAATTTAGGATGCTTAGAATTATAATTAACTGTTTGATTCCCTCTAATTCAGGTCTCAAGAATATTAACATATTTTAAATTAAGATAGATTCAAGGCAAGACTATATGAACAGTAAAATTGTCATTACTCTTTAAGAAGGCTGTTGGGTTTGGATATTGATTCAAACAAACAAATTGCAAAATATTTTGAAAAATCAGGAAATTTTGGTTATGGATTGGGTGTCAGATAAACAGGAATAATCTGATATGGGTTTCATGTGATAATGGTTTTGTAGCTACATAAAAATATGGCTTTATTTGTAGAGATACAGACTAAAGCATAGGGGTGCATGAGTAGGTCTGGGATTTTGCTTGAAAATGTTTCAGCAAAGGAAAAAAATATACATAAACAACTTTGTCAAAATTTAATACTTGAGTGTAGGTTAAGTGGAAGTTAATTTTATTATTTTCCTTTTCCTAATGTAGTTTTTAAAGGAGGATTGAGTTCAAAAACAGTGAAAAACCCATTGCTTATGAATGCCTTACAATATACAGATCATGTATCATAGAAATGTACACTTGAAACCTATATGACACTGGTAACCATGTCATCCCAATGAATTTAATAAAAATAAAATAAATGCATCAAAAAGAAATAAGCCCCAACCACATGTGATCACATCTCTCTCCCTTGCTCACTGTGGGTGCTACACGCGCCTTGGATGCTATGCTCTCAAGGCCTCTCTCTGCACAGACTGTTTCTTCTGCCAGGACCACTGTTCCCCAGGTGCCCACACAGCTTGCTCCTTCAGGTCTTTCCTTAATTGTCACATCACTGAGGCATCCCCTGACCATTTTATTTTAATTAGTTAGTTTTGTTATTATTTTTCAAATTGAAGTATCATTGCAACTAACATTGTAAGGTATTTAAAATGTACAATATGATATATATATATATATATATGTATATATATGTATATATATATACACACATTGTGAAAGGATTAACCCCACTGAGTTAATTAACACATCCATCACCTCACATATTTACCTTTTGTGTTGTGTTGAATTATACAATACAGTATTATCCACTATAGTCAGCATGCTATACATTAAATATGATTATTTTATTTAAAATAGCAACATCCACCACCCCTGCCCCAATATTCTGTATCTGTTTCCCTGCTTTACTTTTCCTGTAAAACTTATTATCTCATAAACTATACAACATACTTATATTTTATATGTTATCTGCCCCTCCTGACAAGGATGTAAACTCTATGAAGGCAGAATGTTGTTACTGCTCTATTCACTACAATATTTCCAGTATTGCTGAATAAATTGACAGGGCAGAGAAGTAGAAATACAGGAATTGTTATATTTTTCACCTGTGGTTATTAGGCAAGAATTTAGAGAGTGGGAGAGGCTATTAAAGGAAGAAGGGCAATGGTGGCAAAGTGGATCATCCCAGATAGGGCAGAAAGCACAGAAACATTCTCCTTGTTCGAAAATATCTCCCAGCTTTTCATACCATAAGATTCCATTTGAATATTTTGGCTGGGTGAAGAATTCTAAGGTAATAGATTTTATTTCAGTACTAAAAAAAAGTTACTCCAATGTCTCCTAGTTTACACTGTTTCTGACCAAAACCAAAACAAAATATGCAAACAAAAAACACTGATATCCTTGGCTTTGCTCCCTTCAGCGATTTGATAATGGATATGCCCTGGTATGTTTTTAATGTTTCCTGTGCTTATTGTTCTTGGAATGTTGGTTTCAAGTTTTCATTAAATTTAGGTGGAGCAGGGGGGAGATGGGGGGGGGGGCGGATCACCATTATTTTTTAATATGCATATATATTTATCTTCTTCCATTTGGGGGATTCTAATTATGCATATATTTGGCCACTGGAAATTATCCCACAGTTTGTTGATGCTTTGTCGAATTTCTTAAATTGTTTTTCACCCTGCCTTTTATGGTGGATAATTTCTATTGCTATGTCTTCAAGTAGAATAATTTTTTGCACTTTTATCTGTTATTAATCCCATCTAATGTATTCACCATCTTAAATATTGTTCACTTTGGTGTGTGTTTTTTTATATCGTCTGTGTTTATGCTTATCTCATTTAATCTTACCTCTATTTTATTGATCATATGGAATACAGTTAAAAGTGTGCAATATCTTTGTCTACTAAACCTAACTTCGGTGTCATTTCAGGGTCACTTTTAGCTGATTAATTTTTCCCCTCATTATGGGTTGAATTTTTCTTCTATGTTTTCATGCTTAGTAAATTTCAATAGAATGCCATACATTGTGAATCTTTCTTTGTTGAGTGCTGGATATTTTTGTATTCCTTTAAACATTCTTAAGTGTTGTTCTGGGATACATTTAAGTTCCTGGGAAACAGTGTGGTCATCTCAGTTCTTGCCTCTGATCTTTGTTAGGCAGAACCAGCGAAGCATTTAGTTCAGGACTAATTTGTGTTGCCTGCTGAGGCAAGACAATTCCTAGTGCTCTTATGTGACGTGAAATGTGTGGTTTTCCATTCTGGGTCTGAAGAGTAAGCACTAACCCTGGCCTGATGTGATCTTAGGAGTTTGCTCCCTCTAAGCCTTCTGCATGGTTCTTTCCCACCCCTCAGATTGTTTCCTCATCTGCATACGCTCAGCAGTACTCAACTGCAGACTGGGGATGGCCCTCTGCAGAACTGGGGGTTTTCTCTCTGTGCAGCTCTCTCCTGTCTAGTCTCTGCCCTGCAAGTTCTAGCTACCTTTGCTTCCCCAGTTCTCCAATTCCGTTTTGTAATTCAAAGAGAACCCTCTGCTCCCTATGCTATGGCCTGGACACTTTCTCTATGTAGTAACCTGGAGCAGCCATAGAGCCCACCTCATTTATTTCTCGTGTATATAATCACTGTTGCCTGGTATCCAACACTCATATATTTTTCTCTGTGTGTGTGTGTGTGTGTGTGTGTGTGTGTGTGTGTGTGTGTGTTTGTTTTTGTTATATCAAGCAAAAGGATAAAGCTAGTCATCTTGGATGGAAGCAGAAGTCTGCTAATTCAGTTTCCTTTGGGGTTTATATCTGCTTGAGAGATGTAAGATGAAAATTTGTTTAAACATTTGGATTCCTATAGACTGATTTTTCAGGTTGCACTTACAATACTATGGAATCAATTCATTCTTGTATGTTATTACTAATGAGTCTCATATAGAGTTGAACCTAAGACAAGATAATCATCATGAAATTTTTCCTTGTGTAAACTATCAGTAGGGTCAAGGAGATGAATGTATTTCTTCATTATGAAAAAAGAGGGGAATCTTTTAATTTTTATCACTTAAGAGTACTCTTAGAATAACTATAGAGAAGACTCTAGTTCTAAAAAGTAGTTTTAGAATTCCACTTGCAATTTTAATAACATTAGAAAAGACTGACTCATGCTATGTTGAAATGACCTACTGTGGAGTGTTAAACTATTTCTGTGAACAGCAGCATAAAGTGATTTGAAATGTAGCCCAGACTAATTATGTTTTTGTAACATCACAAACCTAAATTATTCAGAACTTTCCTATATTTCCTTTTATCTGTCAGTATATTAACAAATTTATTATACCAACAAATCTTTTGACAAACTGGGGAGAAGAAGGTGACAGAGATGAAGCAATAAATAATTTATATATAATTATGAAGTGGAGGGTTTACTATATTACTTTGGAATTTTGCTTTTCTTTAACCAAGAAATAAAGCCTATTCTAGAATTGTTTTATTTTTTAACATACTGAAATGAACTCAGGATTTTTAGTAATAAATAATTGCAGACAACACTCGTTTATTATGTGATTTTTTTCCCTCTTAAATAGCAACATTTTATTAAATAAAAGTTATTTTTGCTATTATCAATACTTAAGATCTTTTGGCAAATTAAAAAAAAACTATAGCAAATAAACAGATAATCTAATAAAGATATCCAAATAACTAAGAATATATATATATTTATAAAAAATTATTTTACATAAAAAGCTCCAAAAAATACTTTTAGTGAATCAATAGAGGTATACATTTATACCTTTCGACTGCATTTATAAAATTAATTACATAGAGTGTTTCTTGAAAGGGGACCTGGCCTTGGAGGACCTGCCTAGGGTCAGCTGGTAGTGTGTGGGTTCTTGACTTGGTGCAGGAAAAATTTCAGAGTCTAGATGACTATGAGGGAACATTTATTAAATCTGGGCACATAAAACAAGAAAGGGCTTAGCACAGGGGAAGTAACAGGAACGCCTAGGCTGGGCTGGCCTAGCTCTCTGGGAAGCCAGAGAAAAGGGGACCTTGGGGTCAGGTTCAGGGGGTTAACCTGGGACGAGCTGCTGCTGCCCATTACTCTCCAGGTTGCAAGTCTCGTGAGGTCCTTGAGGGTTTAGCAGATCCATGCCTGTGGGGGAAGAAAAGGGAAAAGGGAATGGTGGAGGCTGCCCCCTGGGTCCTTTGTCTTGAAGCTTTATCTCTTTCTCTCCGGCAGGAATCTTAGGGGAGGTCTCCGAGGACAGTTTTAGCAGAATATTCATCAGTTTTTAGGTGTGCACCTCCAGGGCCATGGTCTCCACCACTTGGTCAGTGTCAGGGCAACGTGGTTATTAATCATTGTAGCTGGTCCTGGTGCCACCCACCTGGTTTTGCTGCTTTTCTGGGTCTGGAGCTGAAATTCAGCTGAGGCCTCGATGTTATTTCTAGGGAGGTGACCTTCTGTATCTGCTGTAAATTTATCTGCCAGTTTGTTCGGCTCTCTGACTCAGTTTCCCTATTCCACTTGTCCTGGCTTACTGGCCTGTTTCAGGAGTATTTTTAAAGTTCTAAGTTGTTTATTTAAACAAAGAGGAAATGACATAATTCTCATTGTTAAATAATTTGAATATTTTATTAAAATGTTAATTTTATTCTTCCAAGTCTAAGGTATGTATTTATTGTGTTGCCAGAGTTGCATGTTGGTTCATAGATGATAATCTTCATTGTTCAGAAGGAAAAAGCCATTCTCATCTTTAACATTTTTTATACAAAGTAAGGTCTATTATCTTTGGAATCTGAAAGTATCCATATTGTCTCCTATAGCTGCTATTTTACTGTTCATTTTTAAACATTATCTGAACTAATCTCTTTTTTTTAGTAGTTGCTAACTTAAGTAGGTACATAATATTTAAATTTATAACAACTTTAAAACTATACACATTATGCAATATAAAAGAAATGACACATGTGCTGATCCAAACTCAGAAATATAGAATGAATAAAGCACCATATCTTTCTCTCTTTTTAATGTGTTGATAATATGGGCTGACATGATCCTATGTTATTTTTTATTGAAAATTAGAGAAAATGTAGCTTTAAAGCTCATGCAATTTTATTTCTGAACAACAGATGGCAGTATCAAATTCTAGATTTACTACAGTTTTTTTTCTATTTGTATTTCTTTCTTTTTTTTTTTCTTTAAAAAAAATCATGACTGTCTTACCCTCAGAAACACAATTAGTGTTAATTCAGGAAATACAGTTTTATTGGCATTTGGTCTTGAAGAAAAAGGTTTGCAGTGTCCTGTTCAAATACTGTTTTTTTCAGAATATCTGACCGTATTTGAAAAGCTGATAGATCACATTTAGAGGCATTAACATCAAAACAAATAATATCAAGCTCCCAATCTAACTGATTACACTAATAGGACTGAAACTTCCTCTTTAGAAGCAGGATATTCTACTCTGAGCATCAGTAGAGATTAGGATGGCCTGTGAGAGAAGAGGAAAACTAGAACTAAGTAGCCACGGGGAAGCCCAATGCCTGACAGGCACATGAATCACAAAATCCTATCTTCCCTAATCAAGGACACTTAAGAGTAAGTGGTTTTCACTTCTCCCCAACCAGAGGGTAAATAACTTAAATGGCCCTACTCAGGAAGATAGATGGTAGAAATCCAATTAGTGCCCTTTATGCCAACTACACCCAAGAACAGATGAAGTTAAGGGAGTAAATCTCATTTTGGCTCATCAGCATAAAGTTGATGAATATTCTATTGAGATCCTCCCCTATGACTCCATTAAAACCTTAGCTTCTAAAACCTTTAAGCCGAAGGACCCAGGGTGTGCTCTCCCTCTCCAGAATATGCCCACACTTTTTTTTTTTTTTTTGCCTCTCAGTCGTACATCTCCTAACTCTAAAGGTCCCCATGAGACTTGCAAGCAGGAGAGCAATGGGCAGTGGCAGCTCGTTCCAGGCTAAACCCCTGAACCTTCCCCAAGGCCCCTTTTCTCTGACTTTCCAGTCAGCTGACAGTGACCCCAACGAGGCTCCCTCTCTCTCTGTTGCTTCTTCTGTCCTCAGCCCTTCCTTATTTTATGTCCACAGCTTTAACAAATGGACTCTCAAAATAAGAAATAATGAAAATTAAAACATATAAAATAAAAGGTAAAATAAAATATAAAGTAAATAAAAATTTTCAGTCTAGGTTAGAATATACTAGAGAAGCTGAGAAGGAAGAAAAATGAAAGAAAAAATAGCATAGTTCTCACAGAAGAGAGATACTCCAGTCTGGTATTAAAAAGAATAGATTTATTTATTACAGGATTTTGCCATAGACATGAGTTCTTTGGCAGACACATTTAGATTCACAACTTTATCCTGATGACTCTCCTATTCTGGTTCGTCCTGGAGCTGCCAGGTGAGGCCAGAGGTAGAGTTGTCAACCTCAGGTGCTTATCTGTTTATGCGTTCTACTAGGGGCCCAGTGCACAAATTCGTGCATCTTGAAATGAACTGTGGGCCACGAGGCTGTGGTGGGCACAGGGCCGGTCTCGGCCCATCTTCCATGCCCCCGCCTGGCCCCTCCTGCTGCCGTCCCCTGTACCCTCTCTGCTGGCAGCCCCGCTCCCACTGCCATCACTCCCACATGCTGCAGGCACTGGCCCTGTTCTCCCTTCAGGAGCAGGGGGAGGTGGAAAAGCCCTCAGGGGCCATCGAGGCTGGCAGCTGCCACTCACACCCGCTGACAGTGCCGAGTGATTGGGCCAGCACCGGGTACCGCCAGCGGTTGCAAGCGGCGGCTCCAGCGCCGGCAGTGGGCGCAAGCAGAGTCGACACCAACAGCGGGTGTGAGCACCAGGCGGGACCGTGGTGCGCGGATGCAAGGAATTTTCAGTAACCACCAGTGCCCTGTCTGGCACCCCTGCTCACCTGCTCCACCATCCCACCACAGCCAACACCGTCCATATTCTGCACGCGCCCCCTGGTGGTCAGTGCATGTCATAGAGACCAGTTGTTCGGTTGTCCGGTTGGTCCACTGTTCGGTCTATTTGCATATTAGGGTTTTTTATATATGGATTATATCCCACTTTGAGCAATCCCAGAATGGTTTCTGTTGACCAAGTGTTTCTTGTAGAATTTAGCCTAAAATATTTCCTTGATCTAGCATTATCCCATTTCTCTCTGTATCCTTTTTCTTTAAAACATACTTTCCCTTTTTGTTTTCTTTATTATTCAAAAGTTAATTATCACATCTCTTTGTTCTTCTCATTTAGCAAGGTATTAATAATTTATCTCTTTCCGTGTTTGATACCTCATCCTTTTCAAATTTTTCTTATGCTTGACAAAATAGGGTTTTAATGTAACTAAGCTGTTTTAATCCCATTGAAATTTTTTTTTCTATTTCAGAATATCTCTGCATGTTCTCTACTGAATTTATATAAATAGCTTGTTCAATGATTTTGACTAAACCATAAACAGCTCTGCTGATTTAATAGCATCAAGAGTAACATTTAACTGTTATCAATTTTCCCAGAATTGAAAAACAAAGAGCCTTAAGTAAATTGCTGATTACTGCCAGTGTGCAGAACTCCATGGTGTTACTATTTTGGGGTTTCATGGTGTTTTCAAAAACAAACACACCAAGAAACAAAAATGAAAGTCAGTGGTGGACTGAGAGCTGTGAGGGGCTCAGGTAAGCTGTGTCAGCAGGGTAGGTAGGAAACTCAAGTGTTCGTAGGTGACAGGTAAGTATGTACATGAATGAAGATCATTTTTCTTGAAACATATTGATACCAGGACTATCTTTCCTATTTTCACTTTTTTATAGAAAAGTGGCACATTAGGATTACTTTCAACTGCAAACAACAGAAAAAATGAAAAATGCCAATAGCATAGAAATAATTTCTCTCTTGTGGAGAAATTCAGAGGCAGTCAAGTGCTGGAATGGCTACTCTGTTCCAGAAAGTTCTTAGAGGCCAAAGTTATATCTAGTCCACTGCTCTGCCATCTCTAGTATACATCGCATGTCCTCAGAGTCCAAAATGGTAGTAGAAGCTCCCCCCATCATAGCTGTGTTTTACAAAGTAGAATGAAGAAATATATGACGAAGGAAAGGAAGCAAAAAAGGTGTGCACCAGCTATCTTTGAGGAAAGGTTCCAGAAACTGTCATATGACCCTTATGCTAGTATTGAGTTGGCCAAACCTTAATCTCATATTACACGAAACTGTAAGAGATTATAGAGAATACTAGAGGCCCGGTGCATGAAATTCATGCAAAGGGGGGCCCCTCAGCCCAGCCTGCACCCTCTCCAATTCGGGACTCCTCAGGGGATGTCCGACTGCCGGTTTAGGCCTGATCCTAGGGATCAGGCCTAAACCGGCATTTGGACATCACTCTTACAATCCTGGAACACTGGCTCCTAACCACTCACCTACCTGCCTGCCTGGTCTCACCTCACTGCCTCTGCGTGCTGGCCTGATCGCCCGCAACTGCCCCCTCTCTGCCAGCCTGGTCACTCCTAACTGCCCCCCCCTTGCCAGTCTGGTAGCCCCCAACTGCCCCTGCTGGCACAATTGCCCCCAACTGCCCCCCTGCCGGCATGGTCGCCCCATGCAGCCTGCTTGTTCAGTTGTTTGGAAGTCCTTCACTAACCTCCCTGCCAGCCTGGTCATGGGCAGTCATCTTGTGAGGGTGTGATGGTCAATTTGCATATTACCTCTTTATTATATAGGATACCTTTCTCTACTCTACCTAGACATTATCCTAGAATATTTATGGAGACCTAATGGAACTAATATCAAAAAGCCAAAGTAGTTACAAATCTAGTTCTTTACCCTTAAGTGGAAGTACAAATTCTGAATTAAATATCTCTCTCTCTCTCTCTTGTTTTTGGCCTTGGCAATCAAAATGAATGTGATTGAAGCTAAAATAAATGAAACAGCATTTACTCTGTTGTTATGGTAACTGGAATGGTTGAAATTTATTTATCATTTTCACAGCATAAATGATACATTTCTAACCATCTATTTTTTTAATTGCTATAGGGCTTGCTTAATAGTCTGAGTATGAAGAAATATTTGTCTCTCTTGGCAAAAACATAGTTTTGACTAATTTGACACAATTTTAGCAGCTCTGTAATTTATTTCACTTAATTAAATTTTCATCTTGTTTTCATAGTGGGTAATTGGAAATAATATTTAAAGGTCTAAATATAAGAAATTTAAATTTGAATTACTTATAATTTTATTTGTAATTTACTAATAGATAAATAAGTTATTTCACTGGATATGAGACATCAGAAGAGAACATGGCCGATTACAGTGTCACTAAGGGCTTAAAGTAACGTAATCTACCGAGTAAGGTTATGTTCATATAGTTCACAGAATGTTGCAGTCCGTATATTTGGTAAAATAACATTTTGATTATGACATGTACATATGGCTAAATGAAAATGAAGTGTTGAAAGATAAACCAAGTTATAAACTTTTGACCACTGTTGAAACTTTTTCCTATCTCAAAAGCAAAATTTTAAATATTTAGTTTTGTGATAAATGTACCATCCTATCTAATAAAGTGGTAATATGCAAATTGACCATCACTCCAACACACAAGATGGCCACCCCCATGTGGTCACCACATGATGGCCGGCAGGGGAGGGCAGTTGGGATGGACCAGGCCTGCAAGGGAGGGCAGTTTGGGGTGACCAGGCTGGCAGGGGAGGGCAGTTAGGGACGACCAGGCATGCAGGGGAGGGCAGTTAGGGGTGACCGGGCCAGCAGGGGAGGGCAGTTAGGGGTGACCAGGCCTGCAGGGGAGGGCAGTTAGGGGCAATCAGGCTGGCAGGGGAGCAATTAGGCATCAATCAGGCTGGCAGGCAGAAGCAGTTAGGGGCAATCAGGCTGGCAGGCAGAAGCAGTTAGGGGCAATCAGGCAGGCAGGCAGGCGAGCAGTTGGGAACCAGCAGTCCTGGATTGTGAGAGGGATGTCTGACTGCCCATTTAGGCCCAATCCCAGTGGGCTGAAGGACACCTCCCCCCATGCACGAATTTTGTGCATCAGGCCTCTAGTGGTTATATAAGATGTTAACATTAGGGAAAACTGAATGAGAGACATATAGGCACTCTCTGTACTTTACAACTCTTGTAAAATCTCATACTACTTAAGAAATCATTTTTTTAATGTCCAGAACTTAAATAAATTATAAATGTTTATTCAAAGTTTTATAGGTGTTATGGCTAATGTAGTCATAATATTACATATAGACAAAAAGTAAAAATAGTTTGACTATGACTGTAGTTTTTAGTCATTCACATTCAGCCTTATCAACTTCACCTCAAGTTAGTTCATACCACCTCCCCACTTAGACATGTGGTTACACTCAGCTTTGACATAAACGGCAGGAGCCTTAGATATCAAAGATTCAACACGTGTCAGGAAATTATCTAGTTCCACGACCTCCTAGCTCCTGTCTCAGGCTGTCTTAGAGAAAGCACATCCTATATTCATGAACTGCGGTTTCTGGCTTTGATAGGCAACTGTGGAAGGAAGTATTTACCTCAGCAATTCATTAAAATGTTTAAAAATAAAAAAGAAACAAATTCAGCTTTCTTCATAAGTCAAGTTTTTTCCTACCTTCTTTTTCATGTTTAAAGCTGCCACCATTTTCCCAGATGTCCAAGAGAAAAAATTAACTTAGAAATGTATTTTTGTTGCTGCGATACAGGTCTGTTGTTTATATTCAGCCCCTCCTTTTCATCGTATCTTTCAGTTCAGCTTGCTCTCAATCTGGGGCTGTTTGGCATCTGTTTCTATATAGTCTCTATCTTTCATTGTTATTTGCACAATTCATTCCATGAAATAACATTAATTCTTCCTAGTGCATATCAATATCTCTGGTTTTCTCTGATGCATCCCCCCAAAACAGAAACACAAGCATATTCAGAGATTTTAAGACTTGATACTAAAAGCCAGTATTCAGTTGTACTCAGTTCAAGAAATCAAAGGCATATTTTACTCCAAGTTATGAACTAAACACATTTATTCACACAAAAAAGTAAGATTAAAATTCTGTACTTGTGAAAACAGTAGGAGAATTGACCATCTAACATTATATTCTTTCTTATTGTCCAAATTTTATCTATTTTAACAAAAATGGACTGTGAGCTCTCTAGAACTGCTCTACACGCCTCTTTTTCCTTCACTTAAAATGCCTGCTCTTTCCCCATTATTTTGTTTTTATTATCCATAAATATCTATTAGAAGGATCTCTATCGTGAATTTTCCCTTAATCTATACAAATGATCTCCCCATTTCCTTTAACAAAAACTTATTTACACAATTAATGTGTGCCTGTGAAGTGCCAGGACACAAGAGACATTGAGAGAGAGAGAGAGAGAGAGAGAGAGAGAGAGAGAGAGAGAGAGAGAGAGAGAGATCTGCTTATATAACAACTTAAACTTCTAAAAATCAAAGACTGCATATAAATGTTAATAACTGTAAGTCTTAAAATGGCTTAGATATGGAGAAAGCCATCCTCATACATGCTCACCACATCCTGTTTGGTATTAACTTCATCCTTGTATGTGCTTTTTATCTTCTGCCAGTTTGTGAGCTTCTGGAGGAAGCGTAAACACCCTTCAGTTTTTATATACTTCCTTTGTATACCTCATACGGCCATGTGGTGGTTCTCGTTTACTGAATGTATCATAGCCTACTAACCTTAAGGATAGATTATAAGCAGGCAATGTGTTGAGAGACCTTTGTACAGAAATTTCCATTCCTACCTCTAGACCAGTTTAAGAGAAATTTGTGAGAATGAGACTTTAACACATTGGAGAGAAGCAAGAGAAGACATGGGTCAGAAAGACCCACAGGTGATGTAGAGCAACTCTCCTGAAAGCCCTCAGAGGAGAGCTGCAGATCCCCTGGAGCTTCTTCTGGTTGGTGGCATGGAGCCTGCAGAGTGAGAGGCACCACGGTGGGGCACACAGGGTAAAGGATGCCTTCCAGCACTTCTGCCTCTTGCAGTGCTGTTGACCAGAGGTAACACCCTGAAGGAACATGGACAGGCAAGAGGCATGCAAAAGTCCAGACGCACAGCTCAAGCCCCGAGGGCCTGCCATAGTGGATGGCCAGCCCAGAGCCTTGAACTGGTCCTGTGTCCAACAGGACCACCTAATAGATGTGTCAGCAAGATTCTGATTTCCCAGTTGTGTGCAGCATCATTAAAGAAATATTCACTGGCCAGCAGGGAGTGATCCACTGGCCAGGCTGCCCTCCTGGACCTGTCCTGACCACAGGGTCCCAGAACAAATTTATAGACTTGATCACCCTGGTTCATAGAAGCATCTGGTGGACTCCACCTGGAAGAGCTTCACAAGGAAGGGAGTAGAGGCTGGAGAGTAGGGATTAGGGACTGGATTATGGGAATCCTTTTCTGGAAAGCTCTGCTGACTTGGCAGCTCTCAGGCCTAGACAGAGGAGGATTTAGAGAATTTTGAGGAAGGAAATTCAAAGAATGGCAGGGTCAGAGATTTACACTCTTTCATGAATAAATAGAATAACACCCCACCCCCCCAATCAGGGGTAACGGGAAAAAGCTGAGCCCGTCATAATGTATTCTTCCCAGTTTTGCCCATTGTTGAAATTGCCACATCTACTCTGGAACTGAGTGAGGGTTAGGAAAAGAATTCAAGACAATTTAGTGGAAATCCATCCTTATGAAATCTCAAGAAATGTGGGGAAACTGTTTGTCCCTAACAGTAGAGATAGCAACCTTTTTCTTCACCACCAAAATGAAGTTGAGAAAATTTATACACTTCTACTGTTACCTGCTAACACCTTGGTCCCTGCTATCCAAAGTGAATCTCAAAGCAATATGTTTATGATACTTGCTCTCTTTTGCTCACCTTATAAATAATACTGAAAAATCTGGTTTACATAAATTATAATTTTTAGCTCCCTCACTACCCATCTGAAGGCACAAATACCTTAGTTGTACATGTTCACCTCCTATATCAACAGAGAGTGTGATGCATATGAAAAGGAGCCTAATTAATAACCACCTGGAAAAGGCTAAATCCTACTTTTTCCCTGCTTTGAGGTCTCTGCTTTATGACTGATTCCAGTCACAAAACACCCCTGACTTGTGTGAGGAGGGTAGCCTTCAAACTGAAATTTTGAATGTTGTCATACATCCCTGGGATATAACTCCCCTCGCCCCATTTGGAGCTGTGCCACAGAACCCATAAACAAGGGGTCACACAGGCTCTCTTACTGTCTAGGGAACAAATTGTAGAACATAAAATACCCAATGCCCTTTAAGTGCATAAAGATGCATAGCAGCTCAATGTGCTTTTCATTGGATTAACAACCTGCTATTACAACTGTGATACTGGCAAAAGGACCTGATATTTCAAAGCAGGGAACATTAGTGCTGGAGAAAGAGGGCAGTAGCTCTAGGTTAGATCCACGGTCCTTTTGTGAATATGTTTTCTGCTTCTTTGCCTAAAGCTGAACAAAAGAGCATGTGGAAAACAGCAGGACCCTGGATCAGCCCAGCCCAGGTCCTTCCCCTCAAACTATACCCTTTGTGATTATGTTTGCTTATCTGCAAAGCGGATGTCATTATTAACACCTGGCACAATTCAGAGGATTGAATAAAGTAAATTAATCTGAAGCACTTAGGTCACAGCCTGAGACATCTATATATATAAAAGGCCAATATGCTAAGTGTCCAACTGTCCGACCCGTCCTATGATGTGCACTGACCACCAGGGGCAGATGCTAATGCAGGAGCTGCCGTGACACGCACTGGCACTGCAGACCCAGTGCCCACAAAGCAACACCCTGCTTCCCCCAAGTGGGACAGGCCCTGCCACCACCCCGGAGTGACAGTCCACAGACCAGCCCAGCCTGGAAATGGTGGCTGTGGGCACTGGGTAATGACTTCACATAGCAACGCCCGGCTTCCTCTCCCTAGCGACGACTAGCCTTTGCAGTTTCTTCAGCCCAGGAACACCACTTGCTTCATAGCCAGGTGCAAACATTTCACACTGTAACCAAATGTCTGTGAAGTGTTTTCCCATGCCTCATCTCATTTGATCCTCACAGAAGTCCTGGAGTAAGTAGATAGGAGACTCAGTGGAATCCTTTTTTTTTTTTTCCATTAGCTGGAAAATGGAGATTTAGAAAGCTTAGAAACTTGACCCGACTAAAAAGAAGTAAGAAATGGTGGACCTTGAAAATGACTTCAGGTTTTCTCACTGAGCAGAATATAGTCAAACACTGCTGCAGTTAAATATTTTACCCTTTGTTCTCCCTGCGTGATCTACAATAATAATCTGCTTCACGTTGATATTTACTGCTGTGTTGCTGACAATTACCTGAAAGAGAAGTTGGGGTGCTTCACTGGGCTGGAAAAAGTTTAGCTAGATCAGAAAGCAGGTCTAATTAAGCAAGTTTATTCTATATCTATAAAAGGCTAAGTTGACTTGAGCATGCATGATATATATAAAGCTCTCGCAGGCGCCAATCACATGCATGTGTTTCGATCTATCATTGTCAATCATGAATTTGGTTGACACTTCTATTATAGAGAAAGGGCAAATAGCAATATTAAAATATTTCTTCTAATTAATTTCCTTTCAATGTGCACGAATCCATGCACCAAGCCACTAGTAATAAGATACCAATGAACACTTATTACTGGTGTTAGCAATTGTTACTTTCATTTGGGTAATGTAATGTTAGTATTTATAGCTTACATAGTCACAGGATTAATATATGAAAAAACGAATTTTCATAAAATAGTCTAAGGTGCTAAAAGATACTGAGATTAAAGTAGTAAAATTGTCATATACCTTGTGTTTATTTGACGTCAGCCACCTGGACATTTCAGTCAGTTTAGTGCAGCGATTCTCCAGGGTGGTTCTCAGTCCAGCAGCAGCAGCAGCATTGCCTGGGGAATGACTTAGAATGGCACATTCTTGGGCCCCAGCCCTGGCCCACTAAGAACCACTGATTTGCCCTAGCCCAGTGGTTGGCAAACCGCAGCTCATGAGCCACATGCGGCTCTTTGGCCCCTTGAGTGTGGCTCTTCCACAAAATACCACGGCCTGGGCGAGTCTATTTTGAAGAAGTGGCATTAGAAGAAGTTTAATTTTAAAAAATTTGGCTCTCAAAAGAAATTTCAATTGTTGTACTGTTGATATTTGGCTCTGTTGACTAATGAGTTTGCGGACCACTGCCCTAGCTGATTTGGCTCAGTGGACAGAGCATCGGCCAGCAGACAGAAGGGTCCTGGGTTCGATTCTGGTCAAGAGCATGAATCTCAATTGCAGGCTCAATCCCCAGCCTGGTAGGGACAACCAATCAATGCATCTCTCTGACATCAATGTCTCTCTCTCACTCTCTGTCTTTCCCCCTTTCTTCTACTCTCTCTAAGAAACATTGGAAAAATATCCTTGGGTGAACATTAACAAAACAAAAAAAGATTAAAAAAAAAAAAAAAGAACCACTGATTTAGTGTATTTAGAGGAAAATCAACCAAAACATTTTACTTATCATCATTTGAGAGAGAAAAAAAATCAATAAATACCTCACCTATAAATGTTTCTTCTTCTAGAAATCAGATCTAACTCTATTGTTATAAAGTTGTAAATTTTTCCATAATGTATTACCTGTACTGTATTCTATATTTAAGAAAACACTAATCCTTGTACCCTAATTACACCCAGGGTCAGCCCGTTTTCTACCCATATGTCTTCCTTCACACCTCTTTCCTCCTGGACCCTCCCCGCTTCTTCCCTGCACTCACAGAGCTCTTTTCCCTGGAGTCCCTACTGCCCTGCTTCACCACCCATCCAATTATGCTCACCAAACAGTCCTCTTCTTTCCCCATTCAAAGAGCTGGCACCCTCATTGCTGCTAGGGAACCCAGAGAAGCTCTGAGTACCATTATCTCAAAGACAAGTTTCTGTAATGTATGGGAAGATCATCTTAGCTGTGGTGGCTCTGTGTTCATGCTGCTCCTTCTGCCTACAACATCTTCACTCCATCTCTTCAGTAGAGTCACTCTTTAGATAGCACTTTCTCAGGAGCCTTCTCTGACCAGCTCATCAAAAATAGCCGCTATCCTGCCTCCAGGTACTCTCCAGTCCATTCCTCTATTTATTTTTAAATTAATTACCTCTGTCCTATATTATACTAGTGACCTAGTATGCGGATATGTGCACATTGAAAGGAAATTAATTATTAGGCGGCCAGCAGAGTGGGACTGGGCAAGACAGGCTGGACATGCCCTGGAGCCAATCTTCCTAGGTCCCTCCCTGGCCGGCCACACCTGGGGTGGCACCATGGCTAGAAAGGCATCTGTGAAGTGAGCGGGGTCCCTCCAGCAGGTGGGGTCTCTCGGCCTGGCCTGCGGGGATCAAGCTGAAACTGGCTCTCCAATATTCCCCGAAGGGTCCCGGGGTACGAGAGGGCACTCTGTAAAGTTGCTGTCGTATAGGGTGTGGAACACAAATGCAAGTGTGCAGTAACCAGATTCAGGGTAGACAGTGCCCCAGCAACAACATAACCCACAACCAAAGGTGGAATCGCACGGTCCCACAAGGAATCGGGCTCCCTTCTTACTGGTTTCAGGGTGCATCACCCAAGAACCGCTGCTGCCACGTCACTGAAGCTCAGCAGCTCCTGTGTTGAGCGTCTGCCCCCTGGTGGTCAGTGCATGTCATAGCGATCAGTTGGCCGGTCAGACACTTAGCATATTAGCCTTTTATATACATAGATAGTATTTTGACTGCCTCTGACACTAGATTGTAAACAAGTATTTGCTCCAAACCAGTACATGGCATGTAACAGACACAGAGTGAAATCCAGCATTCTAACTTAATACTTTGAAATACTCTTTTCTGCAAAAACAGTGTATACACAGTGCTGCTATTTAGGCATTTGACAAAGCCCTGGGTAGAAAAATAATAGGATATGTTTCCAGCCCAGGTCCTTCCCCTCAAACTATGCCCTTTGTGATTATGTTTCCTTATCTGCAAAGGGAGAGAGTGTGAAGCAAAATAATCAAGTTTAGTAACAGAAAAGTATACACAGTGGCTTGTGAATTCTAAGGCCAAATTCACAGCTCAGTAAAGGTTTTTAATTGGGGATGATAAAATTTGAATCTATTTAAAACTACTAAATTTGTTTCCAAAAGGCAGTAAATATTCATATGTTCTATAAATATTATAAATAGCATGCTTTACTCAAATTAGTTCAAACAACATTTTCATATGTTCAATAGCAAAATAGATTTATCTCACTTCTTTCTTTAAAACAAAAAGCTTATTAAGTTAAAAGCATTGCCAAATATGTCTTCCAGCCACCTTTTTGTTGGAGTCCTTTAACATCCCCACATACTTCCAACATAAAAATCAGAAAGCCATTCTGATTTTTCTTTGAGTTTTCACATCCAAGCTATCTTAAATCATATCCATTGCATTCCTATGTTTTTCAAATTTATTCTCTCTATGTACATTCCCATTACCAGCACCTTTCTTTTCTTTCTAGACAATTATAAAACTTCCTAATTGGTTTCTCTGAATGTAGTTTTTATCCCCCCCCCCCCAAACATCTACAGGATAAATCAGAATATACTCTGTAAGCACAATGAATCAGGTCACATTTTTATCTTGTTTAAACCCTTTATCATTCTCCCTGTCACTAGAATAACCATCCATCCTAGTTTGTTCAAATGTAGACAGCTCAGTTTTACATCTGCTTTCCTAGAGTGATTATTTGTGGTGCTCCCTTTTGTCTTACAAGTGTCTGGATCGAATAATAAATCGTATAATTACCCTTTTCATTGCCTTCATCATTTACTTTGAATTCTATAATTTTACATACAAAGCCTTTATATATAATCTGAGTCCTTCTATTAAGAGAAGCAAGATTGATTTCACACACTGATTTCTCTGCTATAAAATCAGAGTGATTCAAAATCATGGATTGTGCCTGAGCTGGTTTGGCTCAGTGGATAGAGCATTGGCCTGCGGACTGAAGGGTCCCTGATCCGATTCTGGTCAAGGGCACATGCCTGGGTTGTGGGCTTGATCCCAGTTGGGGGCATGCAGGAGGCAGCCAACCAATTTTTCCCTGTCATCATTGATATTTCTATCTTTCTCTTCCTCTCCCTTCCTCTCTGAAATCAATAAAAATATATTTAAAAATTAAAAAATCCTTTAAAAAATCATGGATTGTGTCTTACACATATTTGTACTTCTTATATTCAACACCACATCTGGCATTGTAATAGACACTTGAAGATTATTGAATTCAGAATAGTTGCATTTAAAATTAAAGTTTTTGTTATTAATGATATTCTATGTGTATCATCTTTATATTACTTGGTATAACTATATTTTTTACATTCTTTTTAACATGTCAATTTACTCCTTCCACAAACTTCTATTGGCCACCTAATATGTACAAATTGAGCAATGCTCAGGCAATGCTTGAAGCCAGAGAAACTTTAAAAAAAGAGACATTTAACCTAATAAGGACAGATGTGTTATAAGAAGATGCTGAAATTAGATTTAAGGTACTGTGAGGGCACAAAGGAGGAAGTACTTGAGTGTGAGGGAATGGAGAGAAAACAATGGCTTTATGGAAGCAATCACTTGCTCTGTTGGAATATGAGCAGTTGTTCCTCTGACAGGGAAGTTGGAAGAGGCTATGCCAGGCCTGGGCATGAAGATATGAAATTACTATGCACATTCAGGAAAATGTACCTGTTCAGTAGGACTGGAGTAGGACAAAAGAGAAGCCGTGGATGAAGCTAGACAAGGACGTAGAGCTCAAAACCCAGAGATAATTATTGGTCCATTCCTATAAATGATTCCCTGATGAGTGTTAGATGAGGAAAGGGCCAAATTCAGAAGGACCATCCTGGTCTCAGTGTGGTGGACATATTGGAGGAGGGAGGTATTATCTTTGCACCAGAAATATTATTTCAGAGATCCAGAAAAGTGAAAAAAGAGTGAATTTTGACTCTGCTATGGACAATGGGAGGTGATCGATGATGGGCAAATATTAAGAAGGTAGATTTGAAGTACTTACTGACTAACTGATGAATGGTGAAGAAAAAGATAGCCATAGGATATATTCCAGGTGTTCATTTTGGGGCGTTTGGTGTTGATGCTGCCATTCACCACAATAAGGACATCAAGATGAGAATAGAGTTTTAAAGGAGTAAAGACTAGAGAAATATAAGCCTATAAAGAAGAGTACCAAGAAATAGTTGTAAAAATTTAGTATTGGAAAATTTCAAACTATAGAGGATTATCAATCATTGCAGGGGCTACAGACCAGTCTAGTATTGTAAGGGCCGAAAAGAATAAGAAATATATTCATTTACAGGCCTCTGAGTTCCATAATGCCTTTGACAAAACCATGGAAAACTGTGTAAAAGTTTATTTGGTTACACCCTGCATTTATTGGGGTTCTTCTATGTTTCCGGTTCTGGACTAAGGACTGTGACTGTTGATATGAATAGGACCAAGTCTGCCCCAAGGACTCATGGCTCCAGAAGGGCCAGGCAAACAGGTAAGCCAAGGTGGCCAACTTATTGAGCAGTCTCACCTTGAATGAACATAAATGGGAAGCTTTTAAAATTTTTTCTTTATTGCCTTTGAACATACTGCATGCACTTTCTCTTTCCCATCTCTTAACAGAATCTGGGTAAAAATTATAAATTTCTGAAAAACTTCAGTTATTAAATTTAGTCCAGGAGACTAGCCAGATGTTGTTCTGTCTTTACAATTCTCTGAAGAGAGATGCTGAGTAGCTGAACATATGTTCTGAATCCACTGCTGATCTAATTACATAAGGCTAGAGTGTAACTGGAAAGGGCACAGAGCCATTCATGGGGGGAGGCTGTGGGCAGAGAAAAGTCTCTCCCGTGGGGAGTAAATGGAAAGGAAATGGCAAGGCCGCTTTCAGACATGGAGAAAAGAAACTTCAGAAAATGAAGGATTTGGGCTTAAGTACAGGTTTAAGGAAATTCATTCCATGTTGTTCTGGGAACTCCAAATTATTGTTGTTTGTTTGTTTGTTTGTTTGTTTCAGTTGTTGGAACATAAATTGCAAGGATGATGGAATGGCAGTAGATGTGGGAAAAGGCACAAAGTTATGCTCTAAAATTCTGTTTCTCATTTTGAAATTATGTTTGATTTTATTTATGGAGACTTACTTACTTATAGTGAGGACTGGCTCTATTAATAGGCAGAATAAGTAACTATCTACAGAGAATAATGTGAGAGTATGCTCTAATGGTGGCAGGTAACAGGGTTTAATTGTCAAAGATGGGACCCAAAATAATGATACTTACAAATGTAGGTTTTATGGCCATAAAATGCTGCAACATGGCAACAACATTAAAGTAAGGAAAGCACCCGAGCCAAAGATCATCTCCCCAAAATGGGTCCACAGAGGTCAGTTGTGAACTCCTACTGCCATCCCCCTGAAGCAGGGACTGAAAACAAGCAGGGAGCATGAGAGTCACTATGACTCACAATTTTTAAAAAATAAACACTTTGACCAACAATGGCTAGTTCCAGTGACCCCGGAATTGGCCTTACCTGTGTGGAGTAAGAGGTCTACCTGCATGTCCCTGACACCTGGTCAAGCATGAAACATACTGATTAATAGTGTTGCTCTTATAACCATGAGTCAGAGGTAAGTTTCAGAGGAGTTTTTATTAGATTGTCAGCATTTTTTGTTAATAACTGTGAGATCGATTATTTCCACCTAATCTCGGCGAGAACCCTGGAAAGCTATACCACTGGGCGTCATTACAGAAAAGAATATGTCTATGTGACTAGCAGAGTATAAGAAACCCAACCTGCTTTCCATTTTATGCCTCCTGGTTCTGAGGAATTCTGTGCACATGTAGATTGTTCCTAATGCAAGTGAGAAAGTAGACAGACCTTAAGAAGGGAGGATAATAGGAGCCTACATCTGACCACTACAGACACTTAAAGATACAGTCTATGGCTTTGATGCATTTACTTGCTTTAATGTTGTTTCTATCTTGAATCACTTTCCTGCAATAAAACATAAATTTGTAAATAGTATCATTTGGTGTACTATAAGAATTTTCTGACAGCTAGAGTTGGTGACAATATTGAGTTTAACTGTAGTAGCAAGTATTTTACTATTCTAAATAAACATGTGTGCTTATATTACCTAAAGGGTCATAAAGCTTTCCAATAATATGTAAATATTTCAGGTTGGTCGATAAATTGTTCTGAGCTGCTTCAAATCTTTTGTTTGTTTGTTAACATTCATTCGAGGATGTTTTTCCATTGATTTTTAGAGAGAGTAGAGGGGGACAGAGAGAGAGAAACATTGATGTAAGAGAGACACATTAATTGGTTGCCTCCCGCACAAGCCCCAACCAGGGCCAGGGATCGAGCCTGCAACACAGGTAATGTGCCCTTTACTGGAATCAAACCTGGGACCCTTCAGTCTGAAGGCCGATGCTCTATCCACTGAGCCAAAGGGGGGGGGGGTGGCTAGGCTGGTTCGAATCTTAAAAGCATAACATACTGGAGGGTCAGTGTCAGTTAGATATAGGGCTGGGGAAGAAGGTGGCAGGAGATGGAGAAAAGATACTTCCTGATGATCCTGGGTGATGACACCATCATGAGGATGTTGAGTCAAGAGTCTTACAAGAAGTTATTACTTTGGGGGCAAACAAAATCCTACCTTAAGCACTTGAAATGTTATTTTTCTTTCTTGTGAACATTTCATGTTTACTGAGAAACTTCCTGGAACTGGCCATTTATCATTTCAGGCACTTAAATCTAGCTTTAAGTCTAGCATTATGAATTCAAAACTTTTACTGCTGGTTCCTCTGAACTCAGCATTCTCCCCGAATAGAAACCACCTGGCACTTTGTTCTGTGGAAATTCCCCGTATTTTACGTAAACACTGAGTATTAATGCATGTCAAATCTTTTGCCTTGTTGAGGTTTAAAACACCTGCTGGCTCTAAAAGTTAAATGTTAAATCAGGTGAAAACACTGCAAGTTTTTAAAAATTTCAATATCAAAGGATTGAAGACATAGTTTAAGAATTTTAAAAGTTCAAGTGTTTTGTCAATAAATAAGAAACAGTAATGTGTTATTTTAAAAAACAACAACAAAGAATGTGTGAGACATCTAAAGCATTTAAGTGATGGCTCTATTAAATTATTAAAATGAGTTCAAAGAAACATAAGGTTTACATGTTAATATACTTGCTGTTTATGAAAAGGGTATGAATTAAAACTTTTCTCAGCAATTTATACTAAAATTGTTAGTTCAGACACAAATAAGAATTTAATTTGGTATTATTAATTAAAATCATGTACTTTAATTCAGACTGTATGCCAATTAATAAGTGAAATGGATTTACTGTGAGACTGGCCATTTTAAAAACTAATATAAATGAAGAAAATGGCTATTGTTATAAGTTCCTACTGGTCACTGAGTTGACCATAAATATATGTACACATGTATCTATACATATCTCTCTATATATGTGTGTACATATGCACACACATATGCATATCCTACATAATAAAGAGGTAATATGCAAATTGATCATCATGTCCTCTCACAAGATGGCCACCCCATGTGGTCACAAGATGGCCTCCCCCATGTGGTCACAAGATGGCCACCACAAGATGGCCAGCAGGGGAGGGCAATTGGGGGTGACCAGGCCTGCAGAGAAGGGCAGTTGGGTAAGACCAGGCCTGCAGGGGAGGGCATTTGGGGGTGATTGGGCTGGCAGGGAAGCAGTTAGGCGTCAATCAGGCTGGCAGGGGAGTGGCTAGGGGGTGATCAGGCTGGCAGGCAGGTGAGTGGTTGCGAGCTAGCAGTCCCAGATTGTGAGAGGGATGTCCGACTGCCAGTTTAGGCCCAATCCCACAGTCGGACACCTCCCCCGCCCCCAGTGCATGAATTTCGCACTGGGCCCTGGCCAGGTGGCTCAGTCAGGTGGAGCATCGCCCCATACACGGGTTCAATTCCCAGTCAGGGCACAAACTTAGATTTCAGGTTCAATCCTGTGGGAGGTGGTAGATTCTTAATCTTTGTACATTTTCTTGTTTTACATGCATGTAGGGCAAGGAAAGACATTATCTTGAGAGTTTTTTTTTTTTCTTTAATTTATCTTTATGGTTGAAAGTATTATAGATGCCCCTTTGTTTGTGTGTGTTTTTCCCCCTCCACCCTATACCAGCCACTCCCAGGCCTTCGCCACTCTATTGTCTGTGTCTATGGGTTATGCATATATGCATATAAGTTCCCCATTTAATCTTTCTCCACCCAATCCCACTTCTCACCCCTGCCTTCCCTCTGAAATTTGTCAGTCTGTTCCATGCTTCTATGTCTCTGGTTCTATTTTATTCACCAGTTAATTTTGTTCATTAGATTCCACATATGAGTGATATCATGTGATACTTATCTTTCTCTCATTGGTTTATTTTGCTTAGTATAACACTCTCCATGTCCATCCATGCTGTTGCAAATGGTAAGAGTTCTTTCTTTCTTACATCTGTGTAGTATTCCATTGTGTAAATGAAACACAGCTTTTTATCCACTCATCTAATGATGAGCATTTGAGCTGTTTCCAAATCTTAGCTCTTGTAAATTGCGCTGCTATGAACATAGGGGTGCATATATTCTTTCTGATTGGTATTTTGTTTTTTTAAATCTCTAATTTGAAGAAACCATGTTCTCAAGCAAATTATCTTCACCTATTGACTTTGCTATTCTACATTGTTAGTTTGCAGATGTTTTTGCATCAATAAACTGTAAAATAGAGTTCTATGCATCTATAAGGTTAAGCAGAATTTCCACTTGAAGTTCTGAAATAATTTAACTTTCTTTGTTCATATCCTTCTAGTTCAAATTTCTAAATCGCTTACTGAGGTAGAGACTAATGTTAACTTTTCTTGCCTTATGGAAAGAACTGGAGAAAAATACTAGTAAGTTATTGTACATTTAATTAAATATGTTTATTATTCATTATTTTAGGTATTAAATAAGACTAATAACCTGAGAGCTTTTTTCCAATCTGTTTTTTTATGTTCTTAAGATAACCATTTTATAAGCTATAATTTTATTTTTGTTAATTCAGAACAGTTTTAATTACTATCCAAATCACTGAGCATGTCAATAAAGTTTTAGTCAGGAAAACAAGAACAGTAGTAGGTTTTTCAACATAGAGAATTTAATATAAGAATCCATTAAATTATATTGAAGGACTGAAAAGGACATAATGGAAGAAAAAAAAAAGCAAAGATTACTAAGTATGAGAAGGAGGTATTACCCTCTAAAATGGAGCAACAAAGGCCAAAGGTTGGGCTTATCAGAACCTAATGCCTTAAAGCAGGACTCCTTTGGAGTTGGCATTCACACTGCTGAGTGGAGGGTGCTTCCAGGCTCCTGCTAGCATCTCAGGAGCTCAGGGCTGCCATCAGACCCAGGAGGAAGGGGCCCTGCCTGGTTGGCTGGTGCTGATAACTCAGAAGCCCAGGGAAGAGTCCCACGTTGTTGGGCCTCAGGCATCTGAAGATCGGATGCTGGCCTCCTGGTCCTGGAAACCCTGATGGTGGCAACTAGAAAATACAAAAAGCAGCTGGAGGCTGGACCCAATTGCTGCTGCTGGCATGGAGGAAGATTGCTTTGTATATTTTTTCCCCTCTACCCCGTACCAGCTGGAGTCAGGTAACCATGACAATAACAACCATCAAATAGGAAGGATCAAATTTCTTCTTTCCTGCCCTCCAACATGCCTGGAAGGTGCTCAACTGCAGAATCTAACAGAAAGTCAGCTGGGAAGGAACCTGGTTTGGGATTCAAGCCCCAGTACCAGAGAGAAAAGAAAAAATATGGACTTGGACTTAGGGGCCCTAGCTTCGTAATTGGCACAGTAATGTTGAGTAAGTTTAGAAAAATCTTTCTCATCATCAGTTTTGTTCAGCAAATTCACTTATTCGGATATTGTGTGCTTATTGTGTGTTAATCCATTAAAAGAATTGAGTATCTTGTGTTCATGGATAGCAAATTAATATCTTAGTATAATTTTCAATTCAGTTTTAAATATCTTGATTTAAATACCATCAGAGAACTGTTAAATTATCATTGTTGGTTCTATTGATTGCCCAGATATGAGGATCTAGCTGTAAAAATGGCATTAATTCTGGTAAATTATTATCTTACTAGAGGCCCGGTGCATTTGTGCATGGGTAGGGTCCCTAGGCCTGGCCAGTGATCATGGCCAATCTGTGGGGCGACCAGAATGGTGACCAGGGGGCCCCCGCTGGCACCTGCCTTGGCTGGCCTGGGGCCTGTGGGCTGGGGGCAGCTCCTGCTTTGAGCGTCTGTCCCTTGGTGGTCAGTGCGTGTCATAGCGACCACTCATTCTGCCGGTGGTTTGGTCAATTTGCATATTAGGCTTTTATTATATAGGATATCAAAACTTTAAATATTCATTAATAAATTATATCCTTTATTTTAGTACTCTATAAAATAGTTTACTATTATTATTAATAAATTCTTATCTACTGTAGATATACTCTTCTGTGGTATTTATCCATACAGAAATATCCTGTATTTTGAATCTTCCCAATGTTGCAATCAAGATCCCCTATTTACTATAACCAATGGTGGAAAATGTGACAGTAATTTTATTATAAATATTGTTTTTAGTACAGCAGAAGACTAGACCTTCATGTTGCCCAAATTTTTTCCTGCTTCTATAATCATCTCTATTTCTGGTGCTCCTTTTTAGCACCTATGAGGCTAAATTTATTTTAAAGTTTCACTTGAATCACCATTTTGTGACTGAGTATACCCAACAGGACACAAAGCACATTCTACTGTAGTTGTAAAGACAAGAAATTTGAGGGATATAGTATCAAACTAACATGGTAACCAGCCAAGTGTAATTTTTCCCGAAGGATTCATGAATCTCTTGGATGGCAGCTCTCAAGTTTTCATTTTCTCTGCAGGGCCCCAGTAGTCCTGTCTTTGAAAAGTGTTTTTGTGATGATTGATAGTTCCAGAACTGAGTCTAGGAAATAAACAATCTAACATCCCGGTAATATAAATGGAGAAAGATGAGTGAGTTTCTCCAACTTGTTCTTTCTTATACTAGTAAGTTTCTTCACCTTACAAAAATCAATAATTCTATTGTCTGGATAAATTGGTTTCATTAATAGGAGAGTAAGAATAATAAATTTAGTAAAGGTGGAACTTGTGTGTAAGAAACGGAAAAGAATTAAGGTGCCTGAACAAACTTATTCTAATGAAAATACCAAATAGTGAAATTAGAATGATACAATAATAGTTAAAATAACATTTTAAGTAAAAATCAAAATAACATTTGAATATTTTCACAGACGCAGCAGTCTGTTTAGGAAGCTTTGGGAGCAATTGCCAGGTTCTAAAAATAAGTACTGTCCAGACCAATGCAGGACCTAATTCTCACAGGAGTCTCTTGGGTAAGCAGACAGTTTCCTTCAATAGGAAACAATGAAACCAAAGGATAAACTGAGACCTATAAACTGGAGAACAGTGGGTGGAAGAAGTGTTTAGGGACCTGCTGGCTGCACATTTCAGGCACTGGGGATGCAAATAAATGGTGACCATCAATTGTTCAGTGAATAGCCATTGATTTGAACTGAATATTCAGCAACACATTGGTCCACAATCATAATGTCAAGACACAGAAAAATATATTTAAAAGGTTAATCCCTTAGAACATAGCAATGTTCTCTATTGTCTATACCCTCCTTAGCATTTAATATGCATACTTTCATTTTGTGTGTGTGTGTTTTCTTTTTTTTTTTTAGATCATTATTGTTTAAAGTATTACATATGTCTCCTTTTTCCCCCATTGACCTCTACCTGGCCACCCCCACCCCCAGCACATCCCCTCAGCCCCCGAGTGTCTGTGTCCATTGGTTATGATTCTATGCCTGTATACAAGTCCTTTGGTTGATCTCTTACCCTCCCCTCCCCCCACTCCCCTGCCTTCCCTCTGAGGTTTGATGGTCTGTTCAATGCTTCTCTGTCTCTTGATCTATTTTTGTTCATCAGTTTATGTTGTTCATTATATTCCACAAATGAGTGAGATCATGTGATATTTATCTTCCTCTGACTTATTTTGCTTAGCACAATGCTCTCCATGTCTGTCCATGCTTTTGCAAATGGTAAGAGTTCCTTCTTTTTTACAGCAGCATAGTATTCCATGTGTAGATGTACCACAGTTTTTTAATCCACTCATCTGCTGATGGGCACTTAGGCTGTTTCCAAATCTTAGCTATTGTAAATTGTACTGCTATGAACAAAGGAGTGCATATGTCCTTTCTGATTAGTGTTTCTGATTTCTTGGGATATATTCCTAGAAGTGGGAATACTGGGTCAAATGGGAGTTCCATTTTTAGTTTTTTGAGGAAACTCCATACTGTTTCCCACAGTGGCTATAACATGCATACTTTCTACTGAATTGCCTGGGCAGCTTAGAATGGAAAGGCCTACAAGGTATGAAGTTCAGGAATATATAATGGATGCTTATGATCTTCCAGCTGGTTATAAAAAAGGGTGGTAAAATCAGAAAACACATTCCTCATAAACTTATTATAATTCAGTTCTTTAAATTCTTAAGATATACTAATGATTTTTTAGGTTAACTTCCCCACCATTACTTTTTTCAAAGAATGAGAGCTGAAATGGTAACAGTCATGTGGTACTGGTATGTCTGGTTTTGGAGCCTTAAATTTAAGCTTTGCAACTTTATTTCTAGTTGTGCATATTGATCTGAAAGTATTCATAGTGCCAGCCTTTTCTCTGTACTCCCAGGTTTTGTTCTCCAACCCCTGAAGTATGCAGAGTACAAAACAAGCATTTTTAAAGGAAAGGATGGGATGGTGCTAATTCTATGTATTTTATTTCCTGGAGTATTTGATTATGAGAGAGTGGACAAAGGGACTAGTGTATATGGTAAAAAATATGACTTCCACAAGGGACTGATAGTGGTTGGTTAATCTTGGGCTAGTCACATAGCTTCTACAAACTTCCCTGGACAAAGCTCATCGTGTAGCCACACAGCTTTTATTGGAAAATTTAACTATTACCCTGAAGTATTAGTTTGCTAGGGCCACCATAACTAAGCACCACAGAGTGGGTGGCTTAAACAACAGAAATGTATTTCTCATTATCCAGGGACTAGAATCCCATGATAAGAGTCTCAGCAGGGTTGGTTCGTTCTCACGTCTGTTCTCGTTGGCTTGCGGATGGTCATATTCTTCCAGTGTCTTCACCTTGTCTTCCGTGTGTGCCTGTGCCCTGATTTTTTTTTTTTAATATGGACACCAGTTGTATTGGATTAAGCTCACCCTCATGACCTCATTTAAACTCAATTACCCCTTTAAAAAAGATGCTATATTCAAATAGAGTCACATTCTGAGGTTCTGGAGGTTAAGGCTTCAACATATGAATGTGAGAGGTGCACCGTTCAGTTCATACCCTTGTGATGTTACATCCACTGGTTATCCAAGTCTTGATAGATAAATTTCTACCGCTTAAATCAAGACCAATGTTTTAGAAAGAAAAAAAGCCATGAGAAATAAAAGGGAAATACTGAAAGAAGAAGATGAAAGAGGGAAGGAAAAATCCTGGCTAAATGAGAGGCTCTTTAGTTATGTGGAGCTTCTAATTTCTATCTTCTGTGTATTCAGAGAGACTTCTGTGTCGCTCTTCACCTTCATTAGGTGTCTCAATATGTCAATCAGAAAATGCAATTCACATGTGGGAAATTGTCTCCTAATGCCCTCTCTAAATCCATAGAAACAAGTTAATTTGCATATTTGGCAAGCGTGCAACAGCTCAACACCATTTCAACATTGATAGAATAATTTGAAAGGATTTCAGATGAGACTTGTCATATTATTACTGGCTCTAATTAGCACTCTAAAAAGTATAACATTTTTTTCTATGCAATTAAGCTTTATTTGGGAAGTGTTAAATTCATTTTTCCCTCTTGAGGAAAAAGAAAAATGTGGAAGAAATCTTGAGAAGTAGGACTATAGTGATCATGAGGGTACTAGTTTACATCATCCAGGCCATAACCAATGCCTTAAGAGAGAAAAATATTACGTATAAAATAATTCCACTGATGTTGCTAGCTAATTATTGAAGCAGGAATCAATAGAATACATGTTCTGCAATGTTGTCTTGTTTGGTTAGGAAGTAAAGAGCATGCTCCTTTTCCTGATAGGGACCAGTGACTCCATATAGATGTCTCTCCTTGGAGATCAGTTTCTGAGATGCTGACCCTTTCCACAATGAGAGAAGCACGTGCCCTGTGTCAGCACTTCTTTCCTTCTCTGCCACTCTGCTAGGTCAGTTTCAGGCCATGATATTCATTCAGTACAAGATGCCTGAGAGCCTCTGCTCTTCAGATAAGTCTCCCTGTACCACTGCAAGATAATTCCTGCGGTTTTACAGTAAAAATAGGGGAACCTCCCCACTTGCAATATTCTCAGTCAAGATTCAAAACGTCTTGAAGTAAAACACTGTATTTTAAATACAACTCTTTTAATTACACATATATGGTTGTTAACAAAATATTGTACACATTAAAACACAGTTGTAAGGTCATTAATTATTTCAAATGTTGACAGCCAAGATGTACCTGGCAATACTGATGCAATCTGATAGGGATTTTTTGAAGCTATTCTAACTGCCTTTTCTGAAAGAAAAGGGAAGATAATTATTTTAGACAGAAGAGATGTTAATGCTTTCAAATACTGTCATCTCTGATTTAACTTTGGCTCTTCTAATTTGTTTCAAATATTCACACTTGCTTAGATTTCTAGTTGAACATATGATGGCGTATACTGTATACTATAAATGATTGAATTCTACCTCTTTCAGCCTCACATTTTGATGCCAATCATTTCTTCAGGAGTTGTAATTTTAAAGACAATAAAATTGAATGTTTTTAAACAGATTATTTTGAGAAATAAGTAATAGATACGAGATACACTTGTACCAATTCTTCTTTTAGGTAGAATCTTCTTGATGTATGACTTTTCTTCTTGTGTTTTTCTACCTAAATGAAAGTTTTTATAACTTCACTCTTTTTTTATCCAATAGTAGCTTTTCTGTATCCAGAACTAAATCCATCCTTTACTTATACAAGCATTATTTTGTCATATGAAGCATTTGTTACAGGAAAAGAGCAGTAAAATAATTATTCTTCTTGTTTCCCCCCTAAAATATGTTTTATAAGTTAAGTAGAATTAGTTCTTTCACATGTCATCATAATAGTTATTTACCTACATTAGTTCCATCCATTTTCACAAATTTATGAGGTAGATATAGCTAACCTCTGTCTCTTAAAGAGCAGAGAGAAAGTGGAGAAAAGGTCAACTGCAAGTATTTGCAGCTGTATTGTGTGCTGTTTAGAAGAAAGAGTACGGGGAAAGTGTACCTCATCATTTACCAGTTGTGTCATATATCACATAAGGAGTAAGTGGCCACAGGTAAGTACTTAATCAGGAACTTTTGCACTGCACATTAATAAAAGCATTTTATAGAAAATGCAGGAGCATTCTTAAAACTGCATTTATAAAATACATAAAATACATCTTTAAGTATATAATGTTTTCTTTGGATATATTTCTAGAAGTGAAATTGCTTAGTCAAAAGGTATGATAAATTGCATAGTGAATTATTTTGATACATATTTTTAAATTAATTTTTAGAAAATTTAATTTTTAATAAGAGAGTCAACAGGTTATCACATGTTGCTGGACATACTGATATTCTACAGGCATACCTAGTGGCTTTTTGTTGTTGTTTTTAAATATGTTTTTATTGATTTCAGAGAGAGGAAAGGAGAGAAAGAGAGAGATAGAAACATCAATGCTGAGAGAGAATCATTGATTGGCTGCCTCTGGCACCCCCCAATTGGGAATCAAGCCCATAACCCAGGCATGTGATCTGACCTGGAATTGAACCTCCATCTCCTGATTCGTGGTTAGATGCTCAACCACTGAGACACACCAGCCAAGCTATGCCTCATTTTATTGTGCTCTAATTTATTGCTCTTCACAGGTGTATTTTTCACAAAATATAGGCAATACCCTCCAAAAAATATAGATCATGACTCACTTTATTACAATGCTTGCTTTATTGCTTTGGTTTGGAATTAAACCTGCAATATCTCTGAGGTATGCCTGTATTTGTTTTTTTTTCCTTTTTCCCATATACGTTTACATACTTTTAAAAAAAATGAGCATGTACTACTTGTGTAACAAAAAATAAAGGAAAATAATATTTATTGAATGTTATTTCAGTCAGTCCTGTCATGGAAATCCAATTTAATTTTTAACATATCTCAAGAGTGTTATTTTTAACAATTTAAAACGGTCCCTACTGGTTAAGACCATAATCCAAGATGATTAAGGAGATTAAATGCTCATTTAATTGATTGCTGATACTCATCCAGAGAAAAACTAAGCCAGTAAACACAGGCTCCTCTTACATTTGAAAAGTCTTGGCAAATCTTTTCACTACTATTCTTCATCTGCAGTATATGTTTATGTGTGTATATTATATTCTTTTGTCTGTATCTTAATGATCATGTAGGCATATGCTAGTTCCTTACTTGAAAATCAGCAGTACAATTTGAGTAACATCAGAGAGATTTTTTATATGAATTAATTTTTCTTTCTTTCATTTAACCTGTTGATT
The DNA here is from genome assembly GCF_951640355.1 of Cnephaeus nilssonii. Lineage (NCBI taxonomy): Eukaryota > Metazoa > Chordata > Mammalia > Chiroptera > Vespertilionidae > Cnephaeus > Cnephaeus nilssonii. Next base: position 59,304,125 of record NC_137072.1, read on the forward strand.
AAATGATGTGATATTTAAACACTATGTTTTCTTTGTTATAAATGTATTTAAAGACATATCTGTGAAATATCAAGTTAAATTTTCCTGTAGAAATTGGAAACATATATTTAACCAAATCTATTTCTAAACTTTAAATATTAATAATATAAAATAAAAACTTAAAACTTTACTTTTTGACCATTCTGAATACTTGTAATTTCTCCTTATCCTGACCCAAAGTACCCAAAACAAAACAATTTTTAGTCTAACAGATAATTTAACAGGAATTTAAATAGGAGTAGACTGACAAAAGAATTAGAGACACTTAAAGAAAGATCATGGTTTATCATAGAGAACTTGATTTAAGGGGAACTCAATAATATTTAAATATTTTCAAGAATAATTTGACTGAATATATAGGCAAGCTTTTGTCCTATTCTTGTGAATATAATTAAAAAGAAATTGAGCCGAAGCCGGTTTGGCTCAGTGGATAGAGCATCAGCCTGCGGACTGAAGGGTCCCGGGTTCGATTCTGGTCAAGGGCATGTACCTTGGTTGCAAGCACATCCCAGTAGGGGGCGTGCAGGAGGCAGCTGATCGGTGTTTCTATCTCATCGATGTTTCTAACTCTCTTCCTCTCTGTAAAAAATCAATAAAATATATTTTAAAAAAGAAAAAAAAAAAAGAAATTGAACTCAAGGAATTTTCATAAAATTTAAAAATAAATTAAAAATAGATAACTGATTAATTGTCTACCTCATACAATGTAATGTTTTATTGTAAAACTAGTAGCCCTGCTCACAAATCCGTGCGCCAGTAGCTCTCTGCGGGGCCTGGCCACTCTGCGCCCGCTGCCCAGAGGCTCTCCGCAACCCAGAGGCCCATCCGCGGCTGGGCACGGAACGCTTGCCTCGTCGCTGGGGCAATGACACAAGGGTTCCCTCCCAACCCCCTCGCCACTCTGTGCCCGCTGCCCAGAGGCCCTCTGCAGCCAGGGTGGAATGCTTGCCTTGTTGCCGCCACGACGAAGCAAGCATGCTGCCAGGCCGCTCACGCTGCCCACTCTCAGCGGCCGCCCCCCGGGACTGGGGGACTCTGGCGGGGCTGAGAGGACTGGGTGCCGCCATCTTGTGGCTATAGGCGCTGCCATCTTTTGTGATGGAATGATGGTTAATTTGCATATTACCCTTTTACTAGATAGGATAACACCACAAATCTGTATTTGTTAATGTGGATATGTTTTAATATTAAAGTATTTATCAAGTAACCATTAAGAAGTAATTTCTTCTCTGAATAATTTCCTTTTCTTAATCTCTTAATAATAAGGTGGCGTAACAAGCTTTCAAAACATTAATGATATGCTTTTTAAATAGTGTTGAAGATAATTTCTTAAATGCCACTTCATGCTCTCAAATATAAAGAAGGAAATACATTAGATGCCTGGGTAATTGTGATATTATATAAAACATGCTCATGTTATTAAATTGTCATGATTTCCCTACTTACAAAGGCATTATAATTTTAGTTCAAAATACTACACAAAATATTATAAATTTCTTTGAAATTATTTTTTTATCAATTTATTTTTCTGCCTTTCTGAACACAAATGCAATTAAAAGAAGAATTAGATCTGTCACTCTCTTATCAGTCTTTCCATTCTCCACGCACCAGGAACATTAGAGGCTGGTTTATCTCTGAATTGGATATTCCTTCTGAAGCCTTTCAGAGCCACTGTCACAACAAGTCTGGCAAACTTGGGATGCCATTTGTTACATCCTTGATTTTTCTACCTTGACAAATAAACAATTCACAAGGAGCTCGGCTGCTGCCCCTTTAAAGAAACTAGGTTCCAAGACTGTAAAACAGTTAATAAATATAAAGAATGCTAATTCTATCACTGTCTCTATATTTCTTGAGGCTACTGATGCAAGCTGCTGTGAGTGATGTTACTGAAATCCATACATTAGGGAGAAAAAGGAATAATTAGCAGATTTTACATTAATAACTCCTACCAATGCTCCTTGAATCTCCCCACTCTATCTCCTCACAAATTCTATCCCTGGTTGGAAATATTTTACCTACCTAGGAAGCCAAAGTTATTGAAGGAGAGGCATCAGATCCCTGAAGTATGTTTGGGGTGGGATGGGAGGTTGGGAAGGGCTGGGAATAAGGTTGAAAACTACTTCCATGTGGAAAGCATTTTCTAGGGCACCTTGGAACATGGGGGCTAGGTTATAATGACTACTTGTACTGAGAGATTACACTGTGCTTGTTCTTTGCTAACATTGTATTTATTCCCTAAAACCATATTACATATTCCCTACAACAATCACACACGACAAGTAAAATATTATCCCCATTTTACAAATGAGAAAATTAGAGATTAGAGAGGTTAGATACTTGCTCTGAGTCACTGCTACCTAGTTTCTCCACTCAGAAGTGTCTATGATGCTCCCCAGAGTTTAGTGAATTTCTTGAGCTCAGAAATATGTGTTTCCTTTTAATATTAAAGGCATTTTGAACTTTTTAGATCCTAAACTATTTAAATATATTTTCTATCTGACTTTAAAGTCTTTAATCTTGGAATCTTACATGTCTTCATATTTTTAGTACCACAAAAGTCACAGGGATATTTAAAATTATATACAGTTTGGCCAAGGGACATATAAAAAGATGCTCAACATGGAACAGACTGTTGAATCTCAGGCGGGGGGAGAGTGGGTGGATGGGAAGAGATCAACCAAAAAACTTCTATGCATATGTGCATAACCCATGGACACAGACAATAGGGTGGTGAAGGCCGCGGCGGGGCGTGAATAAGTCAGTGGGGGGGAAAGGACATATGTAATACTTTCAACCATAAAGATTTATATTAAAAAAGAAATATATAAAAAAAAAAGATGCTCAATGTCATTAATCATCAGAGAAATGCCAATTAAAGGCACAATAAGATATCACCTCACACCAATCAGGATGGCTGTCATCAATAAGTCAACAAACAAGTGTTGGTGAGGGTGTGGAGCAAAGGGAACCCTCCTGCACAGCTGGTGGGATTGCAAGTTGGTGCAGCCACTATGGAAAACAGTACAGAGGTTTCACAAAAAATTAAAACTATAACTACCTTGTGACTCGGCTATTCCACTTCTGTGTATTTATCTAAAGAAATCCAAAACACTAATTTGAAAAGGTATATGCATCCCTGTGTTCACTATAGCATTATTTACAACAACCAAGATGTGGAAACCTAAGTGTCTATCAATAGATGACTAGATAAAGAAGAGGTGGTACATATATACAATGAAACATTACTCAAGCATAAAAAGGAATGAAATCTTACCATTTGCAACAATATGGACGGATCTAGAGGGTATTTTGCTAAGTGAACTAAGTCAGACAGAGAAAGACCATATGATTTCACTTATTTGTGGAATCTAAAAATGAATAAATAAATGAGCAAACAAAACAGAAACAGAGAATAAAAAAACAAAAACAAAAACAGAAACAGATAGTTGCCAGACAGGAGGGGGGTTGGGAGACTGGGTGAAAAGGTGGAGGGAATTAAGTACAATATGGTAGTTATAAAACAGTCACAAGAATGTAAAGTACAGCATAGAGAATATAGTCAATAATATTGTAGTAACTATGCATGGTGCCAGGTGGGTACTAGATTTACCAGGGGAATCGCTTCATCCTATATAATAAAAGTGTAATATGCAAATTGACCAAATGGCAGAACAACCGGTCAGTGGGGGATGGGGCTGGCGAGCAGACGGTGCCAGGCCAGCCAAGGAGCATGCCAGCAGGTAGAGGGAGGGGATGGCGATGGGGGGGCAACAGTGATCAGAGGTGGTGGAGGGGCAATCAGGGGGTGGCAGGGCCAGCCACTCGCCGGCCAGTGCTTTCCCTGAGGTGGCGGTGGCAAGGCAATGGGGGGTGGGGCTGGCTGCTCACTGGCCAGCGCTGTCCCCTGATTGGCCTGCAGGTTGCCTCTTGCAGAGGGAGGCCAGACCGTGGCTTAGGCCCACGCGGGGAGCAGGCCTAAGCTGTCAGTCAGACATCCCCTGAGGGCTACAGGAATGCGAGAAGGCGCAGGCCAGGCTGAGAGACCCCCCACCCCAGTGCACGAATTTTCATGCACTGGGCCTCTAGTAAGTTATATAAATGTCTACCCACTATGTTACATACCTGAAACTAATATAATATTTAATGTTAACTGTAATTGAAAACTAAAAAATATATAAAATGATATGCAACTTAATTTTACATATTTTGCATGGCACATTCTTGTCACAATTTCTACATTGCTGAGCATATACTAAAGTACTATTTGCTAAATTACATTGTACTGTAACAAATGTCCATTTACTTCATGCTGCCAATGAATGATATTGTGGGAACATGAAGTTGTCCATGGGATCAAACCAGAGAATCTTTTTTGAAAACTATACTCCCTTATCATTGCTCTTCATATTTCTTTGGAGTATTTGGAGTAATCCTATTGCCCTGTTTGAAGCTCAGCCTCTTTCCAAGATTGTACAAAATGTCATCTCATCTGTATGCATTAGGCTTTCCCTCTGTGCCCACTATGAAATTACAGGAGCAGCCTGCCGAGATCTCACTACCACATGTTTTTCATACATTTGCAGAAGTGAGAGGAAGATGCAAATAGAGGATAAGAAACAGATTAAAGCCTCTTTAATCACTTGGTCATATGCAGCTTCCTTATTTTTATTTATTTATCTTTAGTGTTGAAAGTATTACAGATGTCCCCTTTATTTCCCCATTGACACTTTCTAGCTTGGTCTCACTCCCCACCCCAGGCCTTCACCACTCTATTATCTATATCCATGGGTTATGCATCTATACATTTAAGTTCTTTGGTTAATTCCTTCCCATCCACCCACCCACCCCAGCTTTCCCTCTGAAATTCATCAGTCTGTTTCAGGTTTCTATACCTCTGGATCTATTTTGTTCATTAGATTCCACATATGAGTGAGATCATATTGTCTTTCTCTGGCTGGCTTATTTCCTTAGCATGATAGTCTCCAGGTCTCTCCACGCTGTCTCAAAGGGTAAGAGATCCTTTTTTTTTTACTGCTGCATAGTATTCCATGGTATAAATGTACCATAGCTTCTTCAGCCACTCATCTATGGATGGGCACTTGGGCTGTTTCCACATCTTAGCTATTGTAAATTGTGCTGTTATGCACCTAGGGGTGCAAACATTCTTTCTGGTTGGTGTTTCAGGTTTCTTAGGATATATTACTAGAAGTGGTATCACTTGGTCAAATGGCAGTTTCATATTTAAGTTTTTTTGAGGAAACTCTATACTGTTCTCCATAGTGGCTGCACCAGTCTGCATCCTAGCAGTATACCAGGATTCCCTTTACTTCACATCCTCGCCAGCACTTTTCATTTGTTGATTTGTTGATGGTAGCCATTCTGACAGGTGTGAAGTGATACTTCATTGTCCTTTTAATTTGTATCGCTGTGATGGTTAGTGACAGAGCATTTTTTCGTATGTCTCTTGGCCAACTGTATGTCTGCTTTGGAAAAGAATCTATCTAGGTCCTTTTCCCATTTGTTAATTGGATTGTTTGTCTCCCTTTTGTTAAGTTGTATTAGTTCCTTATATATTTTGGAAATTAACCCCTTATCAGATGTATCATTGGCAAATATGTTCTCCAATACAGTAGACTCCCTTTTTCATGTTGCTGATGTTTTCTTTTGCTGTGCAGAAGCTTTTTATTTTGATGTACTTCCATTGCTTTATTTTCTCCTTTGTTTTCTTTACCCTAGGAAAACATATAGCTATGAGAGATGTCTGAGATTTTGCTGCCTTTGTTTTCTTCTAAGATTTTATGGTTTCATGACTTATATTAAAGTTTTTATCCATTTTGAGTTTATTTTTGTGTACGGTGTAAGTTGGTTTAGTTTCTCTCTCTCTCTCTCCTTTTGCATGTATCTGTCCAATTTTCCCAACACTGTTTATTGAAGAGACTATCTTTACTCCATTGTATGCTCTTGGCTCCTTTGTCACATATTAATTGAGTGTAATACCTTGGGTCAATTTCTGGGGTCTCTGTTGGGTTTCATTGATGTTCCAATGCCTGTTCTGTGCCAGTACCAGGTTGTTTTGATTACAGTGGCTTTGTAGTATAACTTGATATCTGGTATTATGATCCCTCCAACTTTGTTCTTCTTTCTTAAGATTGCTGTGACTATTCCGGATCTTTTTTGATTCCACATAAATTTTTGGAGTATTTGTTCTAGATCTGTGAAATATGCCACTGGTATTTTAAGAGGGATTGCATTGTATTTATAGATTCAGTGGGTAGTATGGACATTTTAATGATGTTAATTCTACCAATTCATGAACACAGTATATTCTCCCATTTGTTTATATCTTCCTCTATCTCTTTATTCAATGTCTTATAGTTTTCCAAGTACAGGTCTTTTACCACCTTGGTTAAGTTTATTCCTAAATATCTAAGTGGTGAAAGCCAACATCCCTGTCTTGTTCCTGTTCTTAAGGGAAATGGTCTTAGTTTTTGCCCATTGAGTATGATGCTGGCTGTAGATTTGTCATATATGGCCTTTATCATGTTGAGGTATGATCCCTCTATTTCCACTTTGCTGAGAGTTTGTATCAAAAATGGGTGTTGGATTTCATTGAATGCTTTTTCTGTATCTATTGATATGAGCATGTGATTTTTGTCTTTCAGATTGTTTATGTGATGAAATCACATTTATTGATTTGTGAATATTGTACCAGCCCTGCATCTCTGGAATAAATCCCATTTGGTCATGGTGTATGATCATTTATTGATTTGTGAATATTGTACCAGCCCTGCATCTCTGGAATAAATCCCATTTGGTCATGGTGTCTGATCATTTTAACTTATTGCTGGATCCAATTTGCTAATATTTTGTTGAGGATTTTAGCATCTATGTTCATCAGGGATATTGGCCTATAATTCTCTTTCTTTTTAGTGTCTTTATCTGGTTTTGGAATTAGGATAATGCTGGCCTCATAAAGAGTTTAGAATTGTTCCTTCCTCTTGGATTTTCTGAAATAGTTTGAGGAATATAGGTGTTAGTTCTTTGAATATTTGGTGAAACTCCATCTGGATTGGGCTTTGGTTTGCTGGGAGTTTTTGAAAATTATTTCTATTTCATCAGTTGTTATTAGTCTATTCAGATTTTCTGATTCCTCCTGATTCAGTGTTGAGAGATTGTATTTTTCTAAGAATTTGTCCATTTTATCCACATTGTCCAGCTTGTTGGCATATAGTTGTTCACAGTATTTTCTTACAATACTTTGTATTTCTGTGGTGTCAGTGGTTACTTCTCCACTTTCATTTCTGATTTTGTTTATTTGGGTCCCCTCTCTTTGTTTCTTGATAAGCCTGGCAAAGGTTTATCAATCTTGTTTATCTTTTCAAAGAATTATCTCTTGGTTTCATTGAACTTTTGTATTTTTTTTTTAGTTTCTATGTCATTTATTTCCACTTTGATATTTATTATTTCCTTCTACTTACTCTTGGCTGTTCTTATTGTTCTCTTTCTAATTCTTTAAGTTGTAGGGTTAAACAGTTTATTAATAATTTTTCTTGTTTTTTGAGGTAGGCCTGCAATGCTATTAACTTCTCTCTCAGGACTGCTTTTGCTGTGTCCCATAGATTTGGAGTTGTTGTGTGTTCATTTTCATTTGTTTCCAGGAAGTTCTTTATTTCTTTCTTGATCTTATTAGTAACCCATTCACTGTGTAATAGCATGCTATTTAGTCTCCAGGTGTTTGAATGTTTTTGAGTGTATTTACTATAGCTATTTCTAAATTTATGCCCTTGTGATCTGAGAAGATACTTGATATGATTTCAATCTTCTTGAACTCGTGGAGACTTCTTTTTTGTCCTAACATGTGGTCTATCTTTGATAATGACCCATGTACATTTGAGAAGAATGTATATTCTGCAGCTTTGGGTGAAATGTTCTGTAAATATCAATTAAATCCATGTAGTCTAGTGTGTCATTTAGAGTCACTGTTTCTTTGTTGATTGTTTTGTCTGGGATATCTATCCAGTGAAGTGAAGGCAATTGCTCCCCCACCTCTTCCCCACCCTCCCCACCCCCGCAACCTCCCAGGCAAAAGCTTCTTGGAATGTAAAGATCTGCCTGAGAAAGATGTCCTCTGCAATATGGGTACGGTGACCAGAAGTCCCGCTTTTGGCGGGACAGTCCCAATTTTTAACAATTTGTCCCGCGTCCCGCAGCGTTTTAAAAAAGTCCCGATTTTTGGAAAGAATGCATGACAAGCTAAGGAACGGCGGGAGAACGGGAAGGGAATATACGGTTTTCGGTGGCCATGTGGCTATTTAGCCAGGATATGAGTTTTATATTATTTTTGTTAATTTTATAATGTTAAACTTTAATAATAACAAATAATTGTTGAGAACTGATTATTGAGAACTGCTTATCAAAGTTCGCATTGTTGATCAGTTGTTAGAATTCGACCACCATTGTTTGGACTTAATGAACAATGGCATTTTTGGGGATTGGCAACGACGAAAACATTTTGTAACTGTCTCTCAGACGATACACATCGTACTGCGTGCTAGTAAGCTAGTTAAATAAGTGATGTCATTACAAATCAGCTATTCAGATAATTTAGGTAAGTTATTTATTTATTTCATAAATACATAAATTTTCTTGAATTTAGCAGACAGTACTCGTATTATTTATATTTTATAGTGGCAGCAAAAAGTCTAGCGCTGGCCTTGAAAGTGACACTTACGACTTACGTTATGGCAAATTCAGAGGAAAAATAATACAAGTTAGTATTGTTATTATTTAGAAAGAAATATAGGATTAAAATAATTTTTAAAATATAGTTACTTTATAACAATCAATTTAATTTATAAACTAACAATAAAATATGTTCATGTAATTATGTACCTACTTACTGTGTTTTTAAGCAATATGTATATAATAATTTATAATATAATTTTAAATTATTTTTTTTAGATTTTTAACATAATGAGTAAGAAAAGAGGATGCAAATTCAACGATGATCTAAGAAGTGAATTTCCTTTTATTAAAAAAACCAAAAGCGATTACAATATAGACCAAATTTTTAATCAAGAACTCCCCCCTGGGCCGAAACCGGTTTGGCTCAGTGGATAGAGCGTCGGCCTGTGGACTCAAGGGTCCCAGGTTTGATTCCAGTCAAGGGCATGTACCTTGGTTGCGGGCACATCCCCAGTAGGGGGTGTGCAAGAGGCAGCTGATCGATGTTTCTCTCTCATCGATGTTTCTAACTCTCTATCCCTCTCTCCTCCTCTCTGTAAAAATATCAATAAAATATATTAAAAAAAAAAAAGAACACTCCCCCCCCCCCCCCCCCCCCGGTCAATGGTGTCCCGCTTTACCAATGTTAAAATCTGGTCACCTTAAATATGGGGGAATGTTTCAATACAGGAAACTGGGATGGCTGCCTTCGGAGCTCTAACCCCAGAGCCCCCAACCCTGAAATCTCCTCCCACAGCTCTTGTCCACTCTGCCCTCCTTCTGCCAGAGCTCAAGGTGAGTGTTTGCACACAAAATTTTATGTATTGGCCCTTTCAGAGGCCCTGCATTTTCAGCTGTCTCTCCCTGGCAGACAGCAACCCCATTGGTTTTCACAACCAGATGCTGTGTGGGCACCTTTCTCAGTTCTGGTGCTCTGGGCTGGGGATACCAGCTTGGGGTTTAGACCCCAGAGTTCTCAGTGGGAACTCCCCATAGCTGAGATATCCCTCTAGAACTTTAGCTGCTGCCTTTGGAATCCTGGACAGCCCCCTCTCTTGCCTCTGCACTTCCTACCAGTCTCTATGTGGTCTCCACTTTCTGTCCTTGGTTATAAGGGTTCTCTCCAGTCAGTCTTCAATTCATTACTCAGGATGGTTTTTATTTTCCCTATATTTTTAGTTGTAATTCCAGTTTTATCCTAGGAGAGTGTCAGTGTAGCTTCCACTTACTCTGCCACTTTTTTTTCTCAGCTTCCTTATTTTTTATGCCATTTTATTCTACAGCGCAAGCTTACCTCATGGCACATCTAAAAATCAGTTGTTTTATGAGGAAGACAGAGAGAGTTTAGGTTTAATCATGCATTTCATAGAATGTTGCTCTGTTAGCTAACTGGCTGTATTAAACACAAATAAAATAATACTATGAAAAATAGCAAAATATTCAGAATTTGTTTATCAAAGAGAAAACCAAACATGTATGATTGTGATGCTGTTGTAATAACCCAGTTATTATTTAACAGCAAAGGAAGAAAGGGAAGACTGGACACAATCATGCTATTTATACAGCTTTGCCAAACATTCTCAAAGTCTGTTCCCTGCTGATCGATGGCAGAAGGGACTGGACACAGGCAGTTTAGAGGCGTGCCCAGCCAGGTCTAAATGATGTGGGGAGATGCCTACCTGTTTGCCAGTCACACCTAGGAACCAATTAGTGACCATGATGGGCATGGCTACTGCAAGCCAGCTAAACGTAAATATTTAAAACTTCCAAACAAAGGAAGTTCCTGCTCTTCACTTTCTCTTGGCTCCAGGGCCCTGGGCTCCTGTGACTCCTGTTGCAGTGGGCTTTGCCCCTGCACCCATGTAGCTCATGGCCATGTGGGGCTCCACACATGGACTAATGGACTTTAATTAGCTTGGATGCTGAACCCCACCTGGTGGCAACATGGAATGGAAGCTCTGCACACTGGCCTGGTGTCTGGCTTTGCTGAACACCCAGCTGCCCCTCTTTCAGGACTGGCTTGAGGGAAATGGGACATTGCAATCTGAGGAATATAACTCCATGCCAATAAAATCACCTCTCATTCTCCTGTGGGGACTTCTGAAAGTGCCTATTTCAGCAGTGCCCTAAGAACCCCACTCACATGAACAATGGAGGAGTCCCACTCGTGTACTCCTCTGGTAGCAATTGCCTTAACAAAATGTGCACATTAGTAATACTTCCCAATAGGTTGTTCTTCCATATACCTTATGAAGTACAAACTATTCAATGAGATTAAAGTTTAAAGTTATATTTAGAGAGTTAAAATTTACTCAAGGACATGCTTTTAATCGATGAAAAAAAAGATCTTTATTAATTTCCAGTTCCCCTCTTTGTTCTTGAGTAGTTCTGCCTCCTTAAGAACACAGAGCTAACAGACTACAGTTAGAACAAAAGCAATGTCATTATCAGTAATTAAAAGTTTATTGAATGCTTACTGTCTGCAATGTACTTTAAAGGGTGAAAAGAAGAATAAAACATAGAATTATAATTTAAAATGACAAAAATTATTTTACAATTCTTCTTTTTTTCCCCTTTGCTGTGGGTGGTAAGAAATCATCTCCCCCTACTTTGATTAACAACATTGAAAAGGTAAAATTTAAAATATGAATGTACTGTTTTATAATAAAATAAATTCTTGATTTTCATTGCCATATCCAAATTAAAAGGTCAGTTCTAACACAGTAAGATCTCACATTTTTTCTTCTGTCTGAAATTACACCCATTCTGTAAAATTTCAGAGAGTAACAGCCAATTCCAGAGATAAATATGCCTTCTGGAACAGTCCCTGCTAGATTATCTCAGCTCTGCCACTTCAGAGCAAGAGAGTCTAGGCCTGTTACTGAAATTCTTTGTGCCTCAGATCCCTGTCTATAAAAGGTACATGATAAAACTTTACTTACCTATTTGTTATGATTAAATGATACAGTATGTGATTCCTTTGCCAAACATGAAGTACTATTTAAAGGTATGGAATCATGTTATCCTATAACAAACACAAAACAGTAACTGCTCAAAATCATATTTTCACTAGTCTTCAGTGAGTGGGGCCTAAAACATCTATTGTATTCCCCTCTTTGTTTTAATGCCCTGGGTCTCAAGGAGGTCCCTGTTATACTATAAATATGCCATATGAAATAATATATTAAATACTTGTCATAAAAGTCTGTCAAGGTACCTAGTCATGATGGGCCACAGTGGAAACCACTTATTATTGGCAGTAATAAAAAGAAACAAGAGCAATAAAAGGAAACAAACTACTGATACTTGCAGCAACATGAATGAACTTCATAAATATTATGCTAAGTGAAAGACACCGACAGATACAAAAAAAAAGTCCATACTGTATGATTCCATTTTTGAAATTCTAAAATACATACAACTAAGGAGGGCATTGAGGGAACATTCTCCAGTGATGAAAATCTCCTATGTTTTCCAAATGATGTGGGTTACACTAATGCATGTATTTTTTAAAAACTGATGTAAAGGAACTACTTAAGACCTGAGCATTTCACAGTATATAAAATTTACTTAGCTTTTTAAAAAAGACCATCTAAATTATTATGGTTATTTTTTATTAATTCTTATATTTTATGGGTGCCTGCTGAAATATATACAAATGAAAAAGATGTATGTAATTCTTGGAATTTAGTAAAAAAAAAATGTAGAGGGGGTAGTGATAAAAATTGGGAAGTGGGTGGGTATAAAGATGAAACATGATTAGCCATATGATTAAAAATGCTGGAAGTTGGGAGACATACACAGGGAGTCTCTATTCTCTCTACTCTTGTATATTTTTGAACATTTTCCATAATAAAAAGTTGAAAACAGAGGCATCATCTGGGTTCATCGCATTATAAGCGAAAACTGAACAGAAATAGGACAGAACTTGTTCAAGGTCTCAAAGCCAGACAATAAACCCACTTTCAGGTTTAACCTTGAAACAAATGAAACAAAACATGAGTGTTTTGGAAAGACTATTTTTAGAAAGGGCAGGTCAATAATAGAAGGAATTGGTTAAGCATATACTTATTTCCTGTCCCTGTTGGTTTCAAACGGGTTGTTTTTTAGATTTCAATTGCATATGATTCGAATTTCAGACCCAAGTCACTGCAAGGGTCAGAGAAAGCATCCCTCCACCCCCAAATAAACACAAAAACAAAATAAGAACACAGCCAAGAGTTGTTGTTGTTGTTGTTTTTTCTCCCAGTGCTAAAATCATCCTCCCAGGCAAAGCAAGCAAAGGCATTGGTGAGAGGGAGGAGCTTGGTTCTCCTGCTGGTGTGATGGGGAACAGCTGTGTTCCCGCCAGCTCCGAGGGAGGTGAAAACGTGGTAAGCGAGGCAATGATCGTCCTGAAACCCGCGCGTGCGTGCCTGTGGGTCTGTGGGGGAGAAGGGATGGGTGTCAGCCCGAGGCAACACTATTAGGAAGTCAGGAAGGTGAGAGGTGTGCCGCTTTCTCGGTTTCCGCAGGGGCGAAGGAGAAACTGGATGCGATGGTCCAGGAGAATAAACCCACGCCGGATTCGTCTCCTCCACGCAGGCACTTGAGTGTGGAAAGTCAATCCCATTTCGAGAACGAAAACCCTAACGACCGCTTGGTTTCGACGGCTGGGGAGCATTTATTCCTGGTTCAGCTGATGGGGAAAACCGGTGCCTGGCAGCCCCTGATTGGTGGAAACGAAAATGGTGACGGTGGGGTGGAAAGAGGATTTGACCAGCCTCCTCCTGCCTCCTCCACCTGTAACCCATCCCTTCGGGTCTCCTCTCCACCCGCGGGACCCTTTCGGGCGCAGGCAAGGTCAAGGGCAAACACAAATCTGGAATATGTTTAAGCCAAAGCAACCTTAACCTTGGGTCCCACGACCGTTCATCAAACGGGAGCGATCCGAGGGAAACGTGCTCCAGGTGGTGCGGCTGGGAGCGCCTTTCGGAGCCTCCTGCCGCCCCGGCAGCTTCCCGGGCGATCGATCGGCTCTACCTTTGGTGGCGGATCCCCAGACCCCGCGCCCCCAGGTGGGCTCTGGCGCAGGGGTCCCCGTGAGGAGCCAGACGCAAAGGCAGCGGGGAGGAGGGGGTGGGAGAGAGGGAAAGATGTCAGCCCAATCCTAGCCGCTCCATCGCCACCCGAGGCCCCGCGACCCTGAACTTGAGGTGAAGCGCAGAACACCCCCACCTTTCTGCTGGAGCCGAGGTACAGCCTCCTCCCCCCCCCCCCCACCAGCCCCACCCCCACCCGAGGAGAGGAGTGAAGCGCACCCGGCGCGGAAGGCAGCTGGCGCGGGGCGAGGGGCGGGGAGAGGCGCTGACAAATCAGCCGCGGGGGTGGCGAGTGGAGGGGAAGGAGGAGGGAAACGAGGAGGAGGAGGAGGATCCCGACGACCAGAAGGGGACCCAAGAAAGGGGGCGAGCGACCGAGAGCGGCGGCGACGCGGGGTGAGGTGTGTGCTGGCTTTAGAGCAGACCCGGGTCCGAGGCTGGCCTTTAGCATCCTTCGCTTTCTCCCCGCCTTCCCTTCCGACCCCCCCCCCCCCCCATCTGTTTCTCTGGGGTCCTCTCGTGCTGGGGACAGGGAGTGGCCATTCGACGACAGGTTCGTGGGTTCGCCCCCCCCACCCCCACCCCACGACCCCAGCCTCTCATCGCTGGGTGGTGCCGCCTGCAGCCTCCTCTGGGGACCCCCCCCCCCCTCTCCGGGTGCGCCTTCTGCCCTCCTGGCGCGCTCCGAGTTCCCCCTCTTCCCACGGAAATCCTATTTGGGAATTGTTTCAATGTTTTGAAGAGGGAGGGGCAGTCGGGCGTCTGAGCCGCAGAGGGACGGAGGTAAGCACCCCGGTTCTGAAGGGGCAGCCTGGGAAACCCCGGCGCACCCTGGTGGGAGCGGGGTCGCCCGGACCCCTGGCCGGGGCGGCGCGGCCGGAGGACCCCCGCGGGGAGTCCCTCTCCGAGTTGGGTGCTGCTCTCCGCGCCGAGCTGGAGGAGAGTAAGTTGACCAGGCTTCCCTCCGGCTTCCGACATTCCCTTCCTCCCCGAGGCTGAGAAGTCCGGCTGCTCCGAGAGAAGCTTCTCCTTTGGGAAAAGCGAGGATGCTGGAGGGAGCGGGAGCACCCAACTTTCTCTCTCACCTTCCACCCCCCCCGCTCCTCCCTCTCGGTTCTCTCCGAAAACGAGCTGTGTTTTCGGCAACTAGTGAAATGGAAGTGCAGACCGGGCAAGTCAACAGGTGAAGGGGTTAACAGGTGCGGGAGCGGGTGGACGCGAGCTCGGAGAACGCCCCCTCCGGTGGCCGGCGCGCGTCTCCGGAGTGCGGGCGGGCGGCGGGGCCCCGCGCCTGTGCTGGGTAGATAGCCAGGGACTGGGGTGGGTGGTGGGGTGGATTAGAGCTGGTGCGGGTGGGTTCCCGGTTGGCCTGAGGTTCAGCCACACCCAGGGTGCGCAGTTCTCTTCCCTCCCCTTCCCCGATCTGCCCATTAGACCTCTTCTAGGATTCATTTTCAGAGCGTCCCTGACCCCATGCCTCCAGCTCCCTTTCTCTTCCTGGGATCTGTCTTCTGCACGTTACTTCTGACTGACACCGTCACCGTGCGGACCCTGGGAAGTTGAAAGAGGGGTCCATCTTTTCATGCAACTCCACTTGGGAAATGCAGTGAGAACAGCTGAGATGATTCATCCCGATCCATGTTTAGGCAGCTAGACTTGTAACTAGCCAAGATGGATGGGGTATGCTCAATTTTTAATGCAAAAGCTAAAAAAAGGCTTCTTTGTCCAATGGTTGAAATAAGGGTACACTTAAAAGAGCCTCAGACTTTGGGGAGTTCTACTGATCTTTCAGGGTGTTCCTAGTTTGGTTTTACCCCAAAGTTCTCATTCCACATGTATTTTGTGTTCTGCAGTGTGGTGTAAAGGAATTCATTAGCCATGGATGCATTCATGAAAGGACTTTCAAAGGCCAAGGAGGGAGTCGTGGCTGCTGCTGAGAAAACCAAACAGGGTGTGGCAGAAGCAGCAGGAAAGACAAAAGAGGGGGTTCTCTATGTAGGTAGGTAGCCCCGAGTGTCATTTTGATATTTATTTATGACTGAGGCGTTAAGATGATTGATGCTCTAAAGGCTGATATTTCTCCCTTGATTCATTTTTGTGTCATCACTTGTCAAAAGGATGGATTGAGTCAGTTATGTGTGGGTAGGTAAATGTGTATATTTGAGCTAATAGTAAAAAGTGAATGTAATCTTTTGGGGTTTTTTTCCAGAGTACTGAATTTTGCAATAATTCCAAGGACTTTCCTTGTTTTGTTTTTTTTTTTGTAAAAAATGTTTATGTGCATAAATGACTATTTTGGAGGATTTTTAAACATCAGTATGTTAATATATGATCAAGAATATTTTTAAGAACCAAAATCATTCAGGGGTTTTTTTGGTTTCTTTTGTCATTATGAAGAATATTTGCTGATCTTAGAGTATTCTTTTTAAAAAATAAGACTTTGATACGGTCCTGGGGTACCTGACAGACCAGAAAAGGAAAGGACAGAAATGTCTTTGGTGGAGTGATTCCTTGAGGTCACTTGGCAAACTGGAGACTAAGAGCTCAAGAAAGTACTTGAGGGCTGCTATTAACATCTCAGAGACATTTATATAGTTCATTTCTCAAATGATACACAAAATAAGTAATGAGATTGATGCTTATCATTTATACCTTTCCCTAAAGCCCCACCTTGGAGTATTCATGAAGACCTTGACTCTCTTTTTCTTATCTTAAACTATGTTAGATTGTGTATTTTACAAACTTCAGGTTCTTTGGGGAAGGAACAGACACACATATATACACACGCATCCACAGGGACACAAACGCATACATGCACATGAGTGCACACATGCACGCATTGCCCATTCTACCTCTCCTCTTTCTCCTCTGAGCTCCCCCACAGTCTCTGGTGGGCCCGGTAGCAGCAGTATCCACAGGAGGAGCAGGAGGGTGGGAGATAAGCCTATGGGGTGGTGTAGGGTTCTCTGCCACCTCTGTGGGGTGAAAGAAAGCTACGCTGTCTCCAATAGGGATGGGCTGGAGAAAAGCTATTCTTAGGATGATTTTTATGAATGTTTCTCATATTATTTTTTTTCTCATGGTTTATAGACTCTTTTATATTAGTTGATCTTAACACAAACCTTCAGTTTAATTACTTACATGATCTTAGAACATATTTTCAGGAACTCATTGAATTAAAGTGTTACAAGAGAACAAAATTGATAAGTTAACTTCAAGTCCTTTCTTGTGAAGTGTAAATTATGTCTTTTTAGATGGAATTTGTAATACTGAATCAGTGACATGCAGGTAATCACTATCTTTACAGTTGTCCTCAGTTTTCCAAGTTAGCTACATGCGTACAAATATTCTTTGATTTCAGTTACTTTATAACTTAGTAACTTTAAAGGTTTCTTTTTAATAATAACATTCACTTGATTAGTTTTTAGTGAGTCCAGAAACTATTAAATATTAAAGTAATACATTTGCTCTTTTCTAGGTAATGAACAGGTTTTTCTTATCTGGAAAACTTTTTATTTCTTTTCATTGTTAATTATGAGTTTGGACAAATAAAATTTTATTTTCAGAGATTCTGTTACTCACTCTAAGATTATTATATAAAATTGTAATTTGTTTACATGTCATATTTTTTAAAAAACCATCTTCAATGTCTATTATGGTATTTAACATATAATATGTTCTATAAATTATTTATTAGTTGTCACCTAATTAAAAGTTGAACTCAAACACAGAATTTAGAATGAGAAGTAACTATGAGAAGACATAATGGTATTGCACAACTGTTGGTAAACTTTTTATGTAAAGGTCTAGATAATACATTTTTAGGCCATAATATCTCTGTCTCAACTGCTCAGCTCTGCTATTGTCATGTGAATGAAGCCATAGACAATACTTAGTGTGACTGTGTTCCAAAAAAACTTTATTCTTACCAAAACTGGTGGTGAGTTAATATAGCTCATAGAAAAAAAAATATATAGCTCATAGGCTGTAGTTTTCTGACACCTGGTAAAGTAGAACATAAACTTTATATTAGACAAAATTGAATTCTAGTCCAGACTACACTACTTATTACCTCTAGGATACTAGGGAAGTTATGTACATTTCTCAGTACCACTTCTCTCATTTGTAAAAATACAATTTAGACAAATGTAATTACCTTGCAGATTTTTTGTGAGAATGTTATGTTAAAACATAACATATGAGTAACAAAGCCTACTTTAAAAAATTTAAACACTTTATTATTTAGAGCAGTTTTAGGTTCAGAGCACAATTGAGAAAAAGGAACAAAGGTTTCCTATGTACCCCCTAACCCTACCCATATATAGCTTCCCACATTATCAACATCCCTCACCAGAGTGGTACATTTGTTACAATTAATGAATTAATTGACAGAGCATTATAACCCAGAGTTCATAGTTTACCTTACAGTTCATTCTTGGTGTTGTACATTATATAGGTTTGGGCAAATGTATAATGACATGTATCTATCATTATAGTATTATACAGAGTAATTTCAATGCCCTAAAAATCCTCTGTGCTCTGTTTATCCCAGGGCAGAAATTTTAATGAAGCCTAGTTAATTGATTGTTTCTTTCATGGATTGTCTCTTCAGTGTTGTATTTAAAAAGTCATTGCCATACTCAAGGTCATGGAGGTTTTCTCCTATGTTACATTCTTGGAGTTTTATAGTTTTGCATCTTACATTTGAGCTATAATACCTTTTGAGGGTTTTTATTATTGTTGTTTTGTGAAAGGTGTAAAGTCTCTGTCTAGATTCTTTTTTGTTTTTTTTTGTTTTTTTGTGTGTGTTTTTCCATGTAGGTTTCCAGCTGTTTCAGGATCATTTGTTGAAAGGATTATTTGTGCTCATTGTATTGCCTGCATGCCTTTGTAAAAAATCAGTTAACTATATTTATGCAGTTCTATTTTGGGGCTCTGTTTCATTGATCTATTTGTCTATTCTTTTGCCAGTACCACTCTCTGGCATTAGAGTAAGTCTTGAAGTCAGACAGTGTGAGTCCTCTAACTTTGTTCTTCTCCTTCAATATTGTATTGGCTATTCTGGACCTTTTGTCTCTCCACATAAACTAGAATATTTTTGTTAATATCCACATAATAACTTGTTGGGATTTTGATTGAGACTGAACTGAACTATAGATCAAGTCAGGAACATCTAACATCATATTGACAATATTGAGTCTTCCTATTAATGACCAAAGAATATATATATATATATATATATATATATATATATATATATATATATGTGTGTGTGTGTGTGTGTGTGTGTGTGTGTGTGTGTGTGTGTGTGTTTGTGTGTGTTTGTGTGTGTGTGTGTGTATGGCTAAGCGACCAGCCGACCTGCTGACCAGCCAGTAGGTATGATGTGCACTGACCATCAGGGGGCAGACTCTCAATGCAGGAGCTGCTGAGCGACAGCAACTTTGCAGAGTTCCCTCTTGCACTCCAGGACCCCTCAGGGGATATCAGAGAGCTGGTTTCTGCCCGATCCCTGCAGGCCAGGCTGAGGGACCCCACCTGCTGGAGGGACCCCGCTCACTCCACAGATGCCCTTCAAGCCGTGGCATCGCTCCAAGTGCGGCCAGCCAGGGAGGGACCACCGGAGGTTGGCTCCAGGGCATGTCTGGCTCGTCTCTCCCAGTCCCGCCCTGCAGGCCACCTTCTAATTAATTTCCTTTCAATGTGCATGAATCCATGCACCAGGCCAATAGTATCTCTATATTAATTTAGTTATTTGATTTTGTTAATCAAAACTTATACAGATATTATATATATTCTGTTAAATTTATACCCAAGAATTTTATTTTTATGGTGCTAATGTAAATGGAATTGTGTTTTTAATTTCAAATTACTCTTGCTCATTGCTAGTATATAAGAGAGTAATTGACTTTTATTTATTAACCTCATATCTGCAACCTTGCTAAAATTAATTATTAGTTCTAGGAGTTATTTTTTAAAATTATTCTTTTGGATTTCTACATAGACTATCATGTTATCTGTGAATGAAGACAGTTTTTCCTCTTCTTTCACATTCTGTATACTTTTTATTTTGTTTTCTTGTCTTACTGCATTAGCTTGGACTTCCAGCATGATGTTAAAAAGGATTGATGAGAGAAGGATTTCTTTGCCTTATTCCTGGTCTTAGTAGGAAAGCTCTTTGTCTCTCACCATGAAATATAATGTTAGCTGTAGGTTTCTTATTCTGTATCAAGTTGAGGAAGTTACCCTCTATTTCTAGTTTACTATAAGTTTTTGTCATGAATGTTATCATATTTTTCATGAATTTTGCATTTTGTCAAATATATTTTTGCATCCATTGTTGTCATTATGTGATTTGCCTTTTAAACCTGTGGATATGACGAATTACTTTAATTTTCAAATGTTTAACCAGCCTTGCATACCTGGAATTAATTCCACTAGGTTCTGGTATTTAATTCTTTTATACATTGTTGTGTTTAATTCACTAATATTTTGTTGAGGATTTTTGTAAAACATACTTTTATATGAAGGAGCCATAGTTATTATCAAATTAAGTTCTCCAACAGAATAATTACTTAGTCAATATATATATTTTTATCCTTATAAAACCTATTATTGATTACTAGTTTGGAAAATTGGAAGTGACTAAAGAAAAAATTCTGATTTCACTGTGGCTAAAAAAGTTTTGCACATTATTTTTATATACTTCATGAGAAAGTAATTTTTTTTCCTTTATAGTATTATACTTTTGGCAACTAACTTTTTAATAATATTTTTATTGATTTCAGAGAGGAGGGGAGAGGGAGAGAGAGAAACATCAACGATGAGAGAGAATCATTGATCAATCATTGGTCCCCTACTGGGGACCGAGCGCACAACTCAGGCATGTGCCCAGGACCCTTCAGTCCACAGGCCAACGCTCTATCCACTGAGCCACATCAGCTAGGGCAGGAACTATCTTTTGATTAATTAAAGAACTATCATAAGGATCAGTTTTATCTTTATGATTTTCCTTTTTGAGTGATATACACAAGTTTTCAATCAATATATTTCAATTTAATAGACAAAGATATTCTCAATCAAATGGCTGAGAAATTATACATTGAGAATCAAATTCAAAAGCAGATGGTTCTCTTTATATAATGATAAGTTTTATAACAGTAAAGGAAGAAAATAATCTTTAAAAGTAGAAAGAACATTTCTTTCTACTAGTCATTTTTAAACATATGGGTTGCAAAGAGTGACAGGTGGTTAGTAATTAGAAATATTCTCTCAAATACGGGCTGTTTTCACTTAATATAGTTCCAGGATACATGGATTCAGTAACCACAGTTAATTAAATAACACGAGTCCCTAACAACACAGTTCAAATTTCTGTTACCACAACACATGAACTGTGAGTGACTGCATAAAATACAAACCCTGCTCTTAGCTCTTCAGTCCACAGGTCACTACATAAATAACAAACCCACTGTGATACATGACCAAATCACATTGCTTCTTTCAATGCTTATTGGTTATTGGTCACATCTGCTAGTCAGTTCATATAGACAGCAAAGTTCACGGTTATTTTATATCCATGTGATATTTTACAAAAATGCATAATTGAATTAGGAAATTGGCCCTAAATGATGCATGTGTAGCAAAGAAAGTGAAAAATGCTGGAAGTAAAACTTGATTCAAACATAAATTTATTTATGGATGAAGTAGCTGTCTGTGGGAATATTGACATCGCTATAGTTTACGAGACTGTAGATGTGCAGCCAGAGGAACTTATTGAAGCTGAAAGTATCGACATGCACATAAAAGCGGTTGTGATGAATAAGGTGAAGATGCCCCAGAGGAAGTGGTCCACAAAAACACCTCATTTTAAAAGAACAGAGACATATGATGACATTAAAAGTACAAAGGGTAACATTTTAGAAACTGATCCAAATTTACAAATTTACAAATAAGGTTTAGGAGAGATGTTGCTCCATATAAGAAGTTATACAATGAGAACAAGAATACATGCACTGTTTAAACTACTTGTTAAATTTTTTACAAATAAAACATTTATTCTCAATGTATTAAATTACAATATACAAAGTAAATATTAGTTTTACTAATTTTATTCCTCTGTGCATTTATAAATGACTAAGAGCTTTTAATGTTTTAACAAAAAATGGTAAAAGTAATGGAACAATGGTAATTTTTACCACTGATTAATTGATTAATTATAATTTTTATCATTGATTTTTAAGATCACATTCCACAACTTCAATTCAGCTTGTGCAGTCATTTTATGATCTCATAATACTATTCAAAGTGAGCATTGCCTGAAAAATACACACACACACACATACACACACACAACATCATATATATATATAGAAAATGTATACACACACTTTGAATAATTATAAAGGCAGTGTTTATTAAAATACATTTCATTTTCACAATTAAGCTATCAGCTGTTAAATGTGTATACATTTTTTGGGACACCCTGTATGTATGCATGTGTGTATATGTATGTATTTGTATATACATAAAATACTATCCTATATTCTGTAACATATTTAACATCTGCACAATTCCATTTATATGAATTTATAATCCAGAAAATCTGAATCCAGAGCTTATGTTCTTAAGTACAAAACTACAGATTTTGGGGTTTTTTTGAGAATTTTTATGGGTCTATTTGAGCCGAAATTGATGACATATGCTGGAGAGCAAGATCTCAAATGCTCCTTTATGTTTTATTTTTATTTTTTTATTTTTATTTTTAAATATATTTTATTGATTTTTTACAGAGAGGAAGAGAGAGGGATAGAGAGGTAGAAACATCAATGAGAAAGAAACATCGATCAGCTGCCTCTTGCACACCCCCTACTGGGGATGTGCCCGCAACCAAGGTACATGCCCTTGACCGGAATCGAACCTGGGACCCTTGAGTCCGCAGGCCGACGCTCTATCCATTGAGCCAAACCGGTTTCGGCTATGTTTTATTTTTATTGGAGATCTTAAATATTCAAAAATTAGAAGTTCTTAAATATATGTAAATAATTTTATTAAATGTAGAAACTTTCCTTGAATGTTTTGCATAATGGGAATTTAAATATGATGCATGCAAATTTTACTTAATGTCATATTGATATATTTTCATAAATATATTTAATGAACATTTTCAATATTTTCCTGTATGTTCATTTAGATCAACTTATTGATCATCATATTATTGAAATCATGAATGTGTACTTCTAAAATTTTACATAAATTTGGAACTAGAAATTGTCTCAAAACAGTGTTTCTCAGATTTGATCTATGAATTACCTGCTTTAGATCATGAAGGTTGTTAAAAATGCAAATATCTGTACATGATATTTACTGAGTATTTGAGGCTCTGACTCAGTTGTCAGCATTTTTATCTATCTTCCACCCAATTAATTCTGCTATACTCTCCAGTTTAAGAACCAGCTTCTCAGAGATTATTTCATTAATCTAAAGAATGAATTTTATTGATAAGGAAACTGAGGCTCCCTTACACTTGTTCCTTTGATTTGAAATGTGTTTACAGGTATTTCCAGCATACTTAGTAAGCGTTTGAAAAACAGTGCATTTTAAAAGTAAAGATTGGTAAGCAGCTTAATATCCAAATATAAGTTTAAATATTCACATATTTTGTCTTCATTTCTTTATATTCTTCTATGTCTGATTGAATTACATTATTTGACTTACAGTAGTATAGTATAGTGAATCTCCAATCCATTGTTATTTTTCTCCAAACATATTTTATTAAAAAACTGGTATGAATTACACTGAAAATGCTAATATTAGAGAACTTATAAATAAAATTATTAACAAACTTAGTTTTAATAAAAATATTAATACATTATTTGTATAAAAGGTGGTCAAAATTTGGAGGAAGTTCCTCTCTTTTGCCATCTTGAAACTAGTGTTAGTAATACTTGAATGATAAAATACTCATTCCTTCTAAAGGTTTACCTGGCTTAGTGGAAAGAGCATGAGAGTCATTGAGACCTTGATTTGAATGTGTTTGTAGCCAGTTATTACCTATTCAACTTTAGAAAAATCATTTAATGTTTATTTGTAATTTCTTCATATATGAAATGAGCATAATATACCTATAAGAAATGTTACAAATATCAAATAAGATGAGATATAAAATGACTTTTACATAATAGGTGTTCGATAAATGTTGATTCTTTCTTTCCCTCCCCCTTCTACTTGTGTTTCATGGGTGAACTAATCTTGGTTGTGCTGGACTTTAGTAAAGCTGCCACAGTTCTGAATCCAAAATAATCTTTCCACTCATCCTGTGGTGTCTCACTCCCACCTCTGTAAGTTGATATGTGAAGGGGGACACAATGGGATAAAAAGTCATCATATGTGCTAAAAACTTAATTGGAGAGAACCTCCTGTTAGCTTTCCTTCCTTCTTTTGTGGTGATAGCTGAATTTCCTTGGTTTAGGTCTTTTGGCCCCGAGGATATCTTTGTATACGGGCTTCTACAGATTGAAATTTTGTTTTGATTAGTTGTATTTAAAATGAGGTATTAGCGATGTAAGTTCACTTTGAGACTTATGTTTATGCATTTGTTTGATTTTATAGGCTCCAGAACCAAGGAAGGAGTGGTCCATGGTGTAACGACAGGTAAGCTCGATGGGCTGTATCCAGGGATGATGTGGAAAATGCCTTGCAAGCTGTGTAGCCCCAGCACTAATCATTCAGAATGTCAACAACCACTATATCTGTAGAGGAGCAGTCTAAGGAAACCTCAGCTCTGTTTAATCTTAATTATTTATTAAATATTTTAAATAGGTAAATATTTATTATCTATACTAATAAAAGAGAAATATGCAAATTGACCATACATCTGTGACGCCCATCAGCCAATCAGGAGTGGGTATGCAAATTAACCCAACAAAGATGGCGGGTTAATTTACATACACAGGTGCAGAGTGGCCGGATGTGGCGGGATGCCTATTATGAGGGTGAGGGTGGGGAATGGAGGGAGCTACAGGAGTGGTCCTCCGGCCAGGAACAAAGACTTTGCTCCCAGGCGACCAGGAGCAAAGCCAGGGGAAGGAAGGCCTATTCTTGCATGAATCTTTGTGCAACGGGCCTCTAGTAAATAAATAAAACAATATATTTAACTGTCAAGAATGGTGAATCTGAATTGACCAACTATGTTTAATTTACAAAGTAGTATAGAATATAAGTATTCTGACTTAGTTAGGCCAGGAGTTTTCTACCTACAATATCCAAGGAAAATAAATTCTTCCATTTAGCTAATCCCAAGATAAAAACCTAGAAAACTCGACCTTTAACTCTGTATTTTTTAATCTCAGGACATTATTATTTCAGTTGCCAACTTCATGTATCACATTATAGGGAAATATGATAGTGTACTTAATCTGGACTTATGGAATGATATCTTTGAAGGTGCTTTAAAGATCAAAACATACATTATTATATAAGCTTACTCAGTTTTTCCTTCCTGAGTATATGGTGTAAAAAACTTCCTATTGAGATTTTCTGAAAGCGTTGATTCTTATAAACTGAAATTTACTACATGATATCGAATACACTTAATTTTCAACATGTTCTAATTTAAACTTTCTTACTAAATTGCTTTATAATATAAATTTCTTTATTTTTCTCATTTTCAATTTGTATGCCAATTTAAAACTAGATCTTAATTTTATAATTTTGCTTAATGTCAAAGGTTAGATTACTGTATCTATTCTAAAAGTTGGTGCCACATTTCCTTCCTCGAATTTTATTAAGTTAGCTAAAGTCAAATATAAATCTAATTAATGTATTAATTACAGATATACAGATAATTCTTTATAATGGATTAAAAATTATTTGTTGAGTACCTATTGTGAAATAATATAAAGAAAAATAAAACAGGATCTCTGATTTTAATGAACTCAAAATACACTAGTGGAGTAGATAGACATACTGGGAAACAAATCATAGATATATTTGTTTATTTCAGATAATAAATATATCTGAAATACTGAATTTGCTGAGTAGACAGGGCTACTTGGTTTAGGGATGAAGGCTTCTGGTCAGATGAAGCTGTATGAGCCAAAATGGGCCAGACTGGTATATTTGGAGGAAAACATAAGCAACTTAAAATATTAGACTATAATTGGTTGGGAGGAAGGTATTCTTTTTGATCCTGGTAATAATATATTTTCCCTTAATACAAAACATTTATTAGTCCTAGCCAGTTTGGCTCAGTTGATAGAGCATCAGGCTGCAGACTGAAGGGTCCCAGGTTCGATTGTGGTCAAGGGCACATGCCTGGGTTGTGGGCTCAGTCCCCAGTAGGGGGTGTGCAGGAGGCAGCTGATTGATGATGTTCCTCTCTCATCAATGTTTCTATCTCTCTATCCCTCTCCCTTCCTCTCTCTCTAAAAATCAATAAAAATATATTTTAAAAAAACATTTATTAGATGTAAAATGTACCAATTTGAATGTGTTTCATTTTCTTTTGTCTTTTGATCTTTTGTTTAAAAGACCTTATTAGGGGAGAAATAAAGGTTAAGGTTAATGGATAAATTTACTAGATAAATCAAGTCCTACAGAAATCTTTTTAAATGTATCTATTATTGTTACATGTCTACTCTGTCATTTTATAATGTAACTAATTTACTTATTCTGACAAAGATAAAACCTAATGAAAATATAATAAAGCACAAAATGCATTTTACTATGCAGTTTATATGTATTAAAATAGGTTAAGGTTTATACATCTATACTAATAAAAGGGTAACATACTAATTATACCAGACATCTTCCAGATATCCTTCCGGACATCCTTCCAGACAAAGCCACAGTGGCTGGGGCCGAGGATGAGGTGGTTAGGAACGACCAGGCCAGCAGGGGAGGGCAGTTATGGGCGACCAGGCCAGCAGGGGAGGGCAGTTAGGGGCGAGCAGGCCGGCAAGGGAGGGTAGTTGTGGGTGATCAGGCTGGCAGGGGAGAACAGTTAGGGGAATCAGGTAGGCAGGCAGAGTGGTTAGGGCAGGCAGTTAGGTGAGCGGTTAGGAGCCAGGGGTCCCAGATTGCGAGAGAGATGTCCAACTGCTGGTTTAGGCCCGATACCTAAACCAGCAGTTGGACATCCCCCAAGGGGTCCCGGATTGGAGAGGGTGCATGCAGGCTGGGCTGAGGGACCCCCCCCTCCTGTGCACGAATTTTGTGCACCTGGTCTCTAGTATATAAATAATTACCTAGGTGTTGTAAAAATAAATGTGATTTGTTTCCGGCAGTTTATGACTGGCAAAAAAAATTTATGAATCTGTAAAAAGATCACAATTTACGTTTGTCTTTGCTCTTCCTTGAACAAAGCAAGCATGCCCTTGCCCTGGGCTCTCCCTCTGTCTGAAAAGCTCTTCCCCAAGATCATATACTTGGTGAACTCCCTCATCTCCTCCAGCCTGTTAAATGACACCTTCTTAAAGGGAGCTACCTGGACCTGTTTAAAATTGGCACCATTCCCCTCACCTCTGGTAGGCCTAACCCCACCTCTTATTTTTTTTTTTTTTTGCCAAAGGATTATCACCTCAAACTAGTAGATAAGTTATAACATGAAAATGTTCATTATCAAGCAAAATTTTCTATTCAGGTTCTTGGTGGTTACGGAGGAGGGGTGGGTGATGACAACCCAAAGCATATAATTCACTCTTTTTAATGGATCGACATTCTAGAAATGTTTAAAAACATGAAATTGACAGTACAGCTTTTCACTGGCATTTAAATTTGAACTTTGCATTGCGAATAGCCATTACTCCTTAGGAGGCATCAGTCATGTCCCAGAAGTGGCAAAAGGCAAATATCAAGCAACACCTGCTGTGTGCTCTTCCTGGTTTTAGACTCCAGGGTCACTTGTCTCCCTCCCCCATGCCCAGGACCAGGAGAAAGCCTCTTTGTCCTTACAGACCACCGGAGCTTCCATGACCTACAGAAACCCAACTGCTTTGTCCACCCTGTTTAACCATTGCTTCTCCCAACTGGTGACATGAAATCTGTGCAATAACCATACGACTAGCACATAACACTGAACAGCTGACATGGTGTAACTTCCTTGGGTTCCTAGACAGGGACTTATCTGGAGAGGGTCTGTACAGGCACAAAACATAACAAAAATTGTGTCTCCATTTGCTTAGGACATAGCCTGAGAAAAAATATCACCTCAAACCCCAAATTCCTGAAGTGTGGGAAAAAGGCAGACAAAAAATGCATTTGTGGGCCAAAAGAAAGCAAACATTGCATAGATAGAGATAAGAGATTCAAGGCCTACGTTTTATGAGCATAAACGTTACAGGGTTTAGATGAGGAGGGGTTGTTTTGTTTCTTCATTGTCTTTGAAATTATTAAAAGAGCAGACTATCTTGTCTTTTGCCACTCTTTCATAGAACTCTTTATTTAATCAAAACAAACATTTTTATTTGTGCTTTCTTTAATTGGTAAAATGCATAGAGAATATGTAAAGTTCAGCAATATGAATATGAATAGTTCATCAATTATATTGGATAGTGTCTTGGAGAATTTTTGATATTAGATTAAATCTCTGCTTTGAAATAGAATCTTAAACTACTGATACTGTTTTCTAAATATTTAACCTATTTTTTAAAATCTACTGAAGAACCATATTCTATTTTGCTTTGTGAAAAGAAATTTTCAGTGTGTTCAACAAACCTCTTCATTTTCATATTTTACTTATGTCTGACTCTCTTGTTCCCATTAAAATTATTGAAAATTAATCATATTAAAAACCCTTCTGTTTTAACCACCTGAAGTTTTATGAAAGGGCCAAAGTTTCCTCATAACCATCCCTTACTCCACTGTTTATTTCTGATAGTAACATGTGTACGCATGGATGTGTTGTGTGAGTCGGAAGGTATGGTGAAAATGAACCTCTTGAGTGAGATAACAGAATTGGCACTGAGCCTTGGCTGGCATCACTAAGTGGTTAGAGCATTTCCCCACACACCAAAGGGTCGTGGGTTCAATTCCCTGTCAAGGGCACGTAACTGGGTTGTAAGTTTGATTGGGCACATGCAGGAGGCAACCAATCGATGTATCTCTCTTGCATTGATGTTTCTCTCCCTCCCTCCCCTTCTTCCTCCCTCTCTTGTATTCTTTCTAAAGATCAATGGAAAAATATCCTAGGTGATTAACCAAAAAAAAATGGCACTGAAATTGGAATAAAGAAGTAAATTTCATGCCGAGTCTGATACAACTGTGACTGCACCTGTCACCATAGCTTTCTGCAAACTTCCTTTAATAAAATATAAAGCAAACTCAAAGTGCTCATGGCTTTAAATTTGTGATCATAAACTTCAAGCACCTTTTAGTGATTAAAACAAAATATCTTAGCAAAAATTCAATATTTGGTTCTACGCTCACTTTGAAATCTCTACAGCTTTCATTTCTTCTGGCTCTTCAGCTGTCTATGGTATGTGTAAATATAGGTCCTGAGAACTGGATAGCTAGTGTAAGTAAAATTAGTTTTAAGTTGCTGTTGTTCCATCCACCTCTTAATCTGTTGTTGCTCTTGATGTATCCCAGTGGCTGAGAAGACCAAAGAGCAAGTGACAAATGTCGGAGAGGCGGTGGTGACAGGGGTGACAGCAGTTGCACAGAGGACAGTGGAGGGAGCCGGGAACATTGCAGCCGCTACTGGCTTTGGCAGAAAGGACCAGTTGGGCAAGGTATGGTTACATACATTTCACGTCATACTTGAAAGCTTATGAGGTCACGGTGCCTTTCCACGCAAGGCTCTAGACAGGAATAAGATGCTTACTTGGGGAGGGATGACTGACCCTCTCCATTCAAAAGTACAGCCTTTATATGGGTATTTTTTTGTGAGGGATTAACCCAGATAAATGCCACTAGGACTGCATAATGATCATGATTGTTTCATTCTATGGAAGAAAGTTCATGAAATGAACAATGGAATAAATGCCAAAGGAAGAGTGACATTTCAGAAAGAATGGGTGCTTTCATGTTGGCTATGAATCTTGGAATGTCTCTTTGTCAGAATGTAACAAATCACTTTGTGCCCAATTTCTAAATGTTCAAAATGAAGGTCTTTCACTTGGTTTCTTTCTAATGACATCGTCTCCGTTTAAATGACATGTTTAAATATCATGTGACAGCTTATCGCCAAAAATATGTTTGTGGGAACTGAGCTACTTGAAGTGCGTAACAACCAGACATCATGGTTCTGGGGTGATTTGAAAATTCTCAGAAGAATTTTGACTTTGCATCTTTGATGCAGCTGTGACTCTAGTATGAACATGTAAACGATATTACGACTTTCGTTTTAACCAGGTAAGTAACAGAAAACGAGGTGTCAACTGGAAGATGACATTTTATAGATTTCATGACCACAGCAGCAGAATGAATTTTGCTTTTCCCCTTGCTCTTCCTTGAACAAAGCAATCATACCCTTATCTGGAGAGCTCTTCCCCTATCCTAGTGGTTGGCAAACTCATTAGTCAACAGAGCCAAATATCAACAGCACAACGATTGAAATTTCTTTTGAGACCCAAATTCTTAAAACTTAAACTTCTTCTAATGCCACTTCAAAATAGACTCACGCAGGCCGTGGTATTTTGTGGAAGAGCCACACGCAAGGGGCCAAAGAGCCGCATGTGGCTCGCGAGCCGCAGTTTGCAGACCACGGCCCTAGAGCTTATACTCGGCGAACTCCCTCATCTACTCAAGTCTTTGTTAAATGACACCTTCTCCATGGGGCCTGCCTGGACCTGTTTAAAATTGGCAACATTCTCTGCACCTCTGGTAGTCCTATTCCCCCTACTCTTTATTATTATTTTTTTCTTTTTTGCCAAAGCATTATCACCCCTAACACAGTAAATAAGTTGTTATTTTTTATGTACGTTGTTTATTTTATTTCTCCCCTTCTAAAATACAAGCACCATAAGGGTAGAATATATGTTGTTCGCTGATATTTCACACATGTCCAGAAAGTACCTCTATTTTCTGGCAAACTTCCCTGAGTTCCTCCACTCCATGTGATCCTGTGTGCCAGCTTACCTTGATGGATCATGAAAACATTGATTAAAAAGGACAGGACTATACACCTATGCCATATTTAGATTTTTTTTTTTTCGCATGGAGTTCCATTGTCTGGGGCAATTGATGCTAATTATGGAAAATCTGGACTGGGCTTTTAGTGAAGTTCTTCAGCTAACACTTGAATGTATGGTTGATGATGGTACTTCTTTGTGCAGAACATGTTTTTCAAATAATCTTATCACTTGAGCTAATAGCTACAACAATCCCTATTTTGTATCTAAAATCATAATTACATTTATTGCTTTATTACATTTCAAAACAAGGGAGACTTCAGATATCAGTACGGAGATAATTAACCTGTTTGGTGTCCCAGACACTTTTGCCAATCTCATAGAAGCGATGGACCCTCTTCCTTCCAAAAATGTTCACACACACACACACACACACACACACTCACACACACACACACACACACACACACACACACTCACTCACACACACACACACACACTCACACACACTCACACACACACACACAAAGGCTTAGTGGGGTCATGGAAGCCCTAGACTGACAGAGCCCATGATTTAGACCACCCCCTAGTTACACAGGTGGGGAAAGTGAAATCTCCAGGGGGAAGTTAGTCCAACATCACAGAGCCAACTGTAACAGGCTGGATACCAGTAGTGCTTTTCCATCCATTACGTCCCTTCCGCATAACCTAGCATCCTTTGGGTTTTTATAAACTGATTTATGGCAAGCAGATTTAACTGGAGAAATTCTCAGCTCTAGAATATTAAGAAACCATGGAAACATGTACCCCTTCCCCATTTAAAACATACAATATAAATTGCAAATAAGGCATGAAAGTGCTTTATTTCTTACAAAATAGGACTTGTGTTTTACTCTCCTAAAATATTGCTATTTACTTTACTATTTTTAAGCAGAAATTTAAAATGATGTGACAGAATTAACCATTTGGAGATATTCTCTTATGGGAGCTTATAGGTTCTCACAAATTTCTAATATCAATAAAGCCATAAAACCTAGAAATTGCAGCATAGTTGTAGGGAAAACAACATTGAACTGGGAGTTAGAATGGCTGGTTTTCATCCCTGCTCCATCACTACTGACTGGCTGGGTGACCTTCTGCAGATCTCCTAAGACTCTTTCTCGCCTAATGAGGAAACTATAATAAAAATTGGGTTAAAGCCCCATTTAGCAATAAAGTTTTGTATTTCTATAACTTAAGGAAGACACCAATAAACTGCTTTCATTGTGGTCACTTCCACTTCTGTGAGATGCCAAAAAATCTGGGGAGTTTAAATACAATGGTTGGATTTGCTCATTATAAAATTTGAAATACTTTAATTTTATCATTCAAATTCTTATCAAAGTGATTCTGGTGAATGGAAATAAGCAATTTATTGTTGTTTAATCATTTGTTACTGACCCATTGAGAACTTATTCTCATTAAAAAAAATAATAATAATGTTTATTCACTGTGTGCCAGAAATACACACAGTGTCATTTTGTTAGATGTTGAGGCTAAAATAATGAGAAATGTTCTAAAAAACAAACAAACAAAAAAGACTGGCAATCAATAAACAATCAGGAGTTGAAGGAGTAGCATTCCAGGCAAAGGCAAAAACATGAGGGCTGTGGCTGGAGCCCAAAGAAACTGGAGGAAGAGGCTGGAGGAGTATGCTGGGGCCACATCATGGCTGACCATATTAAGAATGCTGGTCTTTATTCTAATAATAAAGGAACCTATCAAAGCTTTTTAAGCAAGGATGCCAGGTTACAGGTTTGCATGTTGAAAAGATGTCTCCGCCTTAATGGGAGGAATTAGATTAAAGGAGTCAGAGTGGTAGCCCAGAGACCAATTAGTAGATTGTGATGGAAAGAGGAGATGACTGCATATACCAATCAAATACAGTGCTGGTGGGGAAGAGGAAAAACATAGATCAATTCGAAGACTATATAGAAGGTAATAGCAACAAGATTTGGTGGTGTATTTCATGAGGTTTGGGGTAACAGGGATGTAACAAGTAGGGCTACTAGATGTTAGAGTGTATAGTAGAATCATGTTAGTACTATTCTCTTGGTGGTTGGTGCCTTTCTTGAAGATCAGGAACACAGCAAGAGGAGTAGCTGTGTTAGTGTTCAGCTTTCATGCATTTTAAGGATATTTGGCCCATTACTCCCTGATTGAGGAGACAAAAGTTCCTTCTTCCCTTCCTCCCTCCCTCCCTCCCTCCCTCCCTCCCTCCCTCCCTCCCTCCCTCCCTCCCTCCCTTCCTCCCTCCCTCCCTCCCTCCCTCCCTCCCTCCCATTTTGTGCTTTCCTGGTTTGTGTTTAAAAGAACTCTAGTAAGCTCATCTCTCTCTCTCTCTCTCTCTCTCTCTCTCTCTCTCTCTCTCTCTCTCTCAAGTTTATCTTTGTGACATGCTGACATGCTAGATTTGGTGTATTTTGTCTCCTTTTGATGTTACCAAGGAGATATGACAACAGATACCTAAGTGTTTTTGTGAATTTGATTATCATATAAATGAAGCCACTCTTAGTAATCATTTCTAATGATCAGATATCAGATTAAAGGACAAATAAGATGTCTTGAATTTTAAGAATTTGTTTTATCAAATATTAGTAGCTTCTTTGATTACTACCTCAGAATAATACATCTTCTGATCTGTATTTTTACCGGTGAGCACACAAGTGGTTATCAGCCATACAATTCATTTTTTGAAGCTCATTCATTTGATTGGCATGATAGAAACAGACTACAAATGCATTGGCAGAATATTCAAGTTAAGTTCAAACAAACAGTGATGTTATACAAAGAAAATTTGTTTCCCACGTCTATTGAGAACAAGTGATCTGCTAGTTCCAATGATATTATGTATAGAAAGCTGCTTGCATAAGATTTGTTCTGTAGTGCCACTGTTTAAAGTGTACAGCTTGTCACTAGAACATTTGCTCCATCTCAACCACGAAAGTGCTTTGCATGTCCTTCTACTCAAATCCTTGCTGAACAAATGAGTTTCTTTCATGCTATCTGGAACGCTGGAGAAGAGTTGGATCCTCAGTATCCCTGAAGTTTATAGTTTTGTAATTATCTGGGTTCACAGAGAGTGAAAGTCTTGAATAAACTACAAAGCCACTACCTGACAAATAGTACAGCAGTCAGCTTCATTATCACATTCCAGTTAGGCACTGACCAATCTACAAATATTAACTCTTTTTGTGCAAGAAAAAAGTTTGAAAATATTTTTAGCCTCAGATATTCCACTTCATCTGTTTTCTCTATTTTTTCTTCAGCATCAGAGTGAAGTTTTCTAAACAGTGCCAATGTGGAAAAAATAGATCAGATTATAAAACACTTTTTCTATCCCCAGCACAGGAAAATGTTGATTTCAAATGGATAGATGTCCGCATTCTCTGTAATCCTGCCATAATTCACAGGAGAATAGCTAACCAAGTGTGTGCTCAGTGACTAAAACCAAGCAGGACAGAAGCATGTCAGGTTTGACATTACGATCTATGGCATTTAAGCATCCTTCTGCTTAATTCCTTTGACTTACTAGAGCTATCATGTTAGCTTGATGCAATTTTATTTTTAAGCACTTGAGTGTTATGGACATTTCTATTAAATGATTAATCAGATGATGGATGTTGCCATCAGCTAAGTCATTTTAGATTAACTTCACAAGTAAGCCAAAGGTCACAGACAACCTTTCAGATTTCTTTGAAGAAGCATACACAGATCATAGATGTAAACTTCGCATCGTTCATGAGAAGGTAATTAGAGATGTCAAGATTAGTGAAATATTTTATAGTAAACTTTCTCCTTAAATGATTAATAATGATTGATATGCTGTCTTAAATAATTAAAAGTTTGAGTGTTGTCTTTGTACTTGATCTCAGAAGATAACCAACATGACTATTAGTCATATTTACACCTAAACTAAAAGATCTGTGGCACAATGAATTACCTGATTTGTATTTCTGGTGGGAGTGGTATATACTATTAATAACATTGTATTCTTAGATTAAAGCACAATGTGGTAATTAAAGAAAAAAACCTAATTGACCAAATCAATTTATAGTCTGTAACATTTTGACATGTGGTATGTAAAATCAATATTTTATACTCATGTGAGAGTCAACTAATGTAGATACACTGTCTTCACTTAGAAACACGTCCATTATGATGGGCTTTCATTGTACCTAATATTTCAAATATTTCACTGGCTCAGGGATGGATGAATCATGTTTCCTAATGTCCCTTAATCTTGCAAGGTAGTAAATAGGAAAGTACATCTTAATTATATACAAAGAGGTAAGGAAGACAGGCTTATGGTTATGTTTTTTTATTAAAATTCAGTAGCATTCAATCTGTTAATGGGTACTTTATATGTGCCGGACACTCAGCTGGGCACTGTGGGGGATGCAGAAGTGCATAGCTTGTGGATGGCTCCTGCCTTCAAGAAATATACAGTCCAGGGATGACAACTGACATATTTGCCCTTGGGGCAAAAGACCATCTCTAGTCTTTGAGAACAAGTATGTATTTGTAACAAGTGTACATCCACCATAGGGAAAGCAATGGTTTTTGTTAGAAATGAGAGAGATCTATTTTCCAATACATATTATACTTTAAATTTTTTGTCAGTATACTATGAAATTACTTTATACACATAGAGATAAGAGCCATAATATTTTAGCTGTTTAGACAAAAAATAAAAATAAAATAAGCACTTCCATGGAGTCCTAAGACCAGTGGTTAATAATCTGTTAGCATTATATCCGTGCAGTATATACATGAGTGCAAATCCAATTTCAGTCTTCAAAGAACTGATCATGGTGATAGTTTTATTTGTTAGAGGAATGTATTTTAGCAAGAGTATGATAAAACTGCTTCAAGGCATACCATCAACAGCTTTAAGTCATATTTGTGCAGTTGGTTTATTACTTCATAGATGCTTAATGTGGATTAAAATTCTGCTGAATGCCACTTGAGAGAAATGATCATACTTATATGAACCCATCTTTTTTTAAATTAATTATTTATTTTTTTCTTAATCCTCACCCGAGGATATTTTTCCATTGATTTTTAAGAAGAGTGGGAGAGAGAGAGAAAGCCCTAGCTGGTTTAGCTCAGTGGATAGAGTATCGGCCTGGGGACTGAAGGGTCCCGGGTTCGATTCCAGTCAAGGGCACATGCCCGGGTTGTGGGCTTGATCCCCAGTAGGGGGCGTGCAGGAGGCAGCCAATCAATGATTCTCATCATTGATGTTTCTATCTCTCTCTCTCCCTCTCCCTTCCTCTCTGAAATCAATAAAAAATATATTTAAAAAAAAGAGAGAGAAAGACAGAGAGAAATATCAATGTGAGAGAAACACATTGATCGGTTGCCTCCTGTACAAGCCCTGACCAGGGCCGGGGCTGGGGACGACCCTGCAACAGAGGTACGTGCCCCTGACTGGAATTGAACTCGGGATCCTTTGGTTCACAGACTGATGTTCTATCCACTGAGCAAAACCAGCTAGGGCTGAACCCATCTTCATTGTGTATGTGCTAACATCTATTGATAATGTCCCTTCACATACAAAGATAACATGGTATTTTTATAGTGTTTTGTTAATCAGATGCTATTATATGAAGGGTGATTTCAAACTTAGGTGGTTCTTCTTTTAATCTCTCTTATCATCTGAGCTATTTTTATTTAGGTGATATACATGCTTTCATATTATAACATACAAGAGTCTTATCACAAACTTCAATGATAATCAACTTGTCTGTCCCTAAAAAGAAAGAAATAACTTGATTTTTTTTTTCTGTTTCAAAAATTATCTTTTAGTTGATTTTTTAATTTTCAGGGAGACAGTTGATGGTATGTTTACTTTAATAAAAAAGAGGTTCTATGGTTCTCAAATATTCAAAATATACAAAAATCTAGGACAAAATATGTTCACTTGAATTAAAAAATATAAGTAAGGTAAATGAGATACCAATTATGTTTTGCATGCAAAAACATAAATATGGGACGAAAGTTAGATGACCCATCTCATCAACCTAATTGTTCTTCAGTGAGGGTAAAATAAGCAGTTTGTCAACTCCAGTATAAAGTAATTATTTTATAAGGAACTTTATTAAATCTTCACCAAACATTTGAATATTTACGTTACAATTTAAGTACTTCTCTAACAGGTGATTCTGGAGCCACTAATAGATATTTATGAACATCCCCAAAGTAGTATTTACATCTTATCAAGACTATTCTATAAAAGCATAATATGCAAATCGACTGAACTGCAGAATGATGGCAGGGGTGGGGCCAGCAAGCATGTGGTGCGAGGACAGCTAACGTGTGTGTGCCAGTGGCCAGAGGGAGGGGAAGGTGATGTGGTGAGGGGGGCGCTGGTGACCAGTGATGGGGCAATGGGGGCCAGCGCCATCCCCTGATCACCTGCCCGATCGCCTCCCTCAGAGGGAGGCCACGGGAGGTGGTGGCGCAATGGGGGGCGGGGCCGGCGGCTCTCTGCCCAGAATCCTCCAATCAGCCCTCCAATCCGCAGAGGGAGGCCAGACTTCGGCCTAGGCCTGCTCCCTGTGGGGACTAGGCCAAAGCCGTCAGTTGGACATCCCCCAAGGGCTCCCAGACTGTGAGAGGGCACAGGCCGGGCTGAGGGACCCCCTGAGTGCACGAATTTTCGTGCATTGGGCCTCTAGTAATATATATTAATGCAAAGAACACTGAACCATAAATTATGTTGGCTGGATAAATGATTAAGTGAATAAGTGAAAAAATAAAAAGAAAGAATATGTATTTTGTCTTTCTGATTAGAGGTAGACACTGTCTCATCTTTCTTTTGGGTCCTTCATTCTAATACAGTATGATGGATCTATTTGGAATTCAGTTTATAGGAATAAATTCAATTGCAACTTGATGGATTGTGAAGAATAATGTGAACTTTTAATTAAAGAAAATCAAATAGATTTTAACTATCTATGCTTACAAGGAAATGATTTAAGTCTGATAATCCATAGTAGCAAATCACCTCCAATTCATATATATTCCTATTTGATTATTGGAAATTCTAAAAAAATATATTCTTTCAT
The DNA here is from genome assembly GCF_951640355.1 of Cnephaeus nilssonii. Taxonomy (NCBI): domain Eukaryota; kingdom Metazoa; phylum Chordata; class Mammalia; order Chiroptera; family Vespertilionidae; genus Cnephaeus; species Cnephaeus nilssonii. Next base: position 59,342,156 of record NC_137072.1, read on the forward strand.
TGTACATGAATGCCACACAGGTTTTCTGAGTATGTCCATATAGCTTTACATGAGGCTCTAGTTTTTGCTCAGTGGATTGTATATTTTTTGCTGTCTCTGGGAGAATTGGAGAAGATATGCACTTCCTATTATGTCGCTGAGTTTTGGGATTCACATAATTGCCTTGCAAAGCATATAATATCATTTAAAAATATTTTATCTTTAATTTCTAATACACTGAGTTATGTAGATTAGGCCCGTTTAAAAAATAATCTCTTTTGGGTACGAGCACATCATGCAATATACAAATCTTGTAACACAGAAACGCACACCTGAAACCTATATGTTCATGTTGACCAATGTCATCCCCATAGATTTAATTTAAAAAATAAAAAATTTAGAAACAAAAATAACTAAATACATTTTAAAAAGTAAAAATAATCTCCACCAAATACTAATAGCTGTTTCTAATAATAGTCCTTCCACAGTAGTCTTCCTGCAAAGGGGAATTAACATTTTTTTTGTTTGTTTGAAACCACACCAGTTCATAAGTATTCTGACTAAAGCTGCTCTATATCTGTTTTGATCCACCATTATAGCCAGCTGGCCTTTATCTGCCTATGGGGCTTCTAGTTTACCTGCACCATTTGTTTCGATCATCTATTGGGAAAGTATGGCTTAGTGTAGAGGGCATGTGAGTTTCAAGTGAGGGAACATGAAGTTGCTATTGTCTCTCTCCCTGTGCTCGATTTTGTCATCACACCTCTTTGAGCACAGATTTTCTCATCTGTGAAATGAAAGTGTTGGATTAAATGAGTTCACAATGTTTCAAGTCTGTGTTTAATGGCTTGGGTTTTAGGTTCATTTGTTCAATTACACATTGCCAGACCTCTGGCAACTCATTTAACCTTTCCAAACCAAAGCCACTCATCTATTACTGGCCAGCCACGCACAGAGTCAGAGTGTGAATTAAATGAAACAATGCAGACAAAAGATAAACTATCAACTGTAATGCATTAAACAGTTAAAACATTTTGCTAAGAAGAGTCTGCCTGTTCTCTAAAAGTTGTGTTAGATAAATGATGGTAGAAGATCTTTTCCATATTTGTTGACAGTTTGATGACTTTTAGTATAACACAAAGAGGGAAAAGCTATTCCCTAAGAATTCCACTTTAACTAAATAAAATGAAGTCACACTACCATTTGTCCTTAGAGTTTCCCAAAGGAATGTGGTTTCATTGAATATTATACTCATGTTGTAATTAGAAAGAAATGATTTGGGGAAACACTGGAATAAACAAAGTTAAAGATTTTCTCTTTTAAACTGAAAAAAATTTCAGAGCCCTAATATGTTAGGGTTATAAGTCTTCCCTAATGCTTTTTTTTATGCCAAATCCAGGGAGAATAGTTCTGGGTGTTCAGTGAAACACAGGTTTGACATACCCTGGGCTGACTAAAACTGTCCCCAGCCGCTCTTTTCCTCCTTCTCTTTCTTTCTTTTCTTTTAAATACGTTTTTTAAATTGATTTCAGAGAGAGAAAGGGAAAGATGGAAACATCAATGATGAGAGGGAATCATTCATTGGCTGCCACACACACACACACACACACACCCTACTTGGGATCAAGCCTGTTACCTGAGCATGTGCCCCAATAGAACTATGACCTCCTGGTTCATGGGTCGATGATGCTCAGCTATTGAGTGATATTGGCCAGGCCCCCCTTTTCCTAATAATGGTTAGAGATATTTAGAAAGATTATAAGGACTCAGCATCCCATATCCTACTCTTCTATAGCCATTTTCTGTAAGATCCCTTGGGACAAGGCTAAAGAAACAACCCTCTTCATATGAGGCTTTTGTGCCAAATCCCATAAAGCTCCTTTCTGACCCAGACAGAAGTAGGTCTGAACAGTTGCAATTGTAAAAATTGGCTGAGGCGTCGTCCTGGCCCTTCTAGTTAATCCAAAGGCAGGGAAGTGCTTAATTTGAAGGAGGGTAGAGGGTTTCTCCTCAAGCTGATTTTTCATGCAAGAACTTTCTAGAAGGGGAACAGTTCCAGATGAACAACCCCAAGGTCATCGGAATTTGACACCTCATGATAAGCACCAAGGCTTAGTTTATAGTCTTTAAGACCTTGTGTTTAATCTTATTTTAGTTATTTCCAGTGTAAGAGACTTGTTATATAAATATTCGATCAAATTCAAGATTTATTTGTTGCCAGAGCATAACAGGAACTCAAAGTTTCCTCTCCCAAGTTCACTTGCAAGTGGGGTGGTATGTCTACAAAGGGTAAAACAGGAGGGATCAGAACAAGAGTATTTATGTTCTCGTTGGGGTCTGGTTTTCATTGCACACAGCCACTAATGTCCTGGGTGGAATCAGATGTGGTACATTATATGGTCCAACTGTGCTTGGCTGGTCCCCTCCTAACCTCAGGGGTCCAGGATAACCACACTCTCCCCTCACTCACTGCCTTTATTCTCATTTCTGTTGGCTAGCCCCTGCATACTCTTTTTTCCAAGGCCTGATCTAGGCCCATGAGAAACCTAGGAATTTCCAGCACACCAGCCTCAATTCTGTGGAATCTGAGTGTGTGGGGGAGTGAACTTAAATTCTCCAACGTGGTATATCAGCCTCCTATGCCTGGATGGTTGTTTGCTCACTCCCTGTTGGCGCTGGGAAAGATCAGCAGGTCCTGCTCTTCAAGCAGCATCCCACCAGGAGATGAGACATGAGTCTGCCCTGTTCACAGACATCTCCAACCTCATGAGTTACCACTTGCCTCCACAGAAGCAATGATCCACTAATACTTACCTTTAAATCTCTTTGTCTTAAAATTTATTGAAAAGACTGCCTTTACTCCATTGTATGCCCTTGCCTTCATTGTCAAATATTGAGCATAATGACTTTGGTTAATGGTGTTGGAAAATTAGACAGGTACATACAAAAAAAAAAAAAAAAAAGAAACTAGACCACCAACTTACACCATATATAAGGATAAACTCAAAATGGATAAAAGACTTAAATGTATGTCATGAAACCATAAAAATCCCAGAAGAAAACATAGGCTGTAAAATATCAGACATCACGTGTGGCAGGATTTTCACAGATATATCGCCCAGGGCAAGAGAAACAGGAAAAAAAATAGACAAATGGCACTACATCCAACTAAAAAGCTTCTGCACAGCAAAGGAAACCAACATCAAAATGAAAAGGAAACCCACTGTATAAGAACATATTTGCCAATGATACATCTGATAAAGGGTTAATTTCCAAAAAGGAAGACAAGTAATCCAAATAAAAAATGGGCAGAAGACTTGAATAGACATCTCCAAAGAGGACATACAGATGGCCAGGAGACATATGAAAAAATGCTCAAAGTTACTAATCATCAAAGAGATGCAAAGTAAAATGCCACCTGCCAGAATGGCTATCATCAATAAATCAACAAACAACAAATGCTGGCAAGGATGTAGAGGAAAAAGAACCCTAGAACACTGTTGGTGGGAATGCAGACTGGTACAACCACTATGGGAAGTAGTGTGGCGTTTCCTCAAAAAATTAAAAATGGAACTGCCATTTGACCCAGTGATCCCACTGCTAGGAATATATTCTAAAAAGCCTGAAACACCAACCAGAAATAATATATGCACTCCTATGTTCATAGCAGTGCAATTTACAATAGCTAAGATCTGGAAACAGCCCAAGTGCCCATCAGTAGATGAATGGATAAAAAAAAGAAATCTGTGGTACATATACACAATGGAATACTATGCAGCTGTAAAAAAGGTCTCTTACTCTTTGAGACAGCATGAAGGGACCTGAAGAATATTATGCTAAGTGAAATAAGCCAAACAGAGAAAGCCAAGTATCATGGATGTCACTTATATGTGGAATCTAATGAACAAAATAAATTGCAAAATATAACCAAAGACATTGAAGCATACAACAGACATATTTCAGAGGGAAGGTGGTGGGGGTGTGTAAAGAGATTAATCAAAGAACTTATATGCATATATACATAACCCATGTACAGACAGAGGGCAGTGAACACCTGGGGGGGGGAGGAGGGAGCAGAATGGCGGGGGTTGATGGGGGAAAAAAGGACATCTATAATACTTTCCACAATAAAGATACATTTAAAATAAATAAATAAATAAATAAATAATAAAATCTCTTTGGCTGAAAACCTCTTTTTCTTCTTCCTTTTTATACTTTACTGAGGGAAAAATAGAGAAAGTGTCTGGCTAAGGATTTAGTTTTGTTGCCTCAACTGTGAGCTTATTTCCCAGCAATCCTTGCACTTGCTACTTAGATGTAGGATAGGGAAGGGACCAGCTATTATCCAGGGTTTCATATTTTCATTAATTTTTGTTACCCATGAGATGTCCACTCAATCATTAATAATGTAGTTGAAGAATAAATTGATACAAATTATTTTTGTAAACATAGTGAAAATCTATATTGAAATTATACATATCCTTTGACTCAACAATTTTACTTCTAACTTTAAATGATCATAAATTTAAATATAAGGATGTTCATCTCAGCATTGAAAATCAGGGTGGGGGGTGGGGGTGAAAGCTAGAAGTTTGACAATAGGTACTTAGTTGAATGCACTATGGTTGATCCATACAGTGGTGAGCAGCCATTAAAATGTTGGTGTAGAACAATAATTAATGGAGTGGAAGGATGCTCTTGCTGCATTAAGTGAAAAGAACAGATTATAAAACAATATGGACAGATTATATAGTATAGCCTATTTTAAAAAACATCTGAATGTGACATGTGTATGTATAAAGATCTGAAGTAAGTGCACCAGGCTCTTGGGTTTTTCTCTATTAAGCTCTGTTTGCATTTCCCACTGACTAATTCTTTGCTTTGGGGAACTGTGTCATTCACTGTGGTTTGGTTCCCAGCCCCAGGCCTTACTTGTTAAGGGCCAGTAGTGCTTCCCAGGCATTGTATCAACCACAAAAAGCCCTCCCACATTGTCCTTGAAGCAACACTGCAACTAAGTGACTATTTCTGAGTCATGGATCACATTTTATCACCTCCCTTTGCTTACTTATATTTTATAAATTTTCTTTAATAAACATGCATTTATAACAGAAGCCTAATAAATAGCATTTATAATATTTCACCCTATTCAACATTTATGTGACTAAGCATTCTACTGCTTTAACTATAATTAGAACTTGAAGATGCTAATTTTCTTTTTTAGTATCCCAGTTCCCACTCACATTTATTCAACTGATTCAGAAAATTATCTTAGCTTCATAGGTACTTAAAAGTACAGGTATAATGGCCCTGGCGGGGCAGCTCAGTTGGAGTTCGTTAGAGTATTGTCTTGATACACTAAGTTTGTAGGTTTGATTCCCAGTCAGGGCACATATAAAAAAAAAAAAATCAACCAATGAAGGCATATATAAGTGGAACAATAAATAAATGTTTCTCTCTCTCTCTCTTTCTCTCTTTCCTCCTCCTCCTCCTCCTCCCTTCCCCTCTCTCTCTCTCTCTAGAGTCAATAGATAATAAGATAATGAAAATAAAAGTACAGGCATAGTTATCTATTTTTCAATTCATTCATGTGACCCACATTTGTTAAACTTCACTATATGTAAGACCAAATTCTTGCATTCTAGGCATTGATATCTGGTTGTTAATCATGATCAGTGTAGTAATGGGTTAGTCTGTTAATATTATATTCTTGCTTAAAGATTTCTTCCCCAACCTCCTTCTTTTCCAAGTTTCAAGGAAGGCTGTCTCTGAGTGAGGTATCATCTCCTAGCACTCATAGTCTCTTATAATTTCTCAAAAAAAATGTGGTTATAATATATCTCTCTCATTTATTCCTTTTGGTCCTAATTATCAAACCAAATTAAATACCATTTCATGCTTTTGGTGCATATTAGTAACTTAGTATATTGTAGAATATGAACCTATTCTAATGAAATTACTTGTATCTTTCATATTTATAATAGTTCTTGTTTTTCCACAATTTTATAACAATTGAGTTGATCATATATGGATACATGAAATTAAGAACAAAGCAAACATTTCACTCATGACATAAATGTTGTATTATCTTAAAACAACATTATCACTACACACTATTCCTATTCCATTAAATATTTTCTCAGTAAACCACATAAACTAATTCACTGTTGGACAGATGGGCAGAACCACATGCATCCAATATTAGGCAGTTGGTGAGCATAAAATGCCAGAAAGAAGATTAGGAATATCAAGACAGAAAGCTTCCGATTGCTCTTTAAAATGAAGATCCTTTGCTCCCGACTCTCCACTCTGTGTTTACCTTTGAAAGTAATGCCCTACAACTTTTCATGTTTTATATCCAAACTCATGCTCAATGCTTTCTTGTTAAGTTATATATTAATAACAAAATGAAATGTTTAGGCAGATTGAAAAAGGAATTCCCCATTTCTCTGCCTTTTATGCATGGATTATCAGCTATGAAATGTATGTTGTCTCAGCAAGGAATGTGATAGTGTTCACTTGCAAGGTGAGAGGGAGAGGAAGGCTGCAATCTGAGGAACAGCGTGGCATTTGTCACTGCCAGGGCTCATCAGCTGTGAGGGCCTCTGGGAAACCAGGCTCCTTTACTTACTTCTTTTGGGATACTTCAGCAATAAAGGTTTCATCAGAAGCAGAGAGAAACACACAAACTAGTTAGCTTTTGTGAGGCGGAGTGGTCATCTCTAAACCTTGATCGAGATTCAAGAGGAAGGGTTTGTAATTCTTTTATCCAGAGGCTCTACTGCTGTATCTAAAACATTCTAATTTCAGAAGCTCTTTTGAGGTGTGACAGATCTTGTTAACAACAAATGAATATCCATTCAAAACAACAGATAAATTCTGCCTACTGTAGCGTTGATCTGGTTGAAACGCTTTTAGTCTAACAATTCCTCCTTTGTAAAGGGAATTAATAGACAACTTACAGCAAATTATGTAGTAAGGGCCACTAGCTTGACAGTCAGTGAAAATCGTGCATATATTTGCTCTTTCTTAATGCAAAATATATCTCCCAAATCAAGATGGCAGTGAACAGCCTTAACTGGTTTGTCTCAGTGGATAGAGCGTCGGCCTGCGGACTGAAAGGTCCCAGGTTCGATTCCAGTCAAGGGCATGTACCTTGGTTGCGAGCACATCCCCAGTAGGAGGTGTGCAGGAGGCAGCTGATCGATGTTTCTCTCCCATCGATGTTTCTAACTCTCTATCCCTCTCCCTTCCTCTCTGTAAAAAATCAATAAAATATATTTTTTAAAAAAAGATGGCAGTGAACATTGTGTGAGCAAGATGGCTTGAGGGCCACAGCTCTTTTCACTTCCTATTCTCAGACCTCTTCTAATGAATAGAGTAAAATTGGAAGAGCCCTCAAGCAGCCCGTCGCAGCCCCATTCATTCAGCCTCACAAAGGAAGAAGTAATAGCAATCACAGTGATGGTGATCAGTCTCACTTTTTCATGCTCAGTATGAATATTTGCTTGGAATTAATGCTTTCCACCACATTAAAAATATTGGAAAATTGTTAATGTAAATTAGCATGCCAGATTATTTATTTATTTATTTATTTATTTATTCATTGTATTTTGTGTGGAATTATTTCAGCCTGAAATTTTCATTTCCGTTGTTCTCTACCCAAACTTTTAACTGAACCCAAACCAGCTAAACACACATGGCTTTTACTGTCATGCAAGTTAATCCATCTTTTAAAATAAAATTCTTAAGTGCTGGTAAAATATGCTTTTGAAAATTTTATCTCCTTTTTTAAAATTAAATTTACTGGGATGACATTGTTTGATAAGATTATATAGGTTTCAAGTGTACATTTCTATGCTACACCATCTGTAAAGTGTACTGTGTGCCCACCACCCAAAGTCAAATCATCTATCACCATATAGTTGGCCTCTTTACTATCCCTTCACTATCCCTCCCACCCTTCCTATCCCTCCCTTCACTATCCCTCCCACCTCTCTTCCCTCTGATTACCACCATACTGTTGTCTCTATCTAGAGTTTCAGTTTTACATCCCACATGTGAATAAAAACATATGGTTCTTAGCTTTTTCTGACTGACTTATTCACTGAGTGTAGTATTCTCAAGGTCCACCCATGTTGTTTCAAATGACAGTATTTCATCTTTTCTTATGCTGAGTAGTATTCCATAGTATGTATATATGTACCATATCTTCTTTATCTACTCCTCTATAGAAGGACACTTTTTATTCATGATTTTCACAAACTTATCTCCCTTTATTTAAATTCTTTATTGTTTAAAGTATTATATTCTCCCTTTTCCTTTTATTATGTCTATAATCTCCATTTTTCAAATTGATTTTGAACCTGCTTTTAATGTTAGTTCTTATGAACTCCTCTCTCAATTCTAAATATTCCTGTCTTAATTTGTTTTCTATACATTCCTTTTCACATTCTTGAAGAATATTTATTCATTTGTTAGAAGTATGTTTGTTACTTAAGGGAATGCGTTTTAAAATATATACAGTCACCAGTTAACACAGCATTGGAGTTTTCCTGTTAGAGATGCATTGTTTTCTGTATATCTCACTGGGAAGAAGTTGGCGTGACACCACTATAATGTACTTGATTGATATTAACTTTTCTATGATGCATTGTTTCTGAGAATGCCATTGTTTTGTTTCATTCAGGTGCATTTCACACAAGCTGATTCTTTTAGATACTTATTTCAGTACTTATTATTGCATAGGCATTAAAACTTGTCATCTTTCATCTGTCCAGTTCAGATTCTTCATGTGACTTAAGTTAGACACACATTTACATTTTAAGTTGTCATTTTTTTAAACATTGTATTTTGAATAAAGGTTGAAGTGATCCACTAGAGAGCAATCAGTAATAATTTCTAACAGCAATGCTATTTAAAAACCTTATAGGTAAATACAGAACATAAGTGAGCCCACAAAAATTACACTCAACTAATATTTAATACATTTCTATGCAATATCATATGCTATGATAATTCTAGGATACAAGAATGAATAAGAAATATTCTTGAATCATTTTTCAAATGGAACACAGCATGTCTGTGTAAGAGTTGCTCCTACAAATCTCAGTAATGCTAGAGGAATCATTTTCCAAGAGCTATTTTAGACTCTAGACACTTAGTTCACTGTCTTTCTCTCCTTATCAGGCTGGAATCATTCCAAGCTTTTTAAATTCTGGGCAGCCATGAAAATAAGACAGAGAGGATACTGAATCTGCCACAAATGTGACATTCGTTTCAGTCTTGTTTGGTACTGAAGGTCGCGAATAGAATGAGGTTTTGTGTGTCTTGTGTTTTTGTGTTTGTTTTTTTTCATTGATATAAAAAAGGATTAATAAAACCAGCAACATGATCACTAGGCCAAAGACTAAAACTGATTCTTAAGTAAATAGGAATCTTCTTCTTAAGGATCGCCATGTATTTAAAGAGATTCCACGTTTTCCCACTGTCAGTGAACGGTGGAGTAATCTATTATATGTGGCATAGTTTGAGTTACAGAAATCTGAGTTCTGGAAATGGCCCCTGCAGTTATATAAGGATATATAATGTAGCCCTCTCCAACTTTCCATGAAAAATGGAACTGCACTAAGTTCACTAGCTGTGTGACCATGAATAAATAGCTTCACTATTCAGTTACATCATCTGTGTATGAAGAGAAACATAAAATTCATATCCCAAAGGTGTGGTGGAGTTTACATGTGATAAATGTGGGCTCAGAGCCTGGCACAAAGAGCTCAATACTTGTAGTTCATCCTATTTTTCCTCAGTATTCCAAAGGACATTAGTCGTACAATACCAATCCAATTGTATTCTGGTTAGTGTACTTCCCTGCCAAATTGTGGGATACTTTGGGATAAGGTCCTTGCTGACACCCCCCATATTTTACATAGTGCTTTATGATTTTAAAATTGTTGGCATAGTGACAAATATACAGCATAGTTTTTAGGTGCTTGTTGTTGTCATTGTTGTTACAACAGCTTCCCAGTAAGATGGGCAGAAAAAAGAATATAGTTTCCATTTTATTTATTTATTTATTTATTTATTTATTTATTTATTTATTTATTTATTTATTTTTAATTATTTTATTGATTTTTTACAGAGAGGAAGGGAGAGGGATAGAGAGTTAGACACATCGATGAGAGAGAAACATCGATCAGCTGCCTCCTGCACACCCCCTACTGGGGATGTGCTCGCAACCAAGGTACATGTCCTTGACCAGAATCGAACCTGAGACCCTTCAGTCCTCAGGCTGATGCTCTACTCTATCCACTGAGCCAAACCAGCTATGGCTATTTTTTATTTTTTTTTAATGTTAAGTATATTCCAAATCTTTATTTTTAAAAAATCTTTATTGTTGAAATTATTACATATGTCCCCCTACCCCGCCATGCACCCCTTCTAGCCCACCTCTGCTCCCACCTCAGGCCGTCACCACCCTATTGTCTGTGTTCACGGGTTATATATATACTTTCCATTTTACAAACACATTTTCAATGCTCAAAGAAATCAAGTGAACTAAGGTCACATGTGTAATGAGTGGCTCAGATGAAACAAACTGAAGTCCACTGTTTTTAAGCTCCGTGCTTGCCCTGCTGTATCCTGGAGACTCCTACGTAGTTCTCATCTATATACGTGTACGTATCAGAAGAAAGTATCCTGCTACTCGACACTGCTAACAGCTAACAGGTACTGACAGTCATTGGTACTTAAATGTTTACCAAATGAAATATTGATATCAATGCAGGAATGGGCAAGTTAAGATTTATATCCCATGTATGTCACAAATCAACTTTTTTCAACTATTCATTAAACAGCTTACCTACTAGAAAATTCTTTATATTTAGCATACAGCCTTTTTATAATTTCAACCCATTTCCTCATAACTTCAACATAAAAGCAGAATCTCTGGTCCTCTGATCTTTCCTTGGCCATCTGCCTGTCCATAAAATATCTATCCAATTGTAAACCACAACACACTATTAGAATTCAGAACACTAGCAGCACCTAATGTTGGCGAGGATGTGAAGCAATAGGAACTCTAATTCACTGCTGGTGGGAACACAGACTGTTACAGGCCCTTGGGAAGGCAGTTTGGCAGTCCCTTATAAAACGAAACAAACTTTTACAACACAATCCAGCAGTCTCATTGCTTGGTGTTTACCCAAAGGACCTGAAAGTTACATGCACACAGATGTTTATAGACCCTTTGTACTTAATTGCCCAAACTTGGGAGAAACCAGGATGCTCTTAAATAGGTAAATGGATAAATAAACTGTGGTGCTTCCAGACAATAGAAAATTATTTGGTAATAAAAATAAATGAGCTAACAAGCTGCAAAACACATGGAGGTACTTTTAATGCATATTTCTAAATGGAATTAGCTAGTCTGAAAGGTCTACATACTAGAAGATTTCAACTTGATGACATTCTGGAAAAAAACAAATCAGTGGAGGCGGTAACAAGTCCAGTGGTTACCAGGAGTTCGGGGAAAGGACAGAGGGATTAATATGAGAAGCCCAGAGCATGTTGAGATCAATGGAACTCTTCTTTATGATACTAGAATGCTGGCTACATGACATTATCCATTTGTTGGAACTCATAGAACTGGACCACACTAACAGGGCACTCTAAAGTAAACGAGAGCAGGTTAATATTGGTTCATCGATTTTAACAAATGTACCACACAAGTAAGATGTTACTAATAATTCTCTGTAAATCTAAGATGTCTCTAAAAAAAAATAAAGGCCATTTAAAACATTGTAAAGCCCAGATTTATGGGGGAATTATTTGAATTTCAAAATAACCCTTAATTAAAGTGCTACTTCTAAAGTAAGCCAGAAAGGAGCAGTTAATGCTCATTTAATCAAAGAAGATTGATGTACGTCAGATACTCCAGAATGCAATTAGAAACTGAGGGAAGCATGCTATACTGATAGCGCCCACACAGCACTGTGAGGCAGCATAGTGGCTTTTTTCTTCTTTTCCTTCTTCCTTCCAATTCCATTTAATCACACAATTCATAGTTAATGTAAGCCTATTATGTGGCCTTCGCTAGCACTGAGGATACTGTCTTTGTCATCATGGTGATTCAGCATACGAATGTCATTTTCACCTATAGTCTTCCTGGTTTTTCTTCACCTCAGGAGAGTATAAATCCTTCTAAGGTATTGTACAATGAAAGCCTTTAATCTGCTATATAGATTCCTGACTCATTCTCTGACTTTTTCTTTTTTTCCTGAATAACATCGTATGTTCTCATGACTACTTATCCCTTTATTCATTACGAGTTGGATCTGTTACCTAATATACACTCTCATATTTCTCTTTATACCCTGCACATTTTTACTTATACATAACACTTAGATTTCAACCGGTCTAAAGTTGAACTTAATCTTTCCCTCAGGCAAGGAGCCCTTCTATATCAGTTATCACCACAGACAACTGAAATTTCCCTATGACCCACAATATTGCTCTTTAGTGTATTACAATCCCCCTCTTTCTCACATTTAGCCATGAAATTATTCTGGGATCCTTTTTTTTTTTTTTTTCCATTTTCCCATCTCTCTCCCACCTCTTCCATTATGTTTGGAAAGGACTCCCATCAACTCCTGCCTACTTTAGTACATACAATAGGCTCACAGCTCATCTACCTGTGGCTTATCTTTTTCTCCCAGTAAGCTTTCAACTACTGTGTGTACCACTTTATACCTTACTTTCCATTCAAATGTATTTAACTGGCTCCTCATTTATTAGAAGCCAACGTTTATGTCATTAAACTATCTACATTATTTTTTAGTGTCTACATTATGTCTTTTGTCATTTGTTTATTTGTACATTTTTTAGTTGGCTAACCTTTGAATACCAGGAAACTCAATATCTATCATATAATATCTCACATGCTGGCTCACTCATTATTATCATATCAAATTGTTTTTTTCTGCTGAAACTGGTTTGGCTCAGTGGATAGAGCATCAGCCTGTGAACTGAAAGGTCCCAGGTTCGATTCCGGTCAAGGGCATATACCTTGGTTGCAGGCACATCCCCAGTAGGGGGTGTGCAGGAGGCAGCTGATCGATGTTTCTCCCTCATCAATGTTTCTAACTCTCTATTTCTCTCCCTTCCTCTCTGTAAAAAATAAATAAAATATATATTTTAAAAAAATTGTTTTTTTCTGACCTTTGTATATGTGTATATAGTCTCTGCCTAAAACATACCCTTAAATCTTAAATATCTAAGATACATATTTTTGTCCAATATCACAAAAATCCTTACTATTACTATAATTCTTACAGCACCTGTTGCCTATACTACTCCTGTTGAACCTGTCAGAGATGGCCACACATATTAATTATCTTTTCAGTACAAAAATCTTTATTTACATCTTCATTGTAATTACTTTAGCATTGGACTGTAAATATTTTTTCCTCTTGTGTTCCTTAGTACAATTTCTTGCATATGATAGGTATGAAATAAATGTTTCCTGATGATCTCTACACCTGCATTGCCCATGTGATAGGCACAAGACTCATTACTATTGAGCACTTGAAGTGTAGCGAGTCTGAATTGATGTGTAGTAGGAAATAAGGTAGGAAGTGTCTCAGGGCGGTGCAGCCCTAAGGAAGCCTTGGCCTCCAACAGGGAATTCTAGTTCAGAGATTGCTTGTGAAGGAGAAAGGCAGCAAGCAGAAAGGGCCAGGCCCTGGTTATATTGCTGTTCTCAGTCGCTGGCAGAGGCTGGCCTTGGTTCATAAACCCAGCGGATCCTGTAGCTGCTGCAAGTTACATACTGCAGCTAATTGGCTTTTGTAACTTCATAACGTCATGGCTACTATCCCGGGTCAGGGCAGAGGTTGCAGTGGGGCTTAACAAGAAAAAGGCACAAAGGAAATTTGGGGGGAGATAATGAAAATATATGATTTCATGATTAGAGTGGTGAAGATAGGGATTTTTAAATGCATCGAAATTCTAGAATTATACATTAACAATGAGAGCACATTTTTTGCAGGCAAATTATACCTCTGCATAGTTGACTTTTTTTAAATCACAGGCTTCTCTTGGTGTATGAGAACAAGCTTAAGGCCACCTCCCCTCTAAAACTTAATTGTCTTGTGATCAGCAAAGCAGAAGGTACCTTGTAGAAGATGAAACCCTTGACATTTAGCAAAGGAGGGAAAATGGGCCTTGTCCTAAGTTTCCCTAGTATAAAATTTTGGATCTATGAAGGGGCTACACTATTGGTTCAGGTGAATAAAATATTGAAGATCTATGAAGGGGTCTGGAGAAATAAGATGCAAAGGAGCACTTTGCTAGATGACATATTTAACTTTCAGAACATGTGGGAAAAAGTTGTGTAGGTTATGCAGGGTCATGTGATGAATAAGTTCTTCCCCTTAAACTTGCTCCTCCTCCCGTGATGTTTTTTCAGTCATCTCCAACTCTTCCCCTGCCTCACCCACTTCCCTCACTTGTAGTCAGTCACCAAGTTCTGCAATTTCACTTTCTATTCCATATGCCTGTAATTCATCTCTTAGGTGGGCAATGGCAGTTATATCCAACCGGTTTATTTTTTCCTCTCTCGGCTGCCGTCCAAATCCAGGCCTCATCATTGTCAGAGTTGCCCCCAGCATCCATGGGCAGCTCTCGTTGTGACAATTTCATGACACAAGCCTCTCCATGTGCCAGCTCAGGTTCTCTCCCACCTCCTCTCTCGCATCTGTTGGTCTATGTTTTGCCCTCTGGTTGGGTGTGCTCCCCTAGCATATGTTTTCATGAATATTTTTTCATGAATATTATGGCTTAGGATACATAGTAACTTTTTTTACTAACTTATCTCTAAAATTGGACAAAGAACTTCTTGAAAGTAATGATTGTCTTTCTCATTAAAAAAAAATTCTCAGCATTTTATAAACTCTTTGAACATAGTAGAGCCCCAAATGAAATAAATCAGTTGTTATTTAGTGAGTTACTTCTCTTTTGCTTTATGTGGTTTTTAATAAAAAGTAAGTTATAACCTTTTTATTATGTAAGATAAATAACACTGAGTTTGACATAGGCGTTAGAAAAGTTGGATATACTTCTTAAAAGTTTTCTTTCTATAATCTCCCTATATATTTTTTCATAAGGTGCAAAATAATAGAAAAAAATTAAGGCTTTCAGTATCCATCCATGAAGTGATGTTATGACAAATAAGGCCTGGGAGCTATTTGAATTCTCTACACCTTCAATGGGGCAAATCTCATTCTAGGGTTTTCTATTCTACTGTAAATTAGTTTCATTGGAATATCACCCAAAGACTTCCAAATAAGACTTTGCTTTCTTTTTTTCTGGGGTAGTTTTTTTTTTTTCTTTCTCCTCTTGGAAAATTACTGAAGATGACTTAATTAAAAATCAGTCTATCCCTCCCTATATATTTGAACCAATTTTAGGTGTCAATCCTCCATCCAAAAAGAATGAGACTTCCTGTGACCTGTAAGTAGTAGTGGCTACTTCATGTGCAGTGAGTAGCTGCATTTTATCTCTATCTGAAGGTCAATTAGCTCAGGGTTCCTTCTAGCACCCCGACAATAAAAGAAAGAATATTATGTCCATTGTATGACTTGGTGGTATTTCTGATTATAATACTGAATTGCAGGGGTAATAGAAGCTGTTCCATGGGAACACGTATTATGGACTTTTTAACAGTTGTTAAGTATACGCTTTATAGGTCAAGGAATCCCCAAGTAATAACCGTGGGGAAATGAGTCCTAGATTATAGTGATGAGAACTAAAATAGCTCTATGTTTGTTATGTGGGAAATAAATGTAGTAGGAAAAGTACATTAAAGTGTTCTGGAACTTCTATTCCTTTCTTCACAAATTCTTCTCATAGTCATTACTTTTCTACTCTTCATTTTAAATAACACACACACACACACACACACACACACGCGCGCGCGCGCGCGCGCGCGCGCGCGCGCTTCCTCACACTCTAGATCTACAGAGGATACAGATATTGAAGTCAAGAATGATTTATTCTCCCTCACTCTTTAATGCACCCAGACTACTGACTTGGCCTTGTTTAAGTGTTCTCTCTCACTCCCTCACTTGAAAATAGCTCACCTGGCCTGTAATAACTTTCTAACTGCTTTCTGTCACTAAAGCATATTCCTGCTACACAACATACTCTATTGTATTATAAGTCACACACCGCAACCTCTAGGAAAGAGACTGTCCTGAGGGTCTAAATCTGAGACTTGTGAACATCTATTAAACAAATGGTCAGTCATCAGATTTGGACATTTAAGCAAAATGCTGTGACTAGGTAGGGATATACAATTTCGGGGGAAGTATTCATGGCTTTTATTGGGTCCTAATAGGGTTAAATAAAACATAGGACATTAGAACTTTTACAGTGGGCAGAGTTCAAAGCTTCTTCCATCCCTATCACCAACTCAACCACTGTTCTACATCTCATATTGAATTCTGAAACAAAATCTTTAAGAACATGACAGCCATCAAATAGTGGGCACAGCTTTACATGGTAGAATAAAAGTCCCCTAAGGTTCTTTTCTAATTGCAACTTAGTTCAACAAACATTTCTCCAACTCCTACTCTGAACCAATCACTGTTCTAGATACTAGAGATACAGAGTGAAACAAAGATTTTGCTTTTGTTGATTAAGTAAGAATTGACTAAAGAAATAAACAAGCAAGGTAATTTGGATAGCTATAGGTGACATCCTATCTAATAATAGAGTAGTATGCAAATTAACCATCACTCCGCGACAAAAATGGCGGCGCCCATAGACACAAGATGGCGGCGCCCAGGCCCGCAGGAGTCCCCCAGTCCCAGGGAAGGCTGCCGCTGAGAGAAGGCAGCGAGCAGCCCAGCCTGTTGGCCTAGGAGGCGGCTTTGCCCTCCAGCCAGATCCTCTTCTAGCCCTGAAACTGGCCTTGGGTCCGGGAGGCGCCCACGCTCGGCCGCCATGATCAGCTTCATGCCCGACCCGGGCCGTGGGTCTGGAGGCGCCTGCGCACGGCCGCCTCCATCGGCTGCCCTCCCGGACCCGGGCCGTGGGTCTGGAGGCGCCTGCGCACGGCTGCCTCCATCGGCTGCCCTCCCGGACCCTGGCTGTGGGTCTGGAGGCGCCCGCGCACGGCCGCCTCCATTGGCTGCCCTCCCGGACCCAGTCCGTGGGTCTTGGAGGAGCCCGCGCACGGCCGCCTAGATCGGCTGACCTCCGCGACCCGGGCCCTGGGTCTGGGAGGAGCCCGCGCACGGCCGCCTCCATCGGCTGCCCTCCCGGACCCGGTCCATGGGTCTGGGAGGAGCCCGCGCATGGCCGCCTCCATCGGCTGCCCTCCCGGACCCGGTCCGTGGGTCTGGGAGGAGCCCGCCCACGGCCGCCTCCATCGGCTGCCCTCTGAGACAGGCTGCCTGGATCAGCTGCCCTCCGTGACCCGGGCCGTGGGTCTGGGAGGCGCCTGCGCACGGCAGCCTCCATCAGCTGCCTGCCCAGACCTGGGCCGTGGGTCTGGTAGGCGCCTGCGCTGGGCCGCCTCCATAGGCTGCCCTCCAAGACCGGCTGCCTCCATCATCTGCCCTCCGAGACCAGCTGCCTTGATCAGCTGCCCTCCGCGACCCGGGCCGTGGGTCTGGGAGGCGACTGCACAAGGCCGGCGCGATCAGCTGCCCACAGTGGCCTGGGCATTGGGCCTGCGAGGTTCCAGTGCATGGCAGGAGCCGTCTGCTGCCTGTCCCAGCCTGGGCTGTGGGCCTGGGAGACCCAGGCTGCCTATACACGTCCCTCCCACCCCCCCACCCTGCCCCCTCTGAGATCAGCTCCCATCTGCAGCTGGGGGGTGTAGGCCTGGGAGGCAGCCGTGCCCCCCAGAGCTATTCCCTCCAAGAGGCAGCCTGGGGTGTCAGGGTGCACCCCCATGGAGTGATCCCCCACACACACTATAGCCTTGGAACTTCCCTTGCCGCCAGCCGAGTGATTGGAGAGGGAGGGGGTTAGTAATCTGGGCGATGCTGCCCAGCAAACCTCTCCCATTGGGTAGAAAGTTCTGACCAGGTTAGGGAGGTAAATGGGTTTTGTTTAAAATCTTTAGGAACCACATGGAAATGTCTGAGATAGGCTTTCACATCAGAAGTAACTTACAACTAATTTCTGAAGGCAAACCTGGACATTGCAGTTACATTACTGGAGAGTACCCCGAGGTCCGGAGGTTGGCTCTGCAGAGGTGGTGCAGAGTGCTCCCCACCCTGGTTCCTCAGCACCTTGGGCAGGGCTTGAGCCCACCCAGGAAGGCCTTTTCCCCTACAGTTTTCACCAAGGCAGGGAGGTTTTGTAGACATGAATAAGAAGTGCCCATGCACAAGTCCTGAAGATGCCGGGGCCGGCAGAAATGACAATCAAACCGGGAAAAGAGCAAAACCAGAAACACCACCGATCCCATCATAGATCATCTTTTTCTTCAGATGACTGTGTGTTTCCCTCTTCTTTGTCTTCTGGAAGCAAGACAGATTCAAGTACTGACAATTCTACCAACGGAAAAGTTAAGAGAAAGAGAGGACAGAAAAGGAATAAAAGGAAAAAAGAAAGAAAGGACAAAAGTTGAAACATCAAGAAAAAGAAAGAAAGAAAAAAGAAAGAAACAACCACATCATATCACCTTTCTAAGGTCTCATGAAATTCCTGTTTAAGTTTATTTTATGACACTTTTAGTTTGGGTTTACATTTTTTACTGGTTTGTGAAGACCACGGCAGGTACACAGTCCAATATGTTAAAGAAAAAAACCCTATCTACTAAAGAGGTAATAGGAGGGGAGAGCATTTGGGGGTGACCGGGCTGTCAGGGGAAGGCAGTTGGGGATGACTGGGCTGGCAGGGGAACAGTTAGGCATTGATCAGGCTGGCAGGAGAGTGGTTAGGGGGTGATCAGGCTGGCAGGCAGGCAAGCAGTTCGGAGCCAGCAATCCTGGATTGTGAGAGGGATGTCCGACTGCCCGTTTAGGCCCGATCCTAGGATCGGGCCTAAACGGGCAGTCGGACATCCCTTGAGGGGTCCCAGATTGGAGAGGGTGCAGGCTGGGCTGAGGGACACCCCAACCCCGTGCACGAATTTCGTGCACCGGGCCTCTAGTAAAGTATATAAAATAGAATACTTTTAATAATAACAATAATAGCATAATTTTTCATACTGTTTCAGGCACTATGCTACTGGGTATTCACAAATATAACCTCAATTAATTTTCAAAATAATATCTTGATATTAATACCCCTAGTTTACATATGTGAAAACTGAGGCTTAAAATGGCTATCTTCCCACAGGTAACATAGTTACTATGTGACAGAGTAAAATAATTGGTTCATTTATTCATTAATCCAAGTTGACTGAGTGCCTATTATGTGTCAGGCATTGTTTTGAGACACTAGGATATAGCTATGAACAGAACAAGTAAAAATCCCTGCCCTCAAGGAATTGACATTCTCACAGAGGTTAGGCAAACAGTAAACATAAAATGAATAATATGTAGTTTTCTGGCTCATGGTAAGAGCTATGAGTGGCCTTGAGAAGCTAGAAAAAGCAGGAAAACAGATCCTCCCCTAGAGCCTTGAGAAATGAACAGTCTTTCCAACAACTTGATTTTAACCCAATGAAGCTCCTGTTGGACTTCTAACCTGCAGAACTTGAATCTCATAAATTTGTGAGCTTTTAAGCCATTAAATTTGTGGTAACTCATTATAGCAGGAATAGAATAATAATATATCAAACATATTTACATCATAAGGTAATAAAGTATAAATGTGACATAATATCTAAGAAATTGTAAATGCTAAAGATAACAGATTTAAAACACTAAGGACAATGCTTGACATAAAGTAATGCATGCTATAATGTTATCATTATCAAAATTTAGGGACTGAAATAAGTGGCATATAGGTAAAGAGATATATGGTTTCCTGCTGAAGTAGAGGTTATACTAGAGTGTACACGGGTAGATAACAGCTATCAAATATGGAAAAACAGTGGGCTTTTAAAAGTAAAATGCAAGCTAAAGGATAGTTTACTCTGAGTACTGTATATATAAGAATAAAGAGATGATAGAAACATAAGAGACGAGGTTGACATACTTTCTATACTAGTCATAGTCATGACCAGGGAATGAACTATGGGAGTAAAGAACTATACCAGAAGTAAACCAAAGCGATTGTATTATTATGGGGGAGTGTGCACAGATGGCCAGTATTAGGCTGTTATAAAGGAATTTGGTGTCCATTACATCACTAGTTTTCACCAGGAGAAATTGAACAGGATGGGCCTACTAGCCCTGCCCTCCCACTAGCTTAGGCTTAGGCAAGTCACTCAGAGTCCTGTACCCTATTTCCATTTATAAATACGAGGATGTGTGTTTCAGGATCTCTGAGGTGTTTTCCAGCTGTAAATTAGTATAAATTTCTATTGTCTTCAAAGCAGAAATTTACTTTTGTATTCTAAATATTTGGGATGTCAGGAACACTCGTTTTAAAAACAAAATCTAAAAAATAAGCATTCTAGAAATAAACACAGGTAATGTTTAGATTTGTATGTCTATTTATTTTCAAAAGTGTCCACAATACCAGTCATCCAGAGAAGAGAAAAATGCCATGATGGTATTAATACAAGTTGGAAAGATCTGATTTCCTGAAGTTTGGAAAGCACTTTTCATTTTTGAACATTTTTTTTTCCAATGAAAGCCATTTGGAAGGGTCAATATCCATGTTTGAGGGTAGCCAGGTCAAAATGACTTGTTTGCAAGACATTTTCACCTGTAGGAACCATTGCCACATAACACATAGAAGTAATCAGTTCAGTAGTAGGTATATTTATAAGGAGCTGGACATTTTTAATCAGCATGATTTCGAAGCAACAGTATGTCATTAACTTTGAAATCGGTTGGGGTTAAAAGCACTTCAACAGGCTAAGTGGTGATGATGGGGGCGGGTTGCAAAGGGAGGATATTTCCATTGTGTTATCTCTGCTGCGGACAAAAACACATTCTTCATTTTTGTCACACCACTAAGTGGCAGCTGTGCTGAATTTATTAATGTATTCTTCTGAGGTGAGCACAAATCACCAAAGGAAATCAATGACGTGTTCTCCTCACACCTGCAAAACAGGGTGAGAAACATATCTATCACTGACTTTGGTTTTGACCTGTGGAGTAACTCCTCTTAAGAAAAACAAATTAATCCAATGACTCTCCTACTTAATCTTTGACCTTTACCTTACAAGAGATTTTTCCATCTGACACGCTGAGTTGTCTCAATTATGTCAGTGTTTCCCCTGAGGCTGGTGAGATGAGATTACAGCTACTACAAAGCACAAAATCTTTAATAGCAGCTAGATAGTAAAACATCACTTAAATATGCATAAGTACACATAATTCTCATGTCAGAGAGCATGCTGTAAAATACTGCTTGAGGCTTTTGTATAATAATTATTATTTTAAACTAGCTTGCAATGCTCCCTTTAGTATATTAATACCCGATGGATGTGTGTGTGTGTGTGTGTGTGTGTGTGTGTGTGTGTGTGTGTGTACATGTGTGTACATATATACACAGAAGAGGTGATTTCCTTTTCCCTGAGGTTGGGATTCAGTTACTCACATAGAGTGCTGCTGGAATTGTCCTTTACTCTTGCGTTGCGCTTACCTATTGCTTATACCTCTTCCCACTCTTCCTATGACATCACTTGTCACCAAATATGTGGTTCCCACACCCCACACCCCCACCACCACCAATCACTGCTGGAGACCTAGGACAGAGATCTAGCATTCACTCTCTCCCAAAAACTGGACCAGGGGTACAGCCCAAGGTTGCTCAGTCCCTTTCTGCAGCAACCACTACTTTACCCAGGATCCTCTCTCTTCTTATCTTACTATTGAGAACTAGAAAAACTTACTGCCGAGAACTAGAATAATCAGTACAGTTAGAACTAGTAGAGAAACCTGGGTCTTGAAAATGGGCTTTTAGTATCTCTTGGTCAGATGTGTAGTACTGGTAATATTGTGTTATAGTTTCAGGACATGAATCGATAAGAGAGCCTGTTCTGTACTTGCCTGGGGAATAAAAATCATCCTTAATGTAATTTGTATGGTGAAATAAGGTCTGTGTTTTAGCAAAAGACTTACAAACACATTTTTCGAGGAAATGCATTTATATTTGAGGAGACAGTGCCACAGGTAACAATGTTCTCTTACTGTAATAATTGTAAGTCATAATTTGTTTTCTTATATATCCTCACATGTATTGGTTCTTTTTAGCCCAGTGTAGTAGTAGTATTGCATATATTGGAGAAAACTTTTACTTCTCTGTTAATTTATAAAGAGTACATTAATCAAGATTTTTACAAAGTTATTTAACATAATGAATAGATGTTAAGAATCTAAAAGATTATTAAATAAGATATTGCTAATCAGCTCTGTCTCTTTTTTTTCATTTGTGAGAATTTTTGGCATCTATTGTGAATAATCGAAAAAAGGAATGTATTTTTAGCAGGAATGTTATACCTCCTACACAGAAATGAAGCATTTACTGAAACATCTATGAGATAAAATGTTTTTGTATATGTACTATACACCTCCTATAAATCCATTTTCCTCTGTAGCTATACTTCAGAGAAAAGCTTTGCTTTCACAAAAAGAAATCTTGTTGGCTGATACATATTTTAGAAGTTATCAGTTTTTAGTTTATGATAAAGGAAATAAAAAGATAAAAGCATTAAATATACATAAATAAGGCCTTGTTTGATAATCTTGAGTTATGCTATTGGACAATTGAAATGGATGTTAAGTGTTCAGACAGCCTTTAGACTGTCAAGAGCCTAGGAAGATATTCTATAACCCAAGGGACGAGAGAAGATTTAGATTCGAGCTGAGTAAAGAATTCAGCCTTGCATGCTGTTCAAGATGCCGGTCATCCAAGACTTATAAATCTAGGCAGCCAACTCTGATTTCTCACCCTCTCAACTATTCTTTTCAATTCAGACAGAATTTTAAGTGAAATATAAATATCCACATTAGGTGGGGATATCCCTGGGGGATGTTTTTACTACTCAAAAATATTACTTTCTGGCATTTCCTTTCATGTAGCATTATATGAAAAACGAATTAATTCATCCATCTTCCCTTGCTCTTCCCATTTGCCTTCTCATTTTTCATTTCCCTCTCCTGGTGGCATGGAGACATGCAAACATGGGTGCTTGATGTCTGAACAAGCCTGAAGTCATCGGCAGTGTCTCAGCAGCCAAGGAAGTGGGAGGGGAAAAGGAGGGGTGCAGAGATGGTGAAAGAGGCAGCCAGAGTGCTTATAATATTTGACACAGTGAACAAATAATTGCTTTTTTAAAAATGGATTTTAAAAAAATGAATGACAAAAATAATAAATTTATTCATTCAGTGACATTTGTATATTAAATACCATAGAATAAGTTTACTTGAAAATACTTAAACTCAATAAATTTATTTCTTATTTATGTAAGTCCATGGTAGGTGTATTGGGCGGGTAGGTGAGTTTCCTCCATAGGGTTATTGAGGGACCCAGGCTCCTTCCATCTTGCAGCCTCGCCATAATCCAGGCAGGCATATCAAACCTGTTTGAAGTACATACATTATATCCATTGGATATGGCTATAGTCAATTCAAGGTAGATGGGAAAATGTGGTATATAGCTACATGCCCTGTTAGGAAAGTGAAAACAGATTTTGGTGGACAGCTGGCAAACTGGTACAACCTATTATTAAGCATTGCTTGTGGTTAGATACTAACTAGAAGATTCTCTTTTCTTCAGCAAACATATGTGAACACCTTTTCTTTGGTTGGAACTAAGCTAAGTGATGGGGATATGGAAATTTTATAAGCAGACATAGTCACTTCTGTCAGTGAGCTCAGAAAGGATGAATATCTGTAATATTATCATACCTACATAGGGCCTGTGTCACTTAAGTAAAATGAATATTCATGAGCATAATTTTAGCAATAAATTTCTGTGGGATGGTTAAAAGTCATATTTGAATGTTCTTATGTCAGGGAGAGGAAGGAGATGTTGTGGGTTTGTGATTAATAATTATCGTTTAAAAGTCTTAATATTTTTAGTTTTATATGTTTAAACATATTTATGTCTGCTTTTCCTAAAACTGTTGGCCATGTGGATGTCTTCTTTGGAAAAAAAAATCTATTTGGGTCCTTGGCCAATTTTTAATTGGCTAATTTTGTGTGTGTGTGTTTTTTTTGTTTGTTTGTTTGTTTTGTTTTGCTATTGAGTTCTACGAGTTTCTAATATATTTTGAATATTAACCCTTTAATTGGATATATGGTTTGCAAGTATTTACTCCCACTCCATTGGCTGCCTTTCAGATTGTTGATTATTTTCTATGCTTTACAGAAGCTTTTTAGTTTGATGTAGACCTACTTGTTTTTTTTTTGTGCTTTTGGTGTCATATCCTAAAACAAAAATAGTTGCCAAGACCAGTGTCAGGATTTCCCCCTATGTTTTCTTCTAGGAGTTTTACAGTTTCAACTATTACATTTAGCCTTTAATTCATCTCAAGTAAACTTTTTTGTGTGTTATTAGATAGGGGTCCAGTTTCTTCCTTTTGCATACAGGAATCCGGTTTCCACAGCACCGTTTAATGCAGAGATTATCCTTTCCCCATGGTGTGTTGTTGAAGCCTTTGTCAAAGATTATTTGATCATATAGGCATGGGCTTATTTCTCTGCTCTTTGTATTGTTCTATTTTCTTTTTTTATTCCAGTACCACACCGTTTGACTACTCTAGCTTTGTAATATAGTTTGAAACCAGTAAGTGTGCTGCCTCCAGCTTTGTTTGCCCTCGCCCCCCAAGATTACTTTGGCTATTTAGGGTCTTTTGTGGTTCCATAAGAATTTTAGGGTTATTTTTTATATTTCTTTGAAAATTTCCATTGGAATTTTGATAGGAATTGCATTGAAGATATTTATATATGCTGCTAAAATTATTGAAAGCTTCCAATGTACAACAAATGTATTATAGCTCATAAATATTTTTCATTTTGATGTATTCATCTTTTTTGCTTTTGCAATAGTTTCCTGAACAAACACATATAAGGTCACAAAATAGAGCAGACGTTTACAGTCTTATAACTGAATATGTCTTTTGAAGTTAATGGAAGTAGCTGATCTTATAGAAATAATTTAAGAGTTATAATTAATATCACATAATTTAAGAGGTCTGTGACTTTATTCATGCCATTTACCCTCCCTGAATCTTATGTGCAAAGAGAAGATAATATTATCTATCTACCAGGGTTACTGTAAGAATCAAATAGAAACGCATGTGAAAATGCTTTGCAAGTGGTAAAACTCTATACAAATGGTACCTGAATTATAATAGTTGGATTTAAAATTTTTCATTGTTATGATGGTGCAAAAGCAATATACATAATAGATTACATGATAAATTCAACATTTTATTATAAAATAAGCTTTGTGTTAAATGATTTTGCCCAATTGTAAGCTAGTGTAAGTGTTCTGAGCCTAAGATAGGTGAGGCTAATATAATATTTGGTAGGTTAAGTTTATTAAATGCATTTTCAAATTATGATATTTTCAACTTATAATGGATTTATCAGGAGGCAACCCATTGTGAATTGAGGAATACCTGCATATTTTTATTACTGTCATTTTTTATAATAAAATAGTCAACTTTATTGAATGACCTTTAATTTCAATTTCAGGTTATATTGGTTTCTCTCTACCATTTCTTCAGATTAATGAATAAAATATTTCTATTAAGAAATATATTAATCACTGTTTTTCTATGAACATATTGGATATATTTCTACAGTAATATTAGAACATAGTGAAATTTTGAAGTTTTTTAGAGGACAGATTTATGAACAAGATTATAAACAATGCAATGAACAAATGGACTTACATGAAACATCTCCAAAAACATTTAATTTCAAGAAAAATCTGAGTTGTTTTTCGTGGACATTTCAAAATAAACCTAGCTTGTGTGGTAAGTTTAAAGAAGAAAAAGGGAAAAACCATCTGAGAATCTCTGGCATCCTGCCAAAAGCATAATTTGGCATTTTATCCTGCCTTCTGGATGCAATTGATTGGCAGCAATTATATGATGCTAGAGGCATGGTGGGACTAGAAGGAGAAAAACCAGAGAATTCAGTGTTCTTGCTTCTGAAGAACAGCTTGTTTCTTTACTTAAAATTAAATTCTCCCACCCCAGGCTCTAAACCTGTATGATTTGTAGATCAATCTCTTTTAAGTTGCTAGACTTTCACATCCTCTTCCCACACTATCTCAGAAGAATAAACATTGCTTGATAAATATTGGTTGATAGCCCCATTCAATATTTCCTTAAAAAAGTTAAAGGTGAATTTATGCATATAGATTAAAATGATGAACTCTTCAGATATTTCAAATAAAATATGTTGTTATTTTAAAAGGAAAATGGTTGGGTTCTTAAGTTTAATAGTCACATAGAATGATTACCAATTCTAAATGAGTAAGATGTGTTCAGCTCCCATTATCTGGGAAGGGAAACAAGAGAAGTTTTAATAAAGACATCTTTTCACACACATGTCAGTGCTATGTTTAAAAAGTACCACCCAGTTTGGCTCAGTGGATAGAGCATTGGCCCGTGGACTGAAGGGTACCGGGTTCAATTCCGGTCAAGGGCATGTGCCTTCGATGTGGGCTCGTTCCCCAGTGGGGGTTGTGTAGGAGGCAGCTGATCAATGTTTTTCTCTCATCAATGTTTCTAACTCTCTATCCCTCTCCCTTCTTCTCTGTAAAAATCAATAAAATATATATTTTTAAAAATTACCATCATAGATATTTTATTAATGCATATTGAGTTCCTGATACTCTTAGAAAGCTTCAGAATTGTTAGGGGAGTTACCAGATGTGACCGTGACTGCAGAATCTCCAGACTTGGCATTGGAAAGAACCATCTTGGCCCCTCAACTGTGAATTTATCTTTAGACCTAGAGTCATTAACTGACTAGGCCAACGTCACAAAGCTAGAAGGTGGTAGGACAGGCAGTAGGATAAATATTCTTTCCCTAGTGCTAACAATGACCTATGCATAATAATTTTAAAATAGTATTTTCCTATTTTATGCAACAGATTTAGAAAGAATTTTGAAAAACAATTTGTATTATTACTAATTAATGGACTTTTACAAAATGATAGGCTAGTGTAGTGTTTCTTAGGGCCATCATTACAAATAATAAGTGAGACACTTGTTACTGGTTTTTTATTGACCAAATATCCTTTGCACTCAGAAGACTCCTCTAGAATTTTTGTCATCCTTAACATTTGTTATCTTTATGTTTGGATTTGGACTAGGAATGGACAGCTCATAACAAGCAGAGAAAAGAACCAGTAGCCAAGGTATATAGCGTAGGTCAGAAAACCCAGTGGCACCAGAGGTCTGCACTGAGGGTTTGCCTAAACGTGGCAAAGAATGTGGATTGAGATCCATGGAAGGTCTTGCTCAAGAAGCCAGTGAAGACAACACACACGCACACACACCACCACCACCACCACCACCCCCCAAAACCCCCCAAGCCCCCCAACCATAGTGGGCATCTGTGAGGCAGAAAGGGAGGACCATGATAGTACAGAAAGGCATCCCGTGAGGCCATCAGGGAGCAGGTTTCACTTTTCACAGAAACATGGCATGGACACAAACTGGGTGAGCACAGGTACTTGACATGGAGAAGCAGGATTCTAAGCAGGAGGCTAGTTTTACACATTCAGGCACCATGGCCAAGGGAATTACATCTCTGGAATATAGGCTTAACAACACCTCGCTCGGGACAGGGCCTTGTATGTCTTCCAGGGGTTTGTATGTGTGCTGTGGCACACAGATGGCAAGGAGATGATTCTATGAGCCAGGTTGCTGTAAACAGATAAATATTAAGGGGGATTTTGAGAAAAAGGTAGACACCGGCCCCCAGTGATCAGTTCTCAGGCACTTCCACAATGAACCTAATAGGAAGGTGACTTGTTGTCTATTGGGTGTCAGGTCTTGACTACCGAGAGAAGTAAATGAAGGACATATTATGGACAGAGAAATAGGAAAGAGACAGTGAGATCTCAGACAGGCATTTTAAGCTTCTAAGTGTGTAGAGCTATAATTTAGGCTGGTTCTAGAATTTGAGAGGTGGCTGAGTCTTGTGGGAAGTCAGTGAGTGGTCCAGCAATTACAAGCAATTTCAGAGAAATGGTGTTGGTTCTTTTATTGTCTTTAATTGTAAAATCTCACAGTAATTTGAAGCCCCAAATATTAAATTATTGATAATATATATATTTTTTATTTTAGTCTTTTTGCCTCTAATTTTTAAACACAGGTGTGTTTTTCTTTGTTGTTTTTTTGTTTGTTTGTTTTTAGATTTAATATTGGTTTCAAAGATAGTTCCAGAACACATGCTTCTTAACATATGGGACTTTTTGTCTCCTAGTTTCTTTGTGATTCCACAGCAGAAAGTCATACAATATTCAGATCCACTTAACCCTCCAATCCTATGCACCCATATATTCACAGAACATTCGTGCAGTCACACTATGGGTTGGAGATACAAAGATGAACAGAGGTTGTGGCATCTCAATCAAATAATTATAATACAGTGTGATAGGTACAGTGATGGAATTAGGCGCAAAGTGATGTGGAAACACTGAGAATGAAGAATTGAACTCTGGACAGGAAGACTGTAGAAGGTGTCACAGAAGTATCATTGAAATATCAATAGCTTCTAACCAGGCCTTTCTTACCTTGGTGCCTTGGGCTGCTCTCTCCTTTGC
Organism: Cnephaeus nilssonii; assembly: GCF_951640355.1. Lineage (NCBI taxonomy): Eukaryota > Metazoa > Chordata > Mammalia > Chiroptera > Vespertilionidae > Cnephaeus > Cnephaeus nilssonii. The sequence continues at coordinate 59,371,007 of NC_137072.1, forward strand.
CTTCTTTCTCTCGGCCAACTCTTTCCTACACTTTAGGACTTTCTGCTGGCATGGCGTCCTCCAGAAGTCTCCCTTCACCCTCTTTTCCTCCCAGCCTCGTTTATTATATATCCTTCCTCTGCTCCCCTGGCACCTGTGCACATCTGTCATTACACTTGTCTGTCTCCTCAGCGAGGTCATTGAGAGCAATGGCCCCTGTACTCACCCTTATATTCTCAACACTGTGCTGGGCCACAAGGTGAGTGGCTCTCTATGCCACATGAATTTGAACTCTAGCCAGTAGCAATATGGATACATTGACAGTTTCTCAGCAAATTTTATAAAGGAAAATTCGAATGGTGTATTTAGAATTATGAGAGGAAATTAGAGATTTAAATTCCAATTAAGAAATTTAAGCACAAGTCTAGGTGAGAGATCACTGAAGGTCTGAACCAGACTGGGAATGTGAGAATGGAAAAAGTTTAATAATGTAGGTGTGAGTGGCTGAGCGAGAGAGATGTGAAGAATGACTAAGTGTGGAACTGTTTTTAAGGAGTGACTAAACATTTGAGTATGTGAGCTTATCAGGCCTAATATTTTGAACAAAGCCAAATGCTTGTAACTTTTCAGTTCCGCTATCGACTGAAAAAATACAAATCTTCACTTCACAGCCTCTTTCATATACCTGATTTGACTAAGGAGTCCAGCTAACCCCATTGCCTCCAAACTCCAAACAATCTTAGGCCAGCAAAACAAGTGACTTCTACTTAACTCCAGAATCCTACATGAAAAATGTATTGCCCTTTTTCTCTACTTCTGTCTGCATGGATGGAACTTTTACCCATGTTTTAATAAAGTTAAGGTTTTCCTATAGCCATTGATCTTCATAAATATTTTAAGTAAACAACCTATTTTCCTAATCTGAAAAATTTGCAATTGGGTAAAAGTATTTGCCCATTAAAAAAAAAACAAAAAAAAAAAACCCAAAATCAATATTTTTAGAATCAGCTAATTAAATATATTTTTATTTTATTATTTTAAAAAATATTTATTGTTGAAAGTATTACATAGGCCCTCCTTCCCTGCCCCTCCCCCCATTAACCTCTTCCAGCCTGTTCCCATCCTTCCACCCCACCAGCCTGCCCCAGGCCTTCAGCACCCCATTGTCTGTGTCCACGGGTTATGCATATATGCATACAAGTTTATTGGTTGATCTCTTTCCACCCACCCTCCCCTGCCTTTCCTCTGAGGTTCAACAGTCTGTTCATGTTTCTATGAGTCTAGATCTATTTTTGATAATCAGCTTATTTGGTTCATTAGATTCCACATATGAGTGAGATCATGAATGCTCTCCAGGTCCATTCATGCTGTTGCAAATGGTAAGAGTTCTTTCTTTCTTATTGCCACATAGTATTCCATTGTGTAAATGTGCCATAGTTTTTTGTCCACTCATCAGCTGATGGGTGCTTAGGCTGTTTCCAAATCTTAGCTATTGTAAATTATGCTGTTCTGAACATAGAGGTGCATATATTCTTTCTGATGAGTGTTTCAGATTTCTTACGATATATTCCTAGAAGTGGGATGACTGGGTCAAATGGGAGTTCTATTTTTAATTTTTTGAGGAAATTCGATACTGTTTTCCACAGTGACTTTGAGCATTTTTTCATATGTCTCTTGGTTTTCTCTATGTCCATTTTGGAGAAATGTCTATTTAGGTCCTTTGCCCATTTTTTAATTGGATTGTTTGTCTTCCTTTTGTTAAGTTGTATGAGTTCCCTACATATCACTGGCAAATATGTTCTCCCATGTAGTGGGCTCTCTTGTTATTTTGATGATGGTTTTTTGTGCTGTGCAGAAGCTTTTTATTTCCATGTGGTCCCATTTGCTTATTTTCTTCTTAATATCCATTGTCCTATGAGATATATCGGTAAACATATTGCTACTAGAAATATCTGAGATTTTGGTGCCTATGGTTTCTTCTAGGACTTTATGGTTTCACATCTTACATTTAAGTCTTTTATCCATTTTGAATTTATTCTTGTGTATGGTGAAAGTTGGTGGTCTAGTTAAATATATTTTTAAAAGTATGTAAAATATTTCAGATCACTTTAAAACTGATAGAATTATAAAAATACTTCAACTTTGCTACCTATTTCCAATGATGCTCTTCATATAATTTCACATTCTTATGTCACTACTATTGATCTTTTCTCCAAACCTTGATCAGGCATACTTCTGTGCACCCTTAGCCAGCATATTGCAATCTACATTTACATCGGAATAAATACTATTAGTTTGAGGTTATTGCTAACATAGTTGTAAGATTATGCATAAATTTTTACCTTCAAGTAAAACTTTTAATTATATTTTATGCACAATCACACAAATATAAAATTCATTTTCAAACCTGTAGAACAGTGATAAAGGGCAGAAGACTCTGTGTTGCTTATGACAAATTTCAAACCTTTTATTGGTGACTTAGTAAATACTATACAGGGAGACTATGAATAACAGCATTTGAGGCTGGCTACGCCATCAGGTCAGAGGGACATCTGTGCTCCCCTGTAATATTTTCCTGAAACTTTAAAAGACAAAGAAGAAAACTTGGGAAGCATGAGGCATTTACACCTCCAGATCTTGAGGAATAAAGAAGGAAATGGTCAGGGTACTGGCACCTTGTCCAGGCAGGCTGTCTTGGGACGGCTTGCAATGCTGGCTGGCTGAGAGTGGTGAGAGAAAGGGACCCTTGCTGTTAGCCCCTTTTGTCCTTGTTCCCCTCCCTCGCTAATATCACTAGGTCTGAAGCCTGAGAAAAGGTGTCCATCTTATTTCTCTTTCTCTCTCAAAACCCATTATGAAGTTACAATGGGGAAATGTTACTTAATGCCTGCTCTTTTGGTGAGTTAGCTTTTTTCATTTTCTTTTATTCCACAGTATTGTTGAGCTGTCACTCAGTAGGAGGTGCGATAACACTTATAAGTGCTTTTCCTGGGTCCATTTCCTAAAGCTCACAGTTTAACAAAAAGTCCATACATGAAAATTATGAGTTCACTTATTTAATCATCAAACACTTACTGACCATCTGTAATGGAAGTTGATTCCAGGACCTGGTGCACAGAAGCAGGGTGAGGCTGAACAAGAGCTGGGCCTTGTCTTAGCCTTGATGGGTTCCCCCTGAAAGCAGAGTCTGGCACAGAGTGGAGAAGACAGGCAGTGTATTTGGGTGATATGGAAGACATAAAATTGGAAAACTATTTAAAAATCAGATTTTGCTCTGTGGGTGTGTGTTTTTTTTTAATCCTCAACCTAGGATATGTTTTTTATTGATTTTAGAAAGAGAGTAAGAGAGGGGGACAGAGAGTGAAACACTGATTGGTTCCCTCTTGCACAGGCTCAGACCAGGGATGGAACCTGAAACCTAGGTATGCGCCCTGACTGGGAATCAAACCCACAACCCTTTGGTGCATGGGACAGTGTTCCAAACAACTGAGCCACTCGGCCAGGGCCAGATTTTGTTTTTCTTTTAGAATGATATATTAATGTGGTGGGCAGAATAATGCCCCCCTATTCCTACTCTTCCTCTCCCAATGCTTAAAGATGCCCACATCCTAATCCCTGAAACCCATGACTATGTTATGTTATGGGAAATAAGGTGCAGATGGAACTAAGGTTGCTAATTAGCTGACCTAGAGGTGGGGAGAGTACCCAGGATTATGCAGATGGGGCCAATGTAGTCACAAGGGTCCCTATAAGTGAGAGAGGAGACACGAGAGGCAGTGTTAGAGTAACGCTGCTTGAGAAAGACTCAACCAGTCATCACTGGCTTTTCAAGATGGAAAGGGTCTATGCAAAGGAATGTGGGCAGAATGAGGAAGCTGGAACAGACATAGAAATTGTTCTCCTATAGAATCCCCAGAAAGAAATGCAGCCCTGCCGACCACCATATTAACCCAGTGAGACCCATTTCAAACTTTTGGCCTCCAGAATGATAAGATAATACATTCCCATTGTTTTAGCCACGACATTTTTGGGAATTGTTTTAGCAACAATAGGTAATTAATATAATGAAGTTAAAAATCGTAAAAGAAAATTAAGTAGTCATAATGCTGAGAGAAATTAGAAAAGATTATAAGAATTGTGTTACCAAACTAAGAATTTAAAATTTGTTTGTGTAAAAACATAGTCCTTTCAACTACGTTTTTATCTCACAGAAATATGAGTATTATGTGTTGACTTGTGAAAACAGAAGGAACTCTAATAATTTAAAATGTAAGTAATGCTACTTAAAAAAAGAAACAGGAAGAACATAACACAGAGAAAGTTGGTCTAAAGGATCTTGGTAATTATCTACTTGTATATGTGTTCATGGATTCAGAGGTAGGTTATGAGATATGAACATAAGATAAAACTTTTAAGGGAAATATATATTTTATTCAATGAAAATGCAATACAACTGTTATAGGCCAATATACACTACATCGTTTGAATATTAGGCCATGTTTATTATTGAAATTTTAGTAGAGACTAAGTTAATGATGGATTCTAACTTCTAATTGAAAATATAGCTAAGATGTGGAACAGCTGTTTCATGTATAAGGAAAAAATAAAGGTGTTTTTTTGTTTTTTCCTTATATCTAATTCTCACTACCTAATTTGGCTACATAGTTATACCACGAGATACTCCATAACTCTTAATTAAACTTTACTAATTATACATTAAAGGAAAATGATTTATTTGCATTTGGAAAAAAAAAACAAAAGTTTTGTATAGTGTTAAAATAATTGAATATCAGTATTAAGTGTATGAAAGAGGCAAAGTACTTTTATTCATTTGTCTTGCATCTTTTAGAAATAAAATTCAACTTTCTTTTTCTTGTGTAAAACATAAAGACTCAGTCTAAGGAAATCTAAGTTTTCCATTTTAAGTGATTCACTATTCTAGTAGTTTAATATTTTGCTTAAAATATTTGTGCTCACCCTAGCCGGTTTGGCTCAGTAAATAGAGCATTGACCTACAGACAGAAGAGTCCTGGGTTCCATTCCGGTCAAGGGCATGTACCTTGGTTACAAGCTTAATCCCTTGCCTTGGTCAAACGTGTGCAGGAGGCAACCAATTGATGTGTCTCTCACATCAATGTTTCTCTCTCTCAGTCTCTCTCTCTCACTTCCACTCTCTCTAAAAATCAATAGGAAAATATCCTCAGGTGAGGATTAACAACAACAAAAAGTTTATGCTCTGCCTTCCACCAAGTGTAGGTTTAAAAAAAAAACCCACAAACTTATTCACCTGAACTTTAAGATGTAATAAACCAATTAAATGGATTGAAAACATCACACTTTCTTCCCTATATGCCTTTTTATTTTTAATGCAGAAACAGAAATTGTATGGATTTAGTTTGTTTTGGAATCCCACAAGTGTCAGTATTTTACTCTCCCCTATATATTTTTTTAAAATATTTTTTATTGGTTTCAGAGAGGAAGGAAGAGGAGGAGAGAGATAGAAACATCAATGATGAAAGAGAATCATTGATCAACTGCCTTCTGCATGCCCTACACTTGGGATCAAGCCTGCAACCCAGACATGTGCCCTGACTGGGAATCGAACCCTGACCTACTGGTTCATAGGTCGATGCTCAACCACTGAGCCATGCCGGCCAGGAACTCTCCCCTATCAACATAAAATACAATTTCAGTAGCTGAAGAAAAATTGGTCTCTGAGATTTGGTTAAAGATTATTTGTCTGGGAGCCCGTTGCTGAGGGAAGAAGTAACTAATACCAAACATATTTTTAGAACCAAATGCCAAATTGTTTGTGCTTAGTATCAACACACCAGGCTTATCCTGCAAAATGATTCCAAACCAAACACCACAAATCTTCAGGTTCTGGCTGCAGAATTCTAGTCACAGATAATAGGAAGTGAGAGGCAGCATCACTATTATGTGACAATCTTATTGTTCAGAATCAGGGTCCTTTGCTTTTATTATCATTTACCATTCTGGTTTTCTTCACATTTTAAGATGATTATTTCAATAATAAGATATATATATCTTTAAAAATTCTGAAAGTACTACAGATCTTGTAAAATAGATGTGGGGAAAAAGGAACTGAAAACATTATTTCCCTGTACTACTCCACTTTGGTGTCTGCTTTAAAAATTTTTCTGTCATTAACAATCTGGTGACAGTAGCTGTTACCAAGGGAACACTGGAACTCCACCCAGATAAAAACAAATCTTTAATCTTGACAATGAGTTTTTATGCCTCTGAGCTTAGATTTAGGGCTTAAAATTGATTAAGGTAGAACAGATTTGAAAATACACAACCATAAATATATATATGAAAAGAAGAAGAGAAGGGTTAAAGATAGCAAACTTCTAGATATTGACCAGTTAATAGATATGTGCTTATTGCTAAGCATTTTTATTCTTTTAGATAGGTAACTTTGTAAAACAATAGCTTCTTCATGCAAATATCAGGTATACTTTCAATAGACTGAGACACTTTATAAGGTCATTTTTGTAACCAGCTATTTGTTTTCATTATTTCTTTCCAAATCCCACTACCTAATATTTTGGTTTAAATCTTTCAGCAAATATTCAAATGTTTGTGACATCAATCTTACCCTGTGGAAATACTGATAATGACAAAAATGCATGCGTCAGACTATGATGAAATAGAATGCCAATTTTCCATGGAGGAAAAGAATCTACTTTTGTGCTTAAAATAATTCCTTTCATCTGTACTTTGAAATTTGCTCTTGTTTGATCATTTGTAAGCATCTTGGACATACCTAATTTATATACCTAATGGTAACGCATAGAGAAGTAGTGATAACTCAAAAGAGGATATCTACAAAGAATTAAATGAATTACAATAAATTCTAATCACTTTCAAAAAAGAGGAGTATCTAGCAAGAAATTTAGTTCTGTAAGCACTTCAAATGTTATGATTCTTACCCACATGGGCAATAATCTAAGTTATCTACGTAAAATGTTTGCCCCTTGGCTCTGTGCTCGCCAGCAGAAGGGGTAACAGGGCTCCTGAGTACAACCCCTGCTTGGTCATCTGCTGCTCTGACACTGGGGATAGTCTTAGATCAGCAGATCTTTCCTCCACATACTCATCTGTGGCTCATGGAGATTATAGGAGGCAGGGGATTTGCAATTGGGAGCAGCACCCCTTTCCTGTAAAGAATTAACACATTACCACGTTAGAGTGAGAAAGGCCATCGATATCTTCAAGACCAAGAGGGTCACATGAAGTGTAAAATCATAAATTTGTCTCCTGCCAGTGGCTAAGCACTTTACACTCAACCATGCAACAAAAGTTGCTCAAGCGAATACCTCCCTCCTCCATATTATTTTCATCCCTTGGAACCCCATCTGTTGCTACAGACAACTATGCTGTAAGGATGTCTTCGTGTGTGTGTTACCCCTACTCGACTTTGAGATCCTGGTTTAGGTCAGCGGTAGCATCTTATTCTTCGAGATTCTCCAGCACTTCCCCCTGTCTGGTCACAGGGAGATATTTGCTGAAGAGTTGAATAAAAATATGTACAAGGGACAGATTTAGCTTTGGTAAGGGAGATGTAACAAGGTAAAGAGTAGCTTTGGCAGGTAAATGTTCAGAGAAACCAATAATATCTCCTCATCTCTCACTTAGTTGCACTTAGATTTCTGCCATTGAACCAAACATATACCATAAGACTATTTCCATAGGCCCTTGAGTCTAACACCTAATAAGAAGATGTACTATGGATTTAATAATATTTTTTGAAGAGGTTGGAGAGACAGGCAGAGAGGTGAATAGGATATATTATATTAATTTTTTAAATTACCCCAATATCAAAAACAAAAAAATACGGAAAATTGTGGGTCATTGAATAAAAAACAAACAACGGAAAAACTACAGCACTTTAAACTACTGAGTTTACTATAACTTGATAGCTAATGATTACAATCACTGACCTATACTGAGTATTTAATATGTTCCATGTACTGGGTTAAGGCATTTACCTTCATTATCTCATTTAATCTTCACCATAAGCTAGGATGTAGGTATTTTGAGAAGTTAAATAACTTGCCTTTGATCAAAGACCTAGTAATTAGAATGCACAGATATGCTAGGCTCCAGAGCTCATGCCTTTAACCACTATACCCCCTACATTAGCTCCCAAATTTATTTCCAATCCAATTGTTTAAAGGCAAGTCATAAACTTAGTCACACCAATGTATCCACTTACTAAACTTTATCTCCAGTTGGTGGTTTTATCTTAGTTCATAGATTAATGAGCATGACATTTTTCACATTATATGACAAGGACTTATTTATTGATATGCAAGGGCATGGTTACAGATATATCTACTTCCTGTGCTTCTTCACAGTGGTGGAACATAACAAAAACTCAAACTTAATATGCAGATACCATGGGCCTGTGGTGTCTGAATAGTAATTAAGCACACCTACAACAGAGAGAGAAAGCATGTGAAATATTCCAATGAACAAAGGCCATTCAGTCACAGACTCTGGAAAACAAAAACCAAAAGACACTGAAAATTCCTCATGCAAATTTAAGAAGCCTTCTTTAACAAACTATGCGCTATAATTACTTAAAATACTGTTTGTCAAATATTTGATATTTTTTCCTGAGATTGATTTTGCCTGTTTCTGGTTAATAGGACATAGTATATTTTTATTTTTTATTTCATTATTTTTTAAATATATTTTATTGATTTTTTTACAGAGAGGAAAGGAGAGGGATAGAGAGTTAGAAACGTCGATGAGAGAGAAACATCGATTCAGCTGCCTCCTGCACACCCCCTAATTGGGATGTGCCCACAACCAAGGTACATGCCCTTGACCGGAATCAAACCTGGGACACTTCAGTCCACAGGCCGACGCTCTGTCCACTGAGCCAAACCGGTTAGGGCTATAGTGTATTTTTAATTAGCTTGGGTTTCTTAGGAGACATACAGTCAACATATTAAAACACCAGTCTCCGGGTTGGGTTGCCAGCATTAGTCTGCTTCCCATTTGCCACCTGTGCCATCGGGGGCAAGTCATTTTGCCTCTCTCCCAAATCTCTCAAATGGAGGACAGTAGGAATACCCACCTCAAATAAACAAGCTGTAATGTGTTTGGAAAAGTGCCTCATAGCACTCAATGAGTGTTGGATTGTATTGCCTCTCTAGAAATGGAGAGTGGAATTATATAAGTTAAGGCTCTAAAATCCATCTAAGTGACAGAAATGAAAAAATTACAGCTCTGGTTAAGAGAGTTTTTTGGAGTCTTCGCATGTGCTTTTAGTACAAGACAGTTCAATTCCAGCTTCAAAGGAGAAACCATATTTGAGTTCCTGCCTGGGGCTGCCAGGCTTTTTGCCTCTATCTTGAGATAAAGAAGCTTTCATGGGGAAGAGGGAGAGTCTGACCCACCCAGGCACCTAGCCAAGTGAAAGCAATTGTCTCCTCTAAACAGTCAAAATTCTTATAACTTGCACATATATTTTTTAAGTCAGGGAATTCTGTGTATAGTGGGTTTTTATGACATACACCTGCACTTCCTGGGGAATAAAATATCCGAAGCCAGGAACCAGAGTCAAAGCCACATCTTGGATCAGCATCTTGCCAAGTCAACTGTGTGTCACTTGCATAAAAGCCCTAACTGCTCCTCCCCTGGCTCCCGGCCTTCATTTACTGGTTATTCATGAAGCACCTGCCATGTGCCACCCTCTGTGCTGGTCCCTGCTTGATCTGCCTTTCCTTATATTGTCTTCTTCCGCTCCTCATACTCCTCAAACCATAAACGATGAGGTAAAAATATGAAAATCTTTTTCTTTTCATCAAAACCAGTTTTTAAACAAATGATATTTTTATTCAAAATAGTTTTATTCCTAATAAAACTACTATTAAAAATTTTGAGTGTACCATTCTAGAAATTTTTCTGTATTTGCACATTAACAATTATATGTAGGTACACAATTTTGGTTTTTTTCTTCCACTGCTATGTTGTTTTGTACTCTGGTTTAGGTCAGTGTGCTTCTTGCCTGGTCCCTGGTGTTGTCTGACCTACTTGAGCATTAGCCTAGGTGAGCATTATGTGACTCCAGGGTCCTCCTAACCTGGGCTAACCTGTATGCTATGAAGCATGGCTTGCCCAGGATTTCATAAGCAGATCTAAGGAAGATACATTTAAAGTTAGCTTTTCTGTTGAAGTAGTAGAGGTAAAGAGTTATCATACCTGTTTTATTTTTGCAAGTACATGTCTTGCATATCACATGATTTCAATTATATGGTATCGTGTGTGTGTGTGTGTACGTGTGTGTGTGTGTGTGTGTGTGTGTGTGTGTGTGTGTGAGTGTGTATGAGAGAGACTGGGTTATGGACCTCCTTAGGTTACAGAAAAATAGCCACAATAATTTGTCATCTAAATTGGGTCAGCTTCCATGGTTCTCTGAATGCTGCTTCAGTTCAAAGAGGAGTTTTACTTGGAAATATAAGAAACCATTTAAATCCCCCCCCCTTATTTTTTTACCAGAATTTTGTTGTAAAGAACATTATGTGAAACAAGTTTGTCAGTGACTAAGATATGCACCAATACCAGGCAACACGTAGCCCACCTGTTGAGTCACAGCCCAGTAGCCTCAGACTTCATTTTCTCTCCTATTTCTTTGAACCACATATGTGGCGTGACTGCGAAGTGGGAGTTCTATTGCTTGGGCAGCAGCCACAGGGAGGGCTGAGTTCAGGCTGAGAGGGACTGAGAGCAGGGCCAGAGCAAACCACCTTTCCAGGGCAGCCACTGTGATCGTCCTACATGTTGGAGATGCAGCAGTCAGCAGCCCCTCCCCCCATCCCTCCCTCCAATCAATCACTAGGGCCTACCTATAGATTTCACTTCCTAAATATTTTCTGATTCTGTCCCTCCTCCCAGTCTTAACATTAATGTCGTTCAGGGCCTCCTTCTCTCTATCCTCTTCTTCAGTTAGAGCTCTTTAATTCTTCATGTTCCCAGCTACACCTCTTCAGTGATTTCCTACCCAGTGTAAAATAAAGTCCAAACCTCTATTTAACACACACAGGTACTCTATGGCCTAGCTCTATTTTCTTCTGTAGACTAACTTTCTATAAGTTGACTTTCAATGAAAATGGACACCTAGGGCCATGAGTGCATGATAAATAAATTTTAGACTGAAGATCCCAAATGAAAAGACTATGCAATGAATGAAAGGCTCATAGAGATAACACAGGCAGCCTTATAGTATAGTATTTGAATGCCTAACCTGCTGTTAGACCATTTGCCAACTGTGAGACCTCAGGCAACATATGCCTCAGGTTCTTCTTATGTGAGATGAGAATAAAAGTTACCCCTACTTCATAAGATTTAAATAAAGTGTTTAGCATAATATACTTACTAAGGGTTAAAAAACTGTGTAGCATAACAATTACAAATTTAGTGGTGGTTACTTATTATAAGTGGAAGACTATGAACTTTATATCCATGTTTAATGTATTCAGATATATGGATATCCTCCTATATAATAAAATGGTAATATGCAAATTGACCCTAATAGTGGAACAACCAGAACAACCACTGGACCAGTCACTATGAGGTGTACTGACCACCTCTCAGTACCTTTCCCTGGCCAGCAGGCTCCAATCACTTGATGGCAAATGAGGAACAGGGGGGTGGATGGCAGGAATGCGGGCAGCGCCAGGCCAAGGCCCACGCCCCTCTGGTCACCCCACACACAAAGGTGGGGGCAGGGCCAGCGAGCGGGTGGGAACAGCTAACCTCTTGGTTCCTTCCCCCACCATCGGGCACTGATCATCCGATGGTGAAAGGGGAACCGGGGGTGGGTGGTGGTGGGGGTCAGGGCTGGCTGTGGGCAGATGGAGAAGATGGCCCTGATCGCAGGCCAGGCCTAGGGACCGTGCCCATGCATGAATTTCGTGCACCGAGCCTCTAGTCTACACTAATAAAAGAGTAAGATGCAAATTGACTGTACCTTTGTGACGCCCACCAACCAATCAGGAGTGAGTATGCAAATCAACCCAACAAAGATGGAGGGTTAATTTGTGTACGTATATGCTGAGTGGCTGGGGGCGTTCTGCACTGTCCCAGCTACTCCAGGCCTCTGGGCAGCATGGGAAGGCAGAAAGGCAGCTCTAGGTCGGAGTGAAAAGGCGGTTCCGGCCGCCGAAAGTGGTGCCGGCAGCCAGGGGAAGGAAAGCACATTCTTGCACAAATCTTCGTGCATCGGGCCTCTAATATATAATAAAACCCTAATATGCAAATCAACTGAACAGTGGAACAGCCAGTCACTATGATGTGCACTTACCACCAGGGGGCAGACACTCAATGCAGGAGCTGCCCCCTGGTGGTCAGTGCACTACAAAAGGGGGAGCACCACTCAGCCAGAAGCCAGGCTCATGGCTGGAGAGTGCAGCGGCTGTGGCAGGAGCCTCTCCCACCTCTGCTGCAGGTGGGTGGTAAGGAGTGAGGGGTTCAGATTGGGAGAGCCCTGGACTGTGAGAGGGATGTCTGACTGCTGGCTTAGGCCCGATCCCCATGGAGATTGGGCCTAAGCCAGCAGGTGGACATCCCCCGAGAGGTCCCGGACTATGAGAGTGCACAGGCCCGGCTGAGTGACCCCCCTGCCCCCAGTGCACGATTTTCGTGCACCGGTCCCCTAGTATACCTATAAAATAGAGGCTTATACTAGTAGAAAAATCAGGAAGCCTTGGCCACAGGATGATTAAAGATAGTAATGGAAGAATAAAAGAAGACTGCAGGAACTGATGTAGGGGAAAGATGGATCAAATAGCTAATCATAGTTTGTTTTGGGGGTTTTTTGGCCTCTTTTGCCAAAATGGAAATGAGAAATTTGGGGCTTAAAAATTAGGGCAATTGTACCATCTGGTTTCCACATAATTCTTATCCCTAAAAAAGAATCTATAATAAACCTATAGAAAAAGAGGCAGTCATGGGTAGCAATATATTTCTAATAATCTTTTAATTATTAAAATTATACCTAAGTTTCCAATATGAAAAATAGTTTGAAAATTTTTAAAAAGTGTTCCAATCTTGTCACCAATAACATAAGAATAAACCCTATTAAAAGATGAATCCCATCTCTTTAGAGATCAAGTACATGATTTATCAATGTCCAATCAAATCTTCAGCAAGTACATTTAAACTCATCATTTCAAAATGTTACTTAATGATGCCAATTAACAGTACAATGTCTCTGAGTACTACATAGCCTGAAAATGATCTGTGCAATTTGATTGTCAGTAAAACTAAGCCATGAGAAATGTCCATATTCTGTATGAATGTATGTAGAAATTGAATATCAATGAAATAATGTCTGTTGGGATTAAAAATAAGTGAGAATTTTATATATTTCCATTTCCTTTTTCCTCAAGGTTATGGATCTTGTTTAAGATAGCTCTGTATAGTAAGGTGTGTATAAATAACCTTTAACAAAGGTTAAAAGAAATAACATATTGGTTCCAGCATAGCTTTTAAAATAAATTAGTTTGTAGTTAGGCAGCTACTAGTATCCATAGCTTTAGTCCTTTTATCATTTTCCATTTGACTTTTCATAGTGGGGTTTTTAGGGTTGAATGTCTTTTGGTACCTTTAAGCTTTATTGAAAGACATATTTATATGTTTGGGTCTGCTGACTTTTATATATTTGTACAGGTTTCTTGTGAGAGTAGTACATATGATTTATATTGTATTAAATTTTGTACATTAATAAGCTTTTCCTATGGAAAGCAAATACTGGGTGGGGCAAAAGTAGGTTTACAGTTGTTCATTTGGAGAATATTACAATAATTAATAAATAATAATACAAAATTAAAATCTTCCACATTCACCTATAAACCTACTTTTGCCCACACTGCATCATTCTGAAGTTTCTTAAAAGACTAGTCAAAAGTAATATAGTTTTAAATATTGTACAACATATTTTAAAAGTGAGAGTATGGTAGCTCGTGTTCTGTAGTTTAAATTAGAAGCTATAGATAATACATGTATGACTCACCTTTCCTCAATGAATAGTAAGAAATTTAGTAGTGAAAATATAGCAATGCATTAACCCCCCATAATTCAGCTAACTTAGAGATTAACTCTAAACCCATTTTAAATTTAACAATATAACTTCTAATTCAAATTTTACTTATTTATTGAACATATATTAGTTAAGTTCCTATTAAATAAATATTTGTTGTGTGCCTACAATGTATGAGGTATTGTACTTAGTTGAAAGTTTACACTATTATGTAGGCTTATCCTTGAAATATTATTGAATACTAGTGCCCCGATACACGGATCCGTGCACATTGAAAGGTAATTAATTAGAAGGTGGCCAGTGGGACAGGACTGGGCGAGATGGGTTGGACACACCCTGGAGCCAACCTCCCGCGGTCCCTCCCTGGCCGGCCACACCTGGAGCTGCGTCTGCAGAGTGAGTGGGGTCCCTCTGGCAGGTGGGATTCCTTGGCCTGGCCTGCCGGGACCCGGCCGAAACTGGCTCTCTGACATCCCCCTATTGGTCCTGGATTGTGAGAGGGTGGTTCTTGGGTGATGCACCCCAGAATCAGGCTCCCTCCTCTCTGGTTCCGGTGTGTCACCCTAGAACCTCCGCTGCCAATATCACAGTTCGGCAGCTCCTGTGCTGAGCATCTGCCCCCTGTTGATCATTGCACATCATAGCTACCAGTCGAATGGTCAGATGGTCGCTTAGGCTTTTATATACTCTATAGATACTAAGAAGAAAAAGAAAAGGTCTGAAGTAAGACTGAGGGTTAATTCATTTTTAAAAATGACATTTGAGTCCTGGCCAGTTGTTCAGTGGTTAGTGTTGGCTTGTGCACTGAAGGGTCATGGGTTCGATTCCCAGTCAAGGGCATGTACCTGGGCAGCAGGTTTGATCCTCAGCCCCAATCCCCAGCCCCAGTTCATGTGGGAAGCAACCAATCAATGTGTCTCTCTCACATCAAAGTTTCTCTCCCTCTCTCTCTGTCCCCCCCTCCCTCCCTTCAGCTCTCTCTAAGGATCAATGGAAAAAATATCCTAGGGTGAGGATTTAATAAAAGACATTTGAGGACTTTTTTATGCAAAACATGAAGTTACCATCTTTATTAAGAATAGATATTTCAGAAATAGGATGTGAAACTCAAGATCCAATAAAGGTCATTGAACAGCAGCTAGCTGCACTGATGACACTGTTCCATGATCGCCGAGCAATGTTGCATCCTAGCTGCATGCTTCAAATTTCATGATGGTTGATTCCTTCTATTCTCATTAGTGATTATCTGAGCTTTGGGATTTCCCATAGTACCTGGGGTATAAAGGCCTATTTATTTATTTAACTGGGAAAAAAGTAACAAGTATTCAAGAAATACAATTGGCTTTGTCACTTTATTGTAGCAAAAAAAAAAATGTATGTTTGAGACTATATAATTGCTTTTTAGCCCGAAAATACCTCATGCCAAGTTTTATATATTTTCAAGTTGAGAAAGGAATGGAACTTATATTTTAACCAATGTCATCTGTTTTCTCACAAAAGCTCCCTGATGAATGAGTGCATTGTAAACATAGTAGATATATAATTATAGGCTTTCTTGACCCAGTTGCTAAATAGTGAATGTCATTTTAGGAGTGCCTCCAAAACTTGTTCTTTTGCTGCAAACAATATCTAGACACACATCTAGTCTGCTTTCCACTCTCTTTCCTAGCTACTGTGACCACACTGTTTCAGCCAGCACTTCTGGTCCTCTGTTCTATAACTCGTACCAACTGGACCTGAGGGTAGTAACTGGTTGTGCCTACACATGTTCATGGCACCTGTCAATTATTATGGCTTTGTGAGGAAAGACAAAAATTCTAGGTAAAGTGCCATGAGGAAGAATAACCCACAAGACACCCAACTGACCCATTCATTTGCCCCCTCTTCTAAACCCTCTCCTAAAACTGGCACGGGTCAAAGGCCAGTTTAAAGAGCTGCTGGTTCTTGACAAACCACTATCTTTCTTTGCATAAAGGCTCTTAAATGTTTTCTGCCTAATGCACCTAGATTATTATGTACATGTCTTATTTAACACAGTAAATATAGTTATCCCAGAACATTAGCAAATAAATATGGATAAAATGGTAAATTAAATGGGAAATATGTGGAACTGTAAATATGCATCTATAGAAATATCCCATTAATAGAAGAGAGGGTCTATGTCATAAATAAAATCATTTTTTTAAAAGAATGATTTTGTTCACCGGTCTAGAAACGTGAATAAAGGAGAATGTAATGTAGATTGTTCCCTCTGTGTGGATATAACCTTTGTATTTTTCTTCTCATAAAAAAAAAATGCTGAAGTAAGTGACCTGATTTTTTTCTATAAATGTTTCTGAATGGATTCCTCAAAAGAAGAATTATTGATGAGCTTTACTTACTGTAGGAGAACATCTAGAGTCCTGGTGAGGTCAGCATTATTTATTTCCAGGGGCCTTAAATGAGGGAGCCATTCCCAGTGTAAATTCCTCCAAATTCCCAATGTTGACTTGTAGGCAGAAATGCTGATGTCGCCTGGTGAAGTCTTTGCCCACTGGTTTGTGAGTACACAAGCACAGTTAGAGAGGTGGGTAACATATGTCTAAAAATTCTGTTACAGGGATGTTCACATCTGGCGTCAAACAGATTCGTGCACTGGAGCATGTCTGTTTTTCATCACACATCTGTTTCATGCATTGGCCCCTTATTTCTGAATCCACTTGGGATTCTGGTGGCTAGAGAAGATTCTTTGCCTGGGATAACATTTTGTCCTCTCATACAGTGTTACTAGTAGTGCACGGAACAGCATTGAACAGTGGTCATTTTCCAGGGCTTCCCAGACATCTCTTTCATCATCCTCTCTGAATGTTTTCAAGATCATTCTTAAAGAATAGCCAAAGACCATCCTCCAGGGTGCGACTCACATAGACAAATTTAAAAGCAGCTTTAATTGAAGGTCACTGTATAGTTCTCAGATAATGTTAATCAGATTGAAAACAAACCTGCCACTGCATAGAACTCAAAACACCACAGCCATTTGCCAAAGGAGATCTTTTTAAATGGGAGTGCTGGCAGAGAAGATGAATGTTCTGTCACGCTTGAGAGAATCCGGGTCCCTGAAGATTTATAGGCATGCTTAGCTATTATCAAACCATCTCTTCATAGATGACTTAGTAAATGTTTGTTTTTGCATCAGATAATGGCTTACAAGTTAATATCTTCTAGCTCCTTGTTACACACACACACACACACACACACACACACACACACACACACACACACACCTTCTTCCCAAACAGTTTATAAAGTGGAAAAAGGGATTTTGATTTCTGACTGTGAAATTCGTAATATCACACAGGCCACCTGCTCATCATCTGCTAGTCACATTGGCAGAGTTTACAGTTTCAAAGACACTACAAACAGTGCATATATTAGAAAACTAGCAGTTTTATGAAACAAGTTTTATTGTAACTTTTAAATCATCTAATTTATTTTTACTTCATGTTTTATGATATTTGATAAAAGAATTGGCCAATTCAATTTGAACTCAACTCTTTAGGGGTTTGCTATGATAGGTATTCTAATACCTAAATTTCAAATCTTCCTTTTCTCTCATAAACATGTTTTACTGGAAGTATTATGGTCATCTCTAACAAATTCCATGTCATATTCATTACATTAAAACTTTGTTTTAAAGGCTATTTCAAGCCAACTGTCAGTTGTGAGTTAAGCTCACATAACAGCCCTGGCCGGTTTTTCTCGGTGGTTAGAGCTTCAGCCTGAGGACAATAGGGTCGAGGGTTTGATTCCCGGTCAAGGGCACATACCTCAGTTGCAGGCTGGATGCCTGGCCTGGGGTGAAAATGAGAGGCAACCAATACATGTGTCTCTCTCATATCATGTTTTTCTCTCTCTCTTCCGCTCCTGCTTCCTCCTCTCCATTTTCTCTAAAATAAAAATCAATGGGCAAAAATATCCTTGAGTAAGGATTTAAAAAACAAAAGAGGTTGGAACAATAAATTCCAACCTCTCAAAACACACATGTTTTCACTTAAAGATAACATTGTTCTTTCCTGATATATTGCATTATGCATGTATTCTTTATAATCATATAATGTTTACAAACCATTTCTGCATCCATCTTTGAAATAAATATCTATATTTTAATCTTTTAATCTTTCTCATTCCATAAAAAATGTCCTGTGTAGAGATATTGCTGCGCGTGTGTATACTTGTGTTCAAGAGACTAGGGGTGAAGAGAAGTAATAAACCAACCATCAGTGTCAATATGTGTGAAATATTTAAGGACTATAGACTGAAATGGTTTCAACAAGAAACAGTTGTCCCTCAGTATCTGTGAGTGTTTCCAGTACCCCAGCAGGTACCAAAATCCACAGATGCTCAAGTCACTTATATACTAGTAAAACAGCATGGTATTTGCATATATAACCTATGCACATCCTGCTGTATACTTCAAATCATCTCTAGATGACTTACAATATTTAATACCATGCAAATGCTATGTAAATAGTTGTTATACTTTATTATTTAGGGAATAATGACAAAAAGGAAGAATTCTGTACATATTCAGTGCAAACATAACCATAATAGGCCATAACTACATAGTACACATCAGCAACAACATAACTTTTTCTTTTGTTATTTGGATTCTTTGCATTTTTAACATAAGTGCAGCAATGAATTATCTACAAAAACTTCCCCCACATGTTTAATTTTATTTTCCTAACTAGAGGCCCAGTGTATAAATTCGTGCACCAGTGGGGTCCCTCGGCCTGGCCTGCAGGATTGGGCCAAAACCAGCTCTCTGACATCCCACCAGGGGTCCCGGATTGCAAGAGGGCACAGGCCAGCCCGGGGGACCCCACAGTGCACGATTGGGGCCGGCGAAGGATGCAGGAGGTTGGCCAGCTGGGGAGGGACTGTGGGAGGGCTCCAGGGCGTGTCTGGCCCATCTCACTCAATTCCAATTAGCTGGACCCCAGCAGCAAGCTAACCTACCAGTCGGAGCATCTGCCCCCTGGTGGTCAGTGGACATCATAGCGACTAGTTGACTGGCCGACTATCCGCCCCTTGGTGGTGGTCCATGCATGTCATAGCCAGCAGTTGAGCAGCCTTAGCATATCATTAGCATATTATGCTTTGATTGGTTGAACAGATGGTCAGACAACAGGACACTTAGCATATTAGGCTTTTATTACAGAGGATTAGAGGTTCAGCTGATCTTAGCATAGATCTAACTACACATTGTCAAATAACTTTACAATGAATAAGAAATACTGTTTCACTGAATCTTGGCCTTGGTCACATCTTGAACAACTGATATGCAAGTAATAGAAGTTAGGATGATTTATTTGACATTACTAAGGAATGAGATTTTTCACATATGCGCATTTTTAAAAAGATAACCAACACATTGTCAACACAAAGGTTTAGAATTGTAATCTTTCTGAATATTTTTGCTATTGGTTGATTCCATGGATGCAGACCTACAGAAACAGATGGCTGACTATATATTTTCCCAGTCCAGAGTGCCTTAGCCTCAAGATGAAAGTATGTTTCTGGTATTATACACCTGAATTTATTGAATGACTACCTGGGTCTCTTTATTATATACATAGATTTTATATTTTTGGTCATCATTGTAAATGGTGCCTAAAAGGTATTTGTGAAATACATGACTAGCAAAAAGAATAAATGTCTATACCAGTTATTTTCAACCTTTTTCATCTCATGGCACATATAAACTAATTACTAAAATTCTGCAGCACACAAAAAAATATTATTTTGCCAATCTAACAAAAAATAGGTATAATTTTGATTCATTCACACTGGATGGCTGTTGTTGTGTTGGCTGTAATCATTTTTTTATTTGACAACCTGAGGGAAAACATGTCAGTGCCTCTGACTAAATAGTCAGATATTGCATGTTTTAAAAAATCTTATAGTACACCGGTTGAAAAAATAAATCACTGGTCCATACTAAATCACCCTTTATTTGGGTATAATCCACTACTTTGAATTGCTAATAGCCCCTAAGGATAATTACCACAATTATTTGAATAAAGTATTATGTTAATTATTAGAACATTAGGCAATTTATAAGTTCACATAATGCATAAAATTTCTATTTCACATTACTGCTGTTTAGGTTATCAGATACTGATTTATTTAATGATTCTTTTCAATTATTTCTCTTACATGTTTGCTTACCCATTTGCTGAAGTCAAGATAAAACAATCAAAAAGGAGGAGGGTATTCAAAATTCCAAACAACTACACTTAAAACAAACAAACAAAATGCATCATTTGTAAATTTATTTATTTTTATATTGTATGTCATCTATGGCTCTTACAATGAAATGTATTATTTTTATAATATGCATTTAGAGTTGAATAGTTTAAAAATATAGTTGGTTTTAATTTGCCTTTGAAAATATTCAATTAAAAGTAGGGTCAAGCTGAAATCGGTTTGGCTCAGTGGATAGAGCATCAGCCTTCGGACTGAAGGGTCCCAGGTTCGATTCCGGTCAAGGGCATGTACATTGGTTGCGGGTACATCCCCGGTGAGGGGTGTACAGGAGGCAGCTGGTCGATGTTCCTCTCTCATTGATGTTTCTAGCTCTCTATCCCTCTCCCTTCCTCTCTGTAAAAAATCAATAAAATATATTAAAAAAAAAAAAAGTAGGGTCAAACTCTGCCTTCCACATTTATGTCCAAATGTTTATTTTAGCAATTTTTCTGGCTCCCTAGAAATTTATATACCATTTAATTATTTAATATAAGGGATATGTGGCAAAGGACATCTTTAAATTTTTCCTGAACTCTAGAGATATGTTTGCTTCTTTTCTATAGCATTGTGTCAGGTGATCGGAAAGATGTATCTTTTCTTAAGTCTCACAGAGCATTTAGGAGAATATTTAAGTTTAAATTCTTTATTTTCAGGACAAATTTACATTTTATGCTTTGAGGTCATATTTCTATTTATGATTTCAAACTATTGAGAAAGTAATATTTTTTCTACTTATATCTATATATATAAAGAGGTAATATGCTAATTGGTCCTAACGGTGTCCCACCGGTCAACAGGCTGCGCACGCACAGGAGCTGGTGGATGGGGATGGGGGCGGGGACTTCCGCCCCCAGTGGAGGCGTGTGCAGGCCTGCCCAGCACTAATGTCCTGCAGCCTAGGAGGCGGAAGCCGCTCCCAATGGAGGCACGTACAGACCGGAGCCGGTGGGCAGGGACACAGACAGGGGGACCTGCCCAAGCTGCCACAGCGTGGCTTAAGCAGGCCCGGAGCGGACACAGACATTTTTTCATGGTGAAGGGACTGGAGTCCATGTTCATGAAAACACCTTGGTGGCTGCAGCAGCTGGCAGTGGCAGCAGCAACAGCAGGGTGATGGGGGTGGTGCCTTCCCCTGATCAGCCCAGTCGCCTCCCACAGAGGGAGACCAGACTGCAGCTTAGGCCTGCTCCCTGGCGGGGGTGAGGGGTGGGGAGTGGGCCTAAGCCATCAGTAGGACATCCCCTGAGGGCTCCTGGACTGTGAGAGGGGCCAGGCTGGGCTGAGGAACCCCACACACACACCCAGTGCACAAATTTCATGCACTGGGCCTTAGTATTTAATAATTTAAATTTATTAAAAGTGTATTTACAGGGAACTCTTCCCCCTCCCCACCTGAGAGTCAGTTCAGAGACTCTTCCCCCTCCCTACGTGGGAGTTTGTACTTGTTCTTCAATAAATCTCCATCTTTGCTATACCAAAAAAAAAAAAAAAAAAAGAGTGTGTTTACACTTTTCCCATGCTAACAATCATAAAAAAATTTACCCTTTGGTCATATAGAATACATTTTGTGCAGGTTCATTCATATATTTGCCTTACTTAGTAGCACTGATGAAACGAAAATAGGTTGACAAATATATGCTGAGATTATTTTCTACTTACATCTCATGATAATTATATTGAATACAATATAATTGTGTTCAGAATCTTCTACATTAATTTCTCTTTCATGTGTGTATCTGTGCCTTTTCTTTTCAAAATAAAAAGGTGACTTTTTAGTTCCACTGAATAATTTTTAACATGATGAAATGGATGAGTGGACCTTACTAGTCTAAATCCCCCACTGCTATGCAATATGGCCACAATAGCGAGTTTACATACTGGTCTCTTACGTGTTTGATTCAGTGCTGTAAATGCTTTAATAATTTTCTTGGACTATGAAAATGGAGCTGTCCACAGATGATGCTTCTTCCTTTGAGTCTCATTAGTATCACCATTACAAGTTAATTAATAAGACCTTAGATATTAAATTAGCACTTTAAGAAACCTTACATAGTCTTGATATTTTGATTCTGTGTGTAAATAAAAACAGTTGGAGAAATGAAAATCTTGATCATGTGCAGGAATACCCACAAATATAAAATACATTTTTAAAATTTAAAAACATTTACTGTTTTTTAAAAACATGTTGATATGAGTTAAATATAAAATATCATTCGCTTTAATTATTTTCATATTAAAAAGTATTTGCCAACATGTTTAAATGGTGATCCTAGTGATTAAAATAGTTATCTGCCTTTTATATCTCAGTTAAAAATAATCTATAATTTCAGTTAAGAACATACAGTTTCTTCATTGACTGAGGTGTTGTTTCAAGTAGGCAAATTCGTTAAAAAAACCAAACATTGTTCCCACGCTTTGTTCAATTTCCATATGGCTGATTTGTGTCATATTGTAAAAAAATTTAATCACTAGCCACGAACTTTCCCATATTCACTTTCCTTTCAAATGCATCCTAAGAACCATAGAGGAATGGGAGAGAGATAAGATGGCCTGTGACAGTTCATCAACATCACAAGGGAAAAACTGATATGAAAGCACATGTTGTATTAGCAGCATCATATGCATGCGAGAGCATATTCATAGTGTCAATTCAGTTGTAATTTCTCACGGTTGAGAGTCAAATGAAATGCTTAAATGTGTTTGCGTCATTGGCATTAGGGACTAATTATAGCTAGATTTAATGGCTGTGCTAAAATAAAGCTAGTTAGAAAACAGATTTAGTTCCCTGATGATACCAAGTCTGACTGATGACTCACCTTAAATTTGGGGAACAACATTTTGCCCTCACTTCTTTGTCTATTTGACAGCTTGCCACTATCCAATAAGTAGATACCAGGAAAGGGAAAAGCACTACCTGGGTGCATGACAAGACACTGGGATGGGTTCGTGGCTTTTGATCATTCCTAGATGCTGCCATCTGGTTCAATATAGAGACAGGTCTGTAACTGGTGAGAATCACTCACTGTTACCATCCCAGGGGTCATTACTTAACCTGAGTATCTTCACACCTGCCAGCCCGAGAATAAACATGATTCCCTTCCATTGCAGAACTCCGGCTGCAGGGCCTAAGCCTCCCTCGGTCTCCCAGTGATGTACTGCCGTCTCCAGGGGTATCTCACATGTGCTCAAGAACAAGTCTGCTCATTTTCATCTGCTTCCTTTTTGAAATCTGCTGCCCTCGAATTACTAAGGGAGGCATCATGCCACCGCCACCCTTGCCAGTGACCTTCTTGTGCCCTAAGTACTTCACTTACCTCAGTCAAAACAGTGCCTTCAACATAGGCTGCAGTTCTCTCTCTCCCTCTTTCCCCCTCCCCGCTTAAGATCCTAGAGCCAAAATGGAGAACAGGCACTATTTTCCCTCTCACACCTCTATTCCAGGACTTCATTCTCCTGAGACAACCTCCCTCTCATTTTATTGCCAAGCAATGCATCATAAAATAGATGCAGAGAGTATGTAATGAGAACAAAAATCCACTAGACAGTTAGATTCAGTCAGGCTGTCCAATATATGGAAGTTAATACAGGAAGGTCAAATTGAGATTAGAAGGGTGAGAAGGGGCCATCCTTGTAAGGAGAGAGGGCATTTGGGGAATGAGGTGATTAGAATGCAGAGCAGAAGCAACCAAAGCAGAACAAGATCACCTGTGAAGGCCTGGAGGATGAGAGAATCTGGTGTTTTTGATGGCATGGAAGTGGTCAGAGTAGCTAGAATATAGGGAGTGAGAGAGAGCAAGGGAGAGGCGGAGGCTGTAGATGCAGACAAACTATTCCAGGTCTTTTCTATAATTTATATTCCAGATTATAAATTATAGAAAGATGTTTGGATTTTATGTGTAAGCTTGTAGGACAGCATTGAAGTTTTATATGATGAGGATTATTAACATTTCCCTATTTGCTTTTTATGGTTAGTAACCAAAAATATGTAAGAAACAATCCCTCTCCCACTCCCCCAAAAAGAGCAACAATAGAACCAAGGTGATGATTTTCGTCACAAAATGTCTCTATATCCATTTTCACAATGTAAACCATTTATTATTTTAAATTTTATTACAAATGTGAGTATGCATGAGTTTATGAATATCAAAGTTTATTAGGGAATATTGCTTAACAGAGTGTTTATTGCATGAACACAATGCACTATTGGGAAACATCTCAATACCTTTTGAGATAATGCATGCATATTTTTAATCTTCCTGCAATGCTATGAGAAGAAATTGCCAGAAAATGTCCATGAAACATTTTGAGTTTCTTTGAAGAAAGTAACTCTATAAACACAAAGATTGTAACTGGTAGGTCTTGACAGCTTCCAAAATCGTCTCTCAAAAGTTAATGTATATTTACTTACTAAAATGGGCTTAGATTCAGCCACGTTCTGAAAAATATTTGCTGTCATAGATTTCTACAAAAAAACAACAAGATATTTTTAATTTAAATAGTCAGGTCCATCCCGGAGTAAAGAGATTTTAAATCTGACTGTATTTTGTTTTGAAAAAATATTATATTAACTGTTATATAAAATGATTCATAATACATGTAAAAAAATTCATTCTATTTGTGCCTTTATGTGTCTGCCTGTAGCATCACAACCACCAATCTATCCTCAGATTCCCAGAGCATACTATAATACTAGATGTTTTAGGTTCAATTTTTATTTTGTGTAAGCCTCTTATGGTAATATGATTTCCACAAATACAGTAGACACTGGGTACAGAATTTCATAGTTTTGTTCATACTTTTTAAAAGTGTTTATTCAGACTGTTAACCTCATATACCAATCTCTTTTGGCTTTAAACAATCAAACCCAATACTTTTTTCTTCTCTGAGTATCTCCCTCCCCTTCCATCAGTTTTTATATTTATTCACAAAGGACTAGTCTAACATCGGATGCTATTGTCTGTGTTTCTTCCTGGAACCATTGTTAATTAATCTCTTTGGGTTTGTATGTACACTGGGGAAGGGGAGGGAGAAAGTGAGTAGTTGTCTGGGGAGTTAACCTCATCTCTGTAGAAGAGTGGACAGATGTTCTACATGAAAACCTTTTGAAAAGGAAATGAAGCAGCCACTTCCCCAGGGCTTCCTCAGAGGTCAGACTCCCTTATTGCTTCAGATCCCCTGGCCTTTGTCTTTCCAAGGCCACTTATTGGATGGGTAGCGGTTGTTTGTTCATGTTTTGGCACGCTGTCCTGTACTCTTCAGAAAAGATGCTTGTTCAGATACATGCCTTCTCCCAAACCGCCAAAGAACGGAATGTACTCCAAATAAAAAGGGAAATGAAGAGACAATATAGTTTATAAAAATAATTAACAGCAACACCCCATGGGACGTGTGTTTCAAAAAATCCACCTCATCTTCTTGTTGAATGTGCTGTTTAGGAGTCATTATATAGAGTGTGGCTTAGAGGGCTGGAAAATAGTTTTTACTTTTTCATGTGTTTACCTTTAAGATTTACTCCCTAATTTATGTAACAGATTATACTACTTAGGAAGACTAAAACCATGAGCCTAAAATAAATTCTGTGTTTTTTAATAATCTAAAATTGTATGGAATGTTAAAACTAAGAGAGGAAATATAATTCAACAATGCTTCAGTTGAACCTAGCAACTGGTTTTTCTATAGTGTGTTAAAGTATAGTTTTCAAAACATAAACACTTATGACTTTCACACAAAAATAAAATGACCATATGTCAAATATTTTATTCACCTAATTAATATGAAAATCAGTAAGTTGGTAAGACTGGTTCAAAGGAGAACTTTAGGAATAAAGATTTATAGAAGCAGTGAATCAAAGGAATTCTGAAATTAATTGGCTAATAGATAGAAAACTGACTAACATTTTACTAGCCAGTAACCTTTGGAATTACCTTTAATACTGGACAGAAGTCTACAATTCAACATATTACTTCAAGGTGTTTGGGCGCCAATCAAAAAAAATATCTAACTCAGCCCTGGCCAGGAGCTCCATTGGCTAGTGCATCCTCCTGATACGATAAGGCAGGTTTGATCTCTGGTCAGGGCACATACAAGAATCAACTATAGATGCCTAAATAAGTGGAACAACAAATCAATGTCTGTCTGTCTCTCTCTCTCTCTCTCTCTCTCTCTCTCTCTCTCTCTCCCCCTCTCCTCCCTCTCCTCTCTCTGTCTCCCTTCCTCTCCCTTTCCCCCTCTCTCCCTTCTTCTCTCTCTAAAATCAATCAATAAAATAAATTTTAATAAATTTTCTCCTAGATAATTTAATAATCATTGGGTGAGCACGTTAAAAGTAATTGGTAGTAATCTTCTTTATTACTAAGTTGTTAATAATTTTTGTCATGAGTGTTATAAAATTTTAAATTGATGACAATGGAGACATCACATAGGCCCCCAAAACCACCTCCAAGAAAGCACTCTAGTCTATTATGTATGTGTGGGTGCATGTGTATATATATATATATATATTTACATGCAATATATATTAACCTAACAAAACATACTGAGAGACTGTTATGAACTGATTTTAGAGAAAGTGGTATGCTCTAGAGAGAGAGAGAGAAAGAGAATGGAAGAAGAATCAGTATTATAACGATTGCTTGCATTGTAGTCAATCATTTTTCTTTTTTTAAATCCTTTATAGATGTCAGTTAGAAGATACTAGTTTCTGGGAAAAGTGGCAAGGTTTAAAGCCAAATTCAGAGGGAACGAGAGACTTATGAATAGATGTTAAAAGGAAAAAGGTTTCTTCAAAATTTCTTGTACTTGTCTTTTAATCATGCAGTTATAAAAGTTCCACGTAACTGATACACTTCAAATGTACTACTAAAATACACAGGGATAGAGACTATTACTGAATCCACTAAAATTGTAATGTTTTTAGAATGCAGAAATATTTTCTCATTTACCTGGAATTCCAACCAATGGTAGTGAGCACTGGCTGACATTTTCAACATAAATAGCACCATGGGGCGTGCATATGTGCCTGCACTGGTGCCCAGGTGTCCACACACCCAGAGATGCTTTAAGAGGCCATGTGGCTGGTAGTTCAAAGCATAGCTTCTTTGGACCAAGTTTCCTGGTTCCATTCCTACAAGCTGAGAGAATCTGAGTAAATTAGTCATGTCTGTAGATTTGATCTTATCCTAGTACCTGTCTCATAAGGTTATAGTAAGCCCCCAAAGAGTATCTAAAAAGTAGTAAATATTTGCCTTGTCGGTGTGGCTTAGAGTTGAGGATTGACCCAAGAACCAGGAGGTCACTGGTTCAATTTCCAGTCAGGGCACATGCCTGCATTTCAGGCTCAATTCCCAGTGGGAGATGTGCAGAAGGCAGCCTACTGATGCTCTCTCGATGTTTCTCTCTCTATATCCTTCTCCTTTCCTCTCTCTTTAAAAATCAATAAAAACATATTTTTAAAAAGTAGTAAATCTTCAAAAAATATTAACTACCATTGTTATCTAACCTATGACTTCACTTTATAATCAAGATACTTTCAATTTAATTATTGTTTATACTCATTTATATTTTTGTAGTTCTGAAAGATTGCTCTATTTAATTACTTAAGTTCAGTGCATTCCTTCTTTATCCAGATTTCTAAGTTGCTGGGAGAGTCCCATAGATAACTCGGGGAATAGGACATGGGCCAAATGGCATGGGATTTAGGAGCTTCTTTTGAAAGGAAATAAGGGCTAGGGGTGGCGGTCACTGTCACAGTCTTTGATGATAGTGTCACAGTGATCAGGGTTTTTCTAGAATGTGTGCTTTCACAAAAGTTGATTACCTTTTTATATTTCCCAGAGAAGAGTCTTTGTTTTGTTTTGTTTTGATCAGAAAAAGGAGACTTACCAGTTAATGCTTATATAAATTTCACAATAACAGATAGAAAAAAATAATAATCACTTATAATCTTTACAAATCACCCAATGAAAAATTTAAAAATTCAAATTCCTGTTGTTTCAACCCCAAATATTCTAAATAAGCAGTTAAGGGACAGAGCCTGGGGATCTGCATTTACAACGAGTAGCTCGGGTGAGGCACATGCATATTATTCTTAATGTTCTATAGTTAGTTATACAGAAAAGACAGATAAACAGAACTTCAATATCAGACATTTTTACCTATTATATATCAAGTTGTGATATCTTTATGGGCAACAGTATTTCTTCTTATTTGGTTCTGAATCCTAATTTCTGCTATAAGTCACTGAGGGATTCCTATTTAATAACAACTCAATTGAGTCTAGTTTTTAGTAAATTTTTATTGTCTCTTTTT
This sequence comes from Cnephaeus nilssonii, assembly GCF_951640355.1. NCBI lineage: Eukaryota > Metazoa > Chordata > Mammalia > Chiroptera > Vespertilionidae > Cnephaeus > Cnephaeus nilssonii. The sequence goes on from NC_137072.1 coordinate 59,399,658, forward strand.
TTCCACTGGTATCTTGTATACATTTATTCATTCTTTTTTTAAAAACTTGGCATTATTTAAAGTACCAGGCAAAGAACTCTAGAGATAAAGATGGATATGTCACCCCTCTTGTTAGGAACTCACAACCTAATAGAGGACATTCACCTACACTAGTGATCTAAAAAAAATGGCCATTTATGCTGAACTAGATCCATGGGGTGAGTTTAGGGGAGCACATAGGAGAGAGATTAGCTCTGATGGAGGATATCATGAACTCAATACACAAGTGGTAGTCATTCAATGAGTGCTTATAAAGCACTGACTAGGTGTGTGCATTCTTCTAATATCTAAGGATTGAATGATGAGGAAGACCTTAGGTTAGTCATCATGTGATTTTGACTTTATAGGATCCTCTCAAATCCCTTCTCTTCTAGTGGATATGTGAGTTGGCCTTAGAAAATGGTAATCAAGGAAATTGGTGAAAAAACTGAAGCAGTTCTTATCACTCAGTTTTCTTGCGTTTGCTTATTTTAACACAGCACGATGTAACAAGACACCTTCCAGAGTCTAGGAGTGTATATATGTTGTTTGGCATTCCTGTAACCAGGAGCCTGGTTCTCCCAACATCAATGATGAGGCACCTGTAGGTAGATGTATACTGCTCTCAGGCTAATCAGTTACTGTTTGCTTCTTGTCTCCCTGCTTTCACACCTTTGAGTGTGATATAGTGTAAATATAACTTTAGCATCTTCATTGCAAACACTTGATTCCATATTTCTTTACTAGCTCAATTGAAATCAGGTAAGTATCTTACAGGTTATGAACTATGTACAAAATCCTTAATGGCCTCCTTTTAAAAAATGTACAGAAATAAGTTCTAGGCATATTTCAGAGACCTATTTGAGAATATCTGTATATCAGAAAATTTGGCTAAGAAGCAACCTTATTATATACATATATATATATATATATATATATATATATATATATATATATATATATACTAGAGACTCGGTGCACAAAATTCGTGCAAGGGTAGGGTCCCTAGACCTGGCCGGCGATCAGGGCCGCTCTGTAGGGAGACCAGCGGGGCAATTGGGAGGCCCCTGCTGGCACCCACCTTGGCTGGCCTGGGGCCTGCAGGCTGGGGGCAGCTCCTGAATTGAGCATCTGCCCCCTGGTGGTCAGTGTGCATCATAGCAACCAGTCATTCTACTGGTCGTTCCACCTTTTGGTCGATATGCATATTAGGCTTTTATTATATAGGATATATTGATTTCAGAGAGTAAGGGAAAGGGAGAAAGAGAGACATCAATGAGCAGAGAGAATCATTGATCAGCTGCCTATTGCACATCCCCTACTGGGGATCTAGCTGCAACCTGGACATGTGCCCTGACCGGGAAATGAACTATGATCTCCTGGTTCATAGTTTGACACTCAACCACTGAGCCATGCCGGCTGGGCCAACCTTATTCTTCATGTACTATTTTCTCTTTTGACAATGAAGAACTAAAACTACTTTAAGATGCAGAGCAGCAACCCATCTCCAGTGATTCTCTCTTAATTAATGTGGTGATCTATGTAGAAAAAAGGAACAATTGCAAGAGTCCTTTAATAATTATCTAGCCAAGGACTTCAGATAATTACAGCAGGAAGATTTTCAAAAAACAAAACACTCTGCAGAATTTGACCTCTCATTTTGATTTGGGCAAATTAATTTAAACCTCTTCTTTCATGTTGATGTGTATGCTTCACAAAGTCAGCCTAATGCCAGACAGATTTGTAGAAATGAAAACATTACTGAGTCACAGTTGGAAGATTTCAATATATTTGCCCAGGCTTTTAGAAATCCCATAATGAGAATAAGAGGACTGAATGGGGGAAAAAATCAAGAAATTTGTGGGTAGAAATATAGAAATATAAAGTGGAAAAATAAAACCTATTTAAAATAAGAAGTATTAATTCTTGGCAAAGAAAAAATAGTATCAGACAAGGATATGTTCCATTTGTAAAAATGATCATTAACTAGTGGTCTTGCCGTGGGAAATACTGGAGAAAACGCTGAGCCATCATATTCATGAATATTAAAACTGCCTATTAGCAAAACTTCCCATTTGCTTAATTTCATAATTGATAGTACAAATAATATTCAGTTTTTTTCCATTGAAATAAAAAAATAAGCTTAAGTCTTCAGGTAAGTTTCTGGACTTTATAAATTTAGTCAGAAACTGTATAAAACTGCATAAAAAATCTTTGTTTTTGTTAAAAGCCTGCTTGCCCTCAAGATCTTTCTAAATTTTTAAAAATCTTCCATCAGCTCTCTCTCTTACTTGAAAAATGACAGTGTTTTCTGAAAACGATGAACTCTATTTCCTTGGAGTCCCTCAAGATAGAATATATAAGCCATCCTTAGTCCTTAGAGATTGAGCTCTAAATTGTCTTTTGTGATACAAGCAAGGACACTGCTTTGTATTAATGGCCACAGTGTTAACTATAGCTGGAGGCAACACTATATTTTTCTAAACACCATATATTTTTTTAAATGACTGACATATAAATAAGATCATAAATAGACAAATGCATAGATGCTATATTTTCAATATTTTCAACAACCTATCCTTTTTTTCTGAGTTACTTCCCTATTTTGGCAGCCTTTTCTCTCGGTGGCTTGTGGCCCATGGTAGTGTGTGTTCACACGTACCACAACAGTTGTCTTACCTCCAGAAATAGCTGTGACATTTAAGAGAGAACCAGGGGAGAGAGCAGAGCTTAACACCCAAGGCTGACTATCTAATAGTAAAATTGGGACATCAGTGAGAGAGAGATTTGGGGTGAATGGATATGCAGGTTTCTCTGTAAGTCATTTATGGAAATGATTTCTGTTCTGAATATGATCAAAACTAGCCCATGTCAAACTCATTTATTCATTTATTAACTCATTCAGTACATGTTGTGCGAGGACGTGAAGAAAATAAAACTAAAAGTCTAAGCTTTTGCATTTAGGTACTCCCCGAATACTTGTTTTACAACACCTGTGGGTAACTGGTGGGAATATGTGTTTTGAAGGTATGCAGAGAAATGTAGGTAATCTTAAGAAATTATAATAATTTATCAGTATATTGAAAGTAGCTTCAAGTTTCATAGCTAGTGATACTCTATTATAGCATGCTGCCCTTTTCTTGAATTAACATGTTTATATTTTTCTTTTGATGGAAACAGTTATTTAGTTGATCATTGTGGTTTTCACACTTGCTCCAAAGATTCTGAATTCCATTGACATGCCTAAGTCTCCTACCCCAGGGAGCAGGGGAAGGATGGGCAGGAACCACTTTTAGCTGCTTACACAGATCCTTCTTTTTCATTTCTTAAGAAGCCATAGTTACTTTGTACTTTACAATCATGCCATGTTAATGGTGATACATATGTTTAAAATGATTGGATCATCAAATCTGGGCAAGAATTGCTATGCTGTAATAACAGTCATAGAGAAACTCCAACCTGTTATTTTCTGGACATAGCCCATGAGCACAGCAACACGATTCTACCACCTGGCTTTGGACCATTCAGTGGTTTTCAGATATTCCATATGCCTAGGAAAATTCAACAGTCAGACATCATTCCCCAGGTTAAATTTGCTGAGTCTGCTAGGAAAATAAATTGTGTGCACTAGTTCTGCTCTAATGGACTTTCTAATAAAACCATCTTTGTGCGGCCTACGTCTTGGTTTCCATAGCGATGGGGTGCATGGGTACCCCCACACCAGATTATGGTTTGAGATGTGAAAAACAGGATAGGAAAGCCACAGCTCTGAAAACAGAATGCCAGCAGTGGAAAAGTTAGGGCTAGAGAAGACTGAATAGTTCCCAGACTTAAAATTCTAAGTACTTGGAAACAAGAAAAAAGTCACTTTGACATAAAATTGACATGGATAAAGGAGACTGTGCATGATGCATTTTTAAATGAGGAAAAAAATTAAAAATTGGTCTTTAATATTAAAAACAATTTTATATAAATCAATTTAATTATTTTGACTAAATAAGTTTATTTTGCACCCTCCTTCTATACAAATTTTTACTGTTTTGCTTATCTTCATTTTATGTTCCTCTGACTTAGGAATTTGATTGAATAGAAGGCAGTTTTCTACATAAGTATGCTTTGGATTTAGCTTTTAATGTAACACAGATAGGCCACCTAAAATTACTTGTTTATGAACTAGCTATGAGGCCTGGAGAGTCACCCTAGAGAAAAAACTGACAGTAGAGCTCTCTGAGGCAGAGGTGGTGTTGGGTTTTTTAAATCTTTATCTATTGAACATATTACATTGTTGCTATAAAACAGTTCACAATGAACTCACCCCATGTGAAAGAACCAAAACGTAGTCTAAATCCTTTGTCTGCCAAAAAAAATAAATCGATGGTACCCACATTTCACTTGGCACTCATTGCTTCTCGGTAATGGTTTTATTTTTTCTAATTGATATTTTATCTTATTTTTCAGAGTGTCCATTATAAAACTTTTTCACTTCCCTTAAGACCACAACCGTACTGGAGCAATTAAAAACTTATCTTTAGCATTCACTGATATTATTTTGAACCCAGTTTGACTATTAATCATTTTTTTTTTTACTTTAGGCAAAAATGCAATCTCTGACATTCATGTTTCTTATCAATATAATGGGATGATTAGCTACCTACAAGATTATCCAATAAATAAATATTTCCTCCCCTGCCTTTCCCACTCCTAAAACCTTCATCTTTATAATCGCATCACCTATGTTACTTAGAAATTAGCGACTGCTGCAGACTCCTTTCTGTTCCCTTGTCTCCAGATGTATGTGCATGTTGACACTCCCCACCTCTCCTTAAGGAAACATCACCTGCGTTCTGGATTCCATCCCTTACCCCCTCAATTGAGACCTTTCTCTATTAGCCCACCCTTCTCTGCCTTGTATCATGAAACTCTGCGTGTACTGATATCATTAACAAGTCTCTCCATTTCTGTAAAAAGAAAGCAAAACAAACAAACAACTCCAAAACAAAAAGCCTACTCCTCACAAATTGCCACCCTCAAAATTAATGGTCCCAACAACAGCTTTCTCTACTCACAACTTCTCAAAATGTTGTCACCCTCACAGCCTTCAATAGTCTTGCTTTTATTCGTTTCTCCCCTGAAATCTGATGTCTCCCTCCATCTTTTTCTGGACTCTTCAACAAACGTAAACATTTATTAAACACATATGTATCCCCCATACACAAAATGCTTAGTACTAAAAGCGAACTGTGTGACTCCCTTCCTGATGTTCTTTTTTCAGTGTTTGAAATTGCCGGTAGTATACCAATCGCTAGTAAAGGCCTTTTTCTTCTGAAAGATTGTGGATTCCTAATTCTTTTTTTATCTTCTATGGCTTACTTTGCCTTTGCTTTTCCCTCTTGTGTCCTAACTGAAAGGGTTGTTTATGTGATATCACATTGTTTTCCTTCATTTACCTCATTTTCTCTTAGTTTTGCAAACTCTGATGACTTCCTAAAATATCTCTAATGCAGTAAATATTCAAAACATATCTATAATTCTGAAGTCTCAATTCTCATCTCATATTTTCAACATATATTCATGGGGGTACCTCAGACAACATAAAAGTGACTTTGCCCCTAAAATCTATTTTGTCTTATTTTTCTCTGTTGCTAATACTAATAGCCCCCATCTTCCTAGTCAGTCAAACTAAAAATCTAATTGTTTTTAACACTTGTCCTGTATTATCTACCCATGTTTAAGCAGAGATGAGAGACCAGGGCTCTCACGTTTCTGCACATTTACAAGCAAGGCACTTACTACCTTTTGTTTGAAACTGTATTTCAAGGATTTTTGTATAGTGAACAGCCTTGCAAGACAGAAATAGTTTCTTCCTTTAAAGTAAAGGACAAGTGTGCTTATAGCCTGGGTTAGAGATAATGTTTCTGGAGCAAAGGGAAGATATGGTTGCTACCTACTACAAAACATTCAGGTTTCCTAAGCCCTGGATTCCTCTTTTATACAACAACTCATTGGATGTATAGGTCTCACCTGAACTTCCCTATGGGAATTGGGGCTTAGGGAATCAGCTCAGGAAAAATGAGGATACTCTAGCTACTGCTGTTATTATCTATATATATAAAAGCCTAAGCGACCATCACAACTGAACGGATGACCAAACAGGCTGTGTTGGGCGACCAGGCCAGCAGGGGAGTTAGTGAGGGACGACCAAACGACTGAGCAGCAGGCTGCATGGAGCAACCAGGCCAGCAGGGGGGTTAGTGAGGGGCAACCAAACAACCGAGAGCAGGCTGCGTGGGGTGAACAGGCCAGCAGGGGGTTAGTGAGGGGCGACCAAACAACCAAGCATCAGGCTGTGGGGGGGGCAGTAAGGGGCGACCAGGTCAGTGGGGGGGCAGTTAGGGGTGACCAGGCCAGTGGGGGGTAGTTGGGGTTGACTAGGCTGGCAGGGAGGGCAGTTGGGAGTGACCAGGCCAGCAGCGGGGGCAGTTAGGGGCGATCAGGCAGGCAGGTGAGCAGTTAGGAGCCAGTGGTCCTGGATTGTGAGAGGGATGTCCAACTGCCAGTTTAGGCCCGATCACCAGGATCGGGCCTAAACCGGCAGTCAGACATACCCCAAGGGATCCCAGATTGGAGAGGGTGCAGGCTGGGCTGCGGGGACCCCTCCCCATGCACAAATTTTGTGCACCGGGCCTCTAGTCTATAATAATAAAAGCATAATATGCTAATTAGACCAGATGTCCTTCCGGATGAAGCCGGGGCTGCGAGGGAAGCCTGGGTCCCAGGTGCCTGCTGGTGGCCGGAGGAAAGCCCAGGTCCAGGGTGCCAGAGGGAAGCTGGTGTCAGCAGCTGGGGGAAGGAATACCTACTCTTGCATGAATTTCATGCATCGGGCATCTAGTAAGTAATAAAGTCATTTGTCTCTGCCCCAAGACTCTTGTGTCTTTGTCCTGCATCCATGAAACTGGCATGCTAACTTTCTAGTTTGCAAGAAGTAGAAAATCTATGACTTATCATAGTTCTTAAACAATAGTTGCTATATTCTGTCCATTCATCTTCTACAATATCTTACAACATCAATCCCTTTGCTCCATTTACACTCCCTTCCTCTAGTCACCTCATCACTTCTGTATGGGATTGATTGCCTACATGACCCATTCATCTCTGCTTTCTTTCCTTCTAAACTGTCTTCACATCATTGCCAGAACATTCTTCCTACAACAAAATGTGTACCATATACCTTTTTCATGTGATAACACAGAACAATTCTTAAATGTTCAAACTTCACTTCGAAGGGCACTTCTCTATCTCCACACCCTATTCTCCAGCCAGATAAAATCACATTTGGCCACTGTGTTTTTGTCCATAATGTGTCCTCTCTCTGAAGTTTCCAGTCATCATGAAAACATTCAGACCCAGTTCTAATGATATTTTCTCAAACCAGAAGTTATCCCACCCCATTCTGAACATTTTACTTTTCCTTCCTTATGCCCTGTATTACATTTACTCCCTTGTGTTATACCAGCTTTAATGTATCTCTTATTTAATATGTATCTATATTTGAAGTTGCTTGAGGTGAAGGGACCATGCCTTGTACAACATAGTATACTCTACAATTCCTGGTATAATAGATTATTTATATATATAAAAGCCTAAGCCACTGTCACAACCGAAACAACCGAACGGACGACAGAACAGGCTGCGTAGGATGACCAGGCCAGCAGGGGGGTTAGTGAGGGATGACCAAATGACTGAACAGAGGGCTGTGTGGGGCGACCAGGCCAGCAGGGGGGTTAGTGAGGGACAACCAAATGACTGAACAGCAGGCTGTGTGGGGTGACCAGGCCGGCAGGGGAGGCTGTGAGGGGCAACCAAACGACCGAACAGCAGGCTGCATGGAGCAACCAGGCCAGCAGGGGGGAAGTTGGGGGCGAACAGGCCAGCGGGGGGTGGGGGGAGTTAGGGGTGACCAGACTGGCAGGGAGGGGCAGTTGGGGGTGACTATGCTGGCAGGGGGTCAGTTGGGGGTGACCAGGCCAGCAGGGGGGGCAGTTAGGGGCAATAAGGCAGGCAGGCAGGTGAGCAGTTAGGAGCCAGCAGTCCTGGATTGTGAGAGGGATGTCCGACTGCCAGTTTAGGCCTGATCCCACAGGCAGTCGGACATCCCCCGAGGGGTCCCAGATTGGAGAGGGTGCAGGCCAGGCTGAGGGACACACACCCCTCGTGCACGAATTTTGTGCACCGGGTCACTAGTTAATATATAATATCAGAAAAATAATCATTATTAGGTCAATTCTTAGTATAAAACAATGTTAAATTTATTGTCACCTCCAAAAATCTTATAGCCCCTTAAACATAAATGTATTACACATTTTTGGTAGCAAGCCAAGTTGATACCAGTTATTGTGATATATTGTCATATATACTAATGTGACACTGTTTATATTTATTTCTAAGATCTTAGTCCTCTATATTTTCCTCAATGTTGTGTTTCCCATGGAAAGACTATAACTGATTGATATAGCAGCCTAGAGTTTCATGAGCTCAGTACTGACCCATTTTTCAGGCTGACCCCAAGAGTATACAAAAGAGAGGTCATGGATTTTAATATATATCTTGTTTTGCTTCAATTATAAGAATTTAGTTACTTCAAGGATAGAATGCTTCTTTACCAGCATTCTAAATACCAAGGAAAGTACATTCAGCCTCAAGTACTGTGCTGTGGTCTAAATATAACACCACTTCTGCTTATAAGTCTTCAATTTAAAACAGACACTGTATTTGTAGCATTTGCACTGATGGCTCTGCAGCATTTGCTTCTTATCTATGTCACTAGGATGTACTCAGGATTTAGCAAGGTCCATCTATCATTTAGTACTAAAAGCTTTCAGCTGGCTTTCTAGACAGCCGAGCGAAAGGGAACAAAGAGGAGGACCTAAGTACCAGATTGAAAAAAGCAAACTACTAAGGCTCATTGGAGAGTCAAAAGTAGCTAGTCAATGACATAAGGTAAATGCTTCTATTCTTAAAATGCCTTTGGTTCCAGTCTTTTCCAAGAAAAGCTTTATAAAAATAAAATTAACAATAAGATGAAAATATAACAATGGGTACTATACATGATATACATTTTTTTGGATACTTAAATAACTAAAGTAAAATGCTAAGACAGCCTAGCACCTAGTGCATGCTCAGTACATATTTGGTTTTATTATAACTGTATGCTGGTCATTATATGCTATTTTATGTATATCATCTCATTTAATATAAGGAAGGTTTATTATTACTGTTTTCTAATTCAGATATCTAAATTGCTCAAAATCTCACAGAAACTATCTTCTATTAGGTCAATTGGCCACCAAATCCCATGCTCTTAAAAGCATATTTTCTCCTGGACTTCCAAACAACAAATAGTCTATAAAACTGGGTAGGGACTATGATCAAAATATTTAGAGTGATTGTGTAACCACAGTTTTAGTTTCTCACCAGTGACAGAATCAGGAATGATCCTCAATATATAGTTTTCCACATGCATGAATCCCAATTTCTTTTGTAACCATAGAGACAGTTGCAGATCTTACATAGAGAATAGTCTGAGTGTTCTTTGTTTTTGTCCCTCTGATACAGAGATCAGGAGTTCCCACTCAAAACCAAAGGAAGATATAAATGAATCAAAGAAGAAAGAATGGTTGAAAAAAATTAAATAGAGCGCTCCATTTTGATTTACTGAAAGTTTAATAATGTAATCCAGAAATAATGTGTGATTTAAAAGTAATTAAATGAACATGGACACTCACTGCTTAATTAAAGAAACAAAATTTAGACAAAGCAAAGGGTGTTCATTTGTTGTGATGAGGATATAATCTTTTATCCCCCTTCTGTGGAATAAGACAAGGTATATAAACAAACATGACTAAGGATAACACCTGCCCCGTGGACTTAATGGACCATTATGTTTTATTGTGGCAATCCAAATGAACTTGGTGCAGGAGCTTGGGGGAGAAGAGCATTTCCAGCATGAAGATAAGGCCAGTGACACAGGCAAAAACTTTATTGGTTCAACCAAAGGAATGAAGAAACCCAAGCAATTTTATTTTAAACCATTCTAAAAACTGTAGTTCCCATGCCACATATTTAGAGGCGGGGGAATGAACAATTTATTTCTGACAATTTCATCATCTCAATTCTGTTTAAACACACTCTAATGAAAAGGTCTAAACCAGAACAATGCTATGCATTGAATTCATAATAAGCTATTTTTCCCTGTAACAAAAAGTTAATCAGTTTAACATTTACAGATTTAATAGCCATGTGATAAAAAATATATATTATCTCCAGTTTTTGTCCTTATAAATATATCACTCATGTATGTGTGTGCATATATGTATGTACATATATGTATATATCTTTTAGCCTCTTATTTTTTCTGATACAAATGACAAATTGCTACATGGTAGAGATAGCTAGATATTTAATCATAAAATATTTCACATTGTGTTTTGAGGTTAATTTTTTAAAACTTAATTTTACCTTGTGTAGCTCAACTTACTGTTTTTAGTAAGATTTTTTTTCAGAAGCTTGACCAATAATAATTGCACAATAGCTAAGAGTGCTGGCTTTTTGCCAGGCTGGTTACCTCTGTTCATTCATTGATAAAATAGAGATAATAGAAGTAACTTCTTCAGATAGGGATTTTTTAAAATAAATCTTTATTGTTGAAAGTATTACATATGCCCTCTCCCACCCACCCCTGACCCTCAAGACTTCACCACCCTCTTGTCTATGTCTATGGGTTATGCATATATACATATGAATTCATTGGTTGATCTCTTTTCCCCCTCCACTCTCCCCTGCCTTCCCTCTGAGGTTTGACAGTTTGTTCAATGTTTCTATGTCTCTGGGTCTATTTTTGTTCATCAGTTTATGTTGTTCATTAGATTCCACATATGAGTGAGATCATGTGATATTTATCTTTCTCTGACTGGCTTATTTCGCTTAGCACAGTGGTCAGCAAACTCATTAGTCAACAGAGCCAAATATCAACAGTACAACGATTGAAATTTCTTTTGAGAGCCAAATTTTTTTAACTTAAACTATATAGGTAGGTACATTGTTATTAACTTAATTAGGATACTCCTAAGCTGGCCTTTGCTAAAAACTCAAGGGGCCAAAGAGCCGCATGTGGCTCTCGAGCCACAGTTTGCTGACCACTGGCTTAGCATAATGCTCTCTAGGTCCATCCAAGCTATTGCAAACGTTAAGAGTTCTTTTTCTTTAAGATCAGTAATGCATGTGAAACTCTTGGGATAGTACCCAGTACAGAGTAAGCACTAAATAAACCCTAGCTATTATTGTTATTTAATGTCAGAAAAAGATGAAACATTAAACATTTTAATAATATTTCATTTGAATGACCTTCCAAGGAAACACCCAGCCCATTATCTTTCTTGATAATCTTGTAAATAGATTCACTTTTATCTCCGATCTGTTGAGACATGGATAGGGATTTTCCCAGGAACTTTTTCTAAGTCATCCAAAGGAAGTAATAACCACGACTTTGTGACAAAGCTTAAAGATGAACGAATTTATAGGGTAGAATAATTGCAACAACTATTCAGATTGACTACTGTGGTCTGTGGGGCATCGTTCCTTTCTCGCCTCCTGTCTGCCATGGATGCTAAGCAAAGAAATTCCAACTTGAAGGACTGAGATCCAGATCTTGAAAGCCCTTCACACTTGATTGGCATCTCTTCCTAGTACTAAGAAGACTCTTGCAACCTCAGGTTATCACATGCCTCTCACTGTACGGGGCTCCTGCTCTGCTTTCTCATGGCCTTTCCTAGTCTTTATTCTGAGATGAGGAAGACATCTTTATCTTGCTCTTTAAGATTTTTTCACTTGGGTTTTATAGCCACTGCTCTTGAATCTATTGTCTTCATTTTCTGCTTCACAGCCCTATGAGTCCTATTCACCCTTTGAGTACTTGGTTTTGCCTGAAGTATTTTCCTCCAGATAGATATTAAGACCAATTTCCCAACTATTTTTGAAAGCAAATGCCTGGACCCTGACTCACTAATATCTTGACAGCAGATTTCCTCCTTCCAGGAGCCTTTTAGCATTCCCTACATTCCCCACTGATTCTAGTTTTAAGACTTGCCTCCATGTATTAGTGCATTTGCAAAGATGAAATGACTGTCTGCTTCCGAACTCTACAAGAGTAGATCTTTCTCAGGTTGATCCCCTTTCACTTTGATGTCTTAGTCAATCACTATCCGAGGGGCTGATATCCAAGAATACAATGGGATGGGGGGACTGGGGTGGCATGGAAGAGGTCAATTGGAGAGAGAGGGGGACTTATATAATACACTGAGTGGCCAGACTATTATGATCTCTGAACGCATAATAATCTGGCCACTCAGTGTGTGTGTGTGTGTGTGTGTGTGTGTGTGTGTGTGTGTGTGTGTATGTATTAGAGGCCTGGTACATGAATTCGTGCATGGGTGGGTCAGGCCAGCCTGGCCAGGGGGAGGGGACATGGGCGGTTGGCCGGCCTGCCTGCTGGTCGAACTCCTGGTCGAGGGGACAATTTGCATGTTAGCCTTTTATTGTATAGGATATACACTGAGTGGCCAGATTATTATGCGTTCAGAGATCATAATAATCTGGCCACTCAGTGTACTTTCAACAATAAAGATTTTTTTAAAAAATCCTATCTATACAAACTTAAAATAACAAGCATATATAATAGTGAACATATATGGTATTTTTATTGATGGAGGAGGGGCATTAATCTTTAGACGTGAAACTGAAAATAGTTTCTTTCCAGAATTCCCACTGTGTATTAGCATTTGCAAGTAGGTCTATATCCAAGTGAGGGGGGAATAGTTGGCAATGTTCCTGTGCTGTGAACTCTCATTAGATGAGTCATCTAATTGCATGGCACTATCACAAATATTGCAGCCACTGAGCTGCTGGTTTTGAAGATTTAAGATAGAATACCACCTCTTTTCTTTATAATGAAAATGTCTTCTAAAAAAATGATTTCACACTGACTCCTGACTTATAGACCAATTATTTTGTAATTTCTGGTTGAATGTATTTAAAACTGTGTTCATAAATAATACTGATAAATAGCCTACAAAAATAACCCCCAAATAGAATAAATGTATTAGCTTTACTCTCTCCTCCATTCTCAAACTTTTCAAAAACAAACTAGTTTTCATTTTATCTTTCTCTCTGCCCCCTTCTTCTCTCTCTTTCCCTCTCTCTCTTTTTTACTTTTTGTTGTTGTTAATCCTCACCCCAGGATATTTTTTCCATTGATTTTTTTAGAGAGGGAGGAGGGGAGGAGGGGGAAAAAGAGAGAGAGAAACATTGATGTGAGAGAGACACATCCATGGGTTGCCTCCTGCACACATCGCAACTGGAGCTGTGGGTCAAACCTGGAACCAAGGTACTGCAACCCAAGTACATGCCCTTGACCAGGAATCAGGCCCAAGGCACTTTGGTATGTGGGCCAATGCTCTAACCACTGATGAACAGCAGTTCTCTCTCTCTCTCTCTCTCTCTCTCTCTCTCTCTCTCTCTCTCTCTCTCTCTCTCTCCCTCCCTCCCTCCCTCCCTCAATCCCCCTCAATTGCCAAGACCAAAGAATTAGAAATAGAGACAAAAGACAAAAAAATAACTAAAATGGTAATAGATTATCCTTAGTAGAGTATGAATAGCTATGTAAGACTGGTTTCTCTAAAAGCATTTAATTAAAATAGATTTGCATTGTTACTCTGAGAATGTTTCGTTGTATGCATGAACTGTGTATAGTCACTATATGACGTATGGTGTTCAATTTGACTCTTCTCAAGTGATTCAGATTGTTGATGACGTAGTCATTTGTAAACTGGCTGAGACACAATCTGAACAGACATATTATACAGCTAATGAGGGGAGGAGGTCAATTTACCAATCAGAAAGCCTAGCGGATGACCAGGAACTATATCTTTATTCAGCCTTGTTGCTAGGTTTTGCTTGTTGTGACATATGCAATTTATGATGGAAATCATATGCTATAGTTAACATTTCATTTTAATTAGGAGATTCAAGGTAGTTTCAGGAGGTAGCCCAGAGATAATCAGTAGTCTAGTGTAGTGTGTGTGTGCGTGTATGTGTGTGTGTGTGTGTGTTTTCCCTCATGAGCATATCTTATACAAGGGAGTAGTAAATGTTGGTAGAAAATTATAAATAGGACTTCTAAAACACAATAGGACACTACATTATCAAAACTTGAAATGTTTTATCTTCTTGAAAGTTAATAGAATCTTAAATATTGCTACATTTAAATAGCAGTGCAAAAACACTCAAAATACCATAATTTTAGACTTGTTTCTATGACTGTACCACTACTATCACTCTTTAATTCCTACTGATGCCTTGCCCTTCTACTTTTACCTCTATCTCACTACACAAGTAGATGTTGCAATTCTTTGCCCCTTGTCTACATAATTGCCTCCAAAGAAACAGATTAATCCAATGTCCTTCAATGGACTCCACCCACAAGGCCCCTACACATTAATGCTGGTTCTGCCATATTTGATGCATTCCTAAAGGTATAGAGCAGTGAGTAGACCAATTCCATTCATCACTTTATTTCTGCCATAGATCTGAACCATAACTGTATTTCACTCAATAATAAAAAATAAATTGTAATTAAACCATACATAACTGGGAAAAGAGATGGGGGTTTATGCAATGCCTCATTAGCATGATTATTATTCTTTGGGTGTTGGTTATATCAGAATGTGCCAATTTTCATTGTTTCTCATGTCATAGCATTTAATTACTAGAGTGCATTGGAAAACTCCTTAAATCTTTTACACAGTAAATGTGATTGTTACATTAGCATTTTTATCTATAATAACATTAAGACTCAAAGTATGATGACATTTCTAAACTACCTATGTTGTTTTGGTTTGAACGATTAAGTACTTGTCCTTGGTTTTTGAAAAATTTTATTTATTTTCTTTATAAAATTACTTAGCTGTTTTAAGAAAAATTGAAATTAATCTGATTTTGAATCAGATGCTTTTTGCCCCCCCAACCCCCAAAATTTGAATATATCTTAAGCTTACTTTTAAATAAGATTCTCAAACCCACCTACTTCATTTTTTAGTTTTTCAATAAAATAAAGGGTACTGCTCTTAGTGACATACACTAGCTACACCCATCATATAATCTCCATTTTAAAGGGGGTTTTGCACATTCTATAAAAGTCTGTGTTATATTCACTTGAATAGGAGTTCTGGGCTTGATTTCCTGTCAGAAATGCTGGATTACTTAAGATGATAGTGGAGCCTTTTTTCCCTCCTAAATTAGAGTTCTTTAGGTAGTTTCTTAATTTATTTTTAGCGTTACTATCTCTCTCCTCCATCCCCATTGTGTGAACTGTTGAGTTATTAGGGGTTGATTATCATTGTCCCACAATGCAGCTAAATAATGGCTCCACGCAAAATATCTCGCAGTGAGAAAGCAGTGGGGAAGAGTGCTTCTACTGCTGTGAATGTTTAAGGTGTAGATGCCCTGTAGTGAGTGGAGCCCTGTTATTATCAATATCACCATGGATTGTGTCCTAGAAAACCCTGACCATTTGCCAGTAGTCTTTTACAAACTTCAAAATGGGAGACTTCAAAAAATTTGATTCTGATCTATTCATACTGACAGCAAGTACATTGCTATATTCTGTACCAAATGATGCCACAGGGTTTACAAGCATATGGTAATACTGGGTAGTGATTTCCAAGGAACATATCACACATTCACTGGACCCTAGGATGCATCTTTAACAAGGACCACAAACAATTGTAGGTGTTGGATAAAAAGGTGGTTTGGGAAGCAATTTTATCTCCATTGTGAGTTACATTAAATATATCTTATAAAAGGCTAAGCGACCATCGCATCCGAAACAACCAAACGGACGACCGAACAGGCTGTGTGGGATGACCAGGCTGGCAGGGGGGTTAGTGAGGGGCGACCAAACAACTGAGCTGCATGGGGCATGGGGCAACCAGGCCTGTAGGGGGGCCGATGGGGGTGACCAGGCCGGCAGGGGAGGAGGGCAGTAAGGAGCGACCAAACGACTGAGCAGCAGGCTGCGTGGGGCGACCAGGCCGGCAAGGGCGGGCAGTAAGGGCAACCAGGCTCACAGAGGGGGGCAGTGAGGGGCAATCAGGCTGGCGGGGGGGCAGTTGGGGGCAACTACGCTGGCAGGGGGCGCAGTTGGGTGTGACCAGGCCAGCAGGGGGGGCAGTTAGGGGCAATCAGGCAGGCAGGTGAGAGGTTAGGAGCCAGTGGTCCCAAATTGTGAGAGGGGGACCTCTAGTCATGCAATTGAACAAAAGTAATTTTGTTATACAAAGTATCATCTAGTTTTTGTTGGTTTTTAATAAAAAAAGGTGACAGGGGAAGATAACCTCTAAACTTCTCTGCCCAGTTAACATAGGTATTAGCTTTAGTTTGACCTTTTCTCATGGTCAGTGACAGCCATTATCTTACCCTTCTTCCTGTCACTTCCACCAGGAAGACATGAGGAGATAGTATTTACATCAGGCATATTTTTAAACATACGCTACGCTGGTTGAGAAGCTACTTGATCTCTTCGAGTAAGTCCATTTAGGCTCACATTGCTTCTCTGCTTTGTAATTTGCAATGAACTTTATCTTTTTATAACTACTTTTGCTGGAATAAATGCAAAGCAAAAAAAAATGGTGTTAAATGAAGAACACTGATAAAACCATAACCATTTCAGGTTGAGTTTTGTAGTATCCTATTTCTAAGGGAGAGACCTGGAAAATTGTCTATGTATTTGATTTTTCCCCCTCCAAATGTATATAGTTTAAATCGTGAAATTTCAGAAAAATATTATTCACCATAATTTAAAAATAAATTACAAAATATGTATGCTTTTACATAGTGGTTATAACTTAAAACTTATTTTTAAAAAATACTCTTTTATTTCAATTGTTTTACCTTTGTATCTGAATTCTACACAATTGTGTCCACAATGTATATAATACTTGATATCCTGTCAAACATTTTATCATAAGTACATTTTTATTTTGTTACATTCTCATGTCACATTAATATATGTCTTCATAGTTATCTATTGAGTATTTGAATGATAATTTTCTTAGCTCTTCTTCATCCATTGAACATTTAGATTAACAATGTTTTACTGTTGTCACTGATCCTGTGAAAAATATTTTGGGGCTATTTCCTGGACAGTGAATTACTTAGGCAAAAAATTTGTTTATGTTTAGGGTAAGTAACACATGTTGCCACAGTGTTTCCAACAGCATAGAATAGATTAAGATGCCAGCAGTAATATTAAGTAGTGCCATTTTGGGGACATCCCTGCCAGTATTGTATATAGGATGTTTTCAAAATGTTTGTGAATTTAAAAACTAAAAAATGGTATCTCATCATATTCTGTTTGTGCTTCCATTTACATATCAGAGTGAAGAAGGAGTGCCACAGGAAGGAATTCTGGAAGATATGCCTGGGGAGCCGGACAATGAGACGTATGAAATGCCTTCTGAGGTAAAAGTTTATATACATAAAACTCCAAAAGTATCATTTAGGAGTTTCAGTTAGGTCTTTATAATAAGCGCTACCAAAATCTGTCACTCTCAGATTTCCCTTACGTTTCTCCTTGATGAGAACAACTTACTCTCGAGTCTAGATGAACAAGTCAGCCAAATCCAGGATATGTTTTATGAGGACAACTCGCAAGCTAAAAATGGTTTTCACATTTGTGAAGGGTAGTTAAAAAATAAAAGTAGCAGCAGCAACAGAAACCATATGTGGCCCACACCCTAAAATATCTACTAGCTGGCCCTTTACAGAAAAAGTGTGCCAACTTGCATTAGAGAATTATTTTATTAGAAACCTTACATTCTAAAATAAAAATTCAAAATGGAAAGCTAGAGAAATCAACTAAATGCCAAAAGAAAGCAATTATTGTTTGTCATACATTCCCAGTGGGGTGTTGGCATAGTACTGTAAAAGAGTTTACCAAAAAATAATATAGTAGAAAGATGGTGAATGAATAATTTGCAACGACTGGTATAATTTAGTATAGCAGTTTATTTAACTTGAGTAATTTTATTTTAATTTGAAAATAAAAGTTTCTTTAATAGAAAGTGCATCACAAGGGAAATTAAGAAAAAATACTTGTAGATGAATGAAACTCAAAAGAACACAGAAAATCTGAAAAGATGTGTAACAAGGTAAAGAGGCTGAATTATTGTTAAAAACCTGCCCACAAAGAAAATCCCAGGACCAGATGCCTTCACTGGTGAATTCTGCTGAACATTTAAAGAATAATTATAGTAGCACCAATTAATTACAATTAATACTAATTAAATCCTCTTCCATAAAATGGAAGAGGGAGCATGCTCCAACTAATTCTATGAGGACAGTATTACCCTGATTCTGAAACCAGGTGTGTTATTGTTTTACTAAACATTGAGTTCAAGGGAATTGTAGTTAGAAATATACATTATTCTTTATGGCATCATTAAAAGGCATATTGATAGTAATCCCATTTATAGAAATTGAGATTCAATTGCTTCTTTCCCTAACTAGATTTCACCAATATTGTGGGGACTTTTTATGCATGGCACAATGCTGAACACTACAGAAAATACAAATAAGAGTAATAGATAGTACCAGGACCCAGAAGTATGCACTCCTATAGGTTTACTAAAAACAAATTCATTCTTTCATTTATTTGTCATGATTCTTTTAACAAACATGATTGACTGTCCTCTATGAACCAGGTATAACAGTTTAACAGGTCTGTTTAGATCAGTTGGGAGAAGTTTTATAGAAGAAGTGATGTTGGTCTGGGTGGGAGATATGATAGGCCAAAATGAAGAAAGGACATTCTAACACAGGGGGTATCAGAAGTGAAGGCACGCATAACTGAGAATGCATAAAGATGTGTCCAAGGAACAATGAGTAATTAAACATGAGTCAAGCTCAGGGAGCAGAGAGAGAATAGTGACAGGTAACACCTTCAGCAATGGGCCAAAGACAAATTGTAGCGTACTAGAACAACCTTTTGATTTAAATTTGTATTTATTCAGAAAGCAGCTTGATATATTAAAGGTATATTTGTTTGGTTTTGAGCAGAATCCTGATATCAAATTGTTCTTTAGAAGGACTAATCTGATCATGCTAGTTAAGGCCATTAATATTTTTATTGTGGATGTATCCATATACTATATGGCTGGGCTGGGTTGGGGGAACAGAAGTAATAATCAAAGCCATGAATGAAGATGAAATTTCAAATGGGAGAGTAAAAGGAGAGAAAACATAACTTGCCTTTAAACATCTTAGTTTCCTTCTAAGAATTAGGGCGTCTTAGCATTGAAAAAAGCATTATAGGACACTTGATCTGATTTTTACAGTTTGGAAAACTGAGAGCCAAACAGAGCAACCAATTTGTCCTGCAGGACGAGATCACGTGATCATTCAGTGGCATAGGTACAAGTAGAGCTCAGCTACCCTGACCACCAGCATGATTCACTTTTATATTTGACACGAAGACAAAACTATCAACAATATTGTATATAGCAGAATAGTTCAGAACTGTTATGAGTATGACTTTTATTTAAAGTGGCAAGTCATATCCTATCTCATTCACCCTAAGTCCCTGATTACTGATCACTTACACTAACTCTGCATGTTGTCTTTCTGATTCTCCTAATATTAGGGAGCTTATCAAGACTACGAACCGGAAGCCTAAGAAATACCTTTGCTCCCAGTTTCTCGAGATCTGCTGACAGATGTTCCACCCTGTACAAGTGCTCAGTTCCAACACGTCCAGTCATTTTCCCAAAGTTTTTACAGCGTATTTTGGATTCTTCCATCAGCAGTGATTGAAGTTTCTGTACCTGCCCCCCACTCAGCATTTCGGTGCTTCCTTCTCACTGACGTGAATATATGGTCGCAGGTCCCTGTGTGCTGTGTGAACATTGTGGCTTCAAATATAAAATGTTAAAACAAATTAAAAACACCTAAGTGACTACCACTTATTCCTAAATCTTCACTATTTTTTTGTTGTTGCTCTTGTTGAGAAGTTGTGACTTACTATCATATATTTTAAGATTTTTAGGTGTCTTTTAATGATTCTGTCTAAGAATAATGATGTATTGTGAAACTTGTTAATATATGTAATACTTAAAAATATGTGAGCATGAAACTATGCACCTATACATATTAACTATGAAATTTTACTGTTTTGTGGTGTGTTTTATTTGTGTTTGTACATAAATGGTGAAAATTAAAATAAAATGTTATCTCATTACAAAAACCTTTTTATCCCATCTCACTCTAATAAAATCATGCTTATAAACTGGCACAATTAACTTAAATATAGAGTTGTTGAGAGCTGTTTGAAAGAGGAGAAATTTTCGAGGAGTTAAACAGATGAGATGGAGCACTAACCCTCTACTCTGGAAATTGCCTGAAGCATCGCTGCCCAAAGTATGTTGCACTGGTGACTTCAGAGGCTAGACTGAAAAAGTGGTTCCATGAAAGGATGAGTGTAAAATTGCACTTTTACTGCACCGCCTTTAGATATTCACAAGACACATTAAAGGCTCTGAGGGAAGCAACCCAATTTTGTTTAGCTCAGAATTTTCTTTCTTAAAAAAAAATAAAGATCTCTGGGACCTCCCTTACGAAATGTTTAGCTCAGAATTTTCTTTCTTAAAAAAAAATAAAGATTTCTGGGAACTCCCTTATGAAATGTTTATTCTTCAGATTTATAAAAATATCATAGACTGCTTTTAATTCTACTAAATTTATTAATTCCAGAATACTTCTTTAGGAAAGGTTTTTCTATGTAGGAAAGATCCATTAACTCCTCATGCGTACTGATAGTAAACTTGACAGTGAAAAACATATTTAAATTAACTTATTTGGTTGTTCATTTTAATTTTTCAGGAGAAAAATGGCATGGTCACTTTTAAAGGTAGTTAGATCAATGCAATAGAATAGAGCCCAGAGATAAATCCTTGCTTATATGTTAAATTAATCTATGACAAAGGAGGCAAGGATATCCGGTGGGGTAAAGGCAGTTTCTTCAATGAGTGGTGTTGGCAAAACTAGACAGGTACATGCAAAAAATAAATAAAACTGGACCACTTTCTTATACCATACACAAAAATAAACTCAAAAGGGATTGAAAACTTAAATGTCAGACCAGAAACCATAAAACTCCTAGAAGAAAACAGAGGCAGGAAATTGACATTGCTCTTAGCAATATCTTCTTGGATATATATCCTTGAACAAGGGAAACAGAAGAAAAAAACAAATGGGACTACCTCAAACTAAAAAGATTTTGCACATCAAAGGAAACCATCAACAAAATGAAAAGACAACTGACTGGGAGAAGATATTTTCAAGTGATACATCAGATAAAAGTTAATATGCAAAATATATAAAGATCTCATACAACTTAATACGAAAAAAAAGCACTCCAATTACAAAATGGGCAGAAGACCTGAAGAGACTTTTCTCCCAAGAGGACATACAAATGACCAACATATATTAAAAGATGCTCAACATCACTAATCATCAGAAAAATGCAAATCAAAACCGCAATGAGGTATCACCTCATACTGATCAGACAGAATGAATAAATCAACAACAAGGCTGATGAGAATGTGGAGAAAAAGGAACCCTTATAAATATTGGTAAGATTGTAAATTAGTTCAGCCACTATGGAAAACAGTATGAAGATTGCTCAAAAAATTAAAAATAGATCTGCCATATGACCCAGTAATCACACTTTTGGGTACTTATCTGAAGAAAATAAAACCACTAACTCAAAAATATATATGCATCCCATGTTCATTGCAGAATTACTAGTAATAGCCAAGATATGGAAGCAACCTACAAAGTGTCCATGGATAGGCAAATGGATAAAGATGTGGTATATAAAACAATGAAATATTATTCAGACAAATGAAAATTATCATTTGTGACAACATAGCATAATACCCTGTAGGTCAGAGATGGGGAATGTATGGCCCTCAAAATCATTTGATCTGGCCCTGCCCAGGCATTAGGGGTGAGTTAATTAAATGTTTGACCAAATATAGCAGGCTAATTTTTAAGTTGATAATTTTGTATGGCTCACCCCTCCACCCCTGCTCTAGGTTCATCTAAATGAAAAAAAAGTCAATGGAGAAATATAAATAACATGTTCTCACTTATATGTGCAATCTAAAAAAAACCCAAAAACCTCACAAAATTAATGAAGAAACAAAGCAGAAACAGACCCATAGATATAAAGAACAAGCTGATGGTTGCCAAAGGGAAGGGAGTGGGCCCTAACCGGTTTGGCTCAGTGGATAGAGTGTCAGCCTGCAGACTCAAGGATCCCAGGTTCGATTTCAGTCAAGGGCACGTACCTTGGTTTCAGGCACATCCCCAGTAGGGAGTGTGCAAGAGGCAGCTGATTGATGTTTCTCTCTCATCCATGTTTCTAACTCTCTATCCCTCTCCTTTCCTCTCTGTAAAAAATCAATATATTTTTTATAAAAAAATAAAACAAAGGGAAGGGAATGGGAGGAGAGAATAAAAAGTCACTAGTAGAAAGTATAATTTCATGAAAGAATATTCTAAAAGTTCTAAGCAGATTATATGTAATTGTGAGTAATTAGATGTAGATTAGGCACTGTTAAGGAAGGAGGAATGCATACAATGACTAGAAGTAAGAATGTTCTACATAGAAAAGTCCTTTTCTTGCCTAATTGGAAAGAGACTACTATCAGTGTTATGCTGCCTGTGTCTTCTCAAACTGGAGAAGTCTCTTATTTCATTTACATACATAATGAGTGTTACTAATTAGGAAAACAACATGGAAAGTTAAAATATCTTTGTTCAAAAAGCATTCTAGTACCAACGTGTGCATAGAAAATACCATGGGAAGATATACACCAGTATTGGTTATTTTTGTGCCAATCACTTAAGTGGAGTTGTGGAAGACACACAAGACTTTTCAGTAAGATTATCTCACATCCACTGCTGAGATACCAAACTGGCAATGCCCTGAGGGTCAGTCTAGTCTTGTTTATTTTGCAGACATCATTCCCTCAAATCCAAGTTATTCAGCTTCATCTGACTCCAGGAACGATTTAGAAAACAGGCCAGGGTAGGCTTTGGCACACAATTGGCAGCACAAGAACCTATTGTATGGTTTGGCATTTCAACTTGGGTTTTTATTTAATACTAGAAGCCCAGTGCACGAAATTCGTGCACGGAGGGGGGTTGTCCCTCAGCCCAGCCTGTACCCTCTCCAATCTGGGACCCCTGGAGGGATGTCCGACTGCCCGTCGGACAGTCGGACATCCTTCTCACAATCGAGGACTGCTGGCTCCCAACTGCTTGCCTGCCTGCCTTTCTGATTGCCCCTAACCACTTCTGCCTGCCAGCCTGATCACCCCCTAACCACTCTGCTGCCAGCCTGTTTGCCCCCAACTTGCCTCCTCTGCCGGCCTGGTCACCCCTAACTGCCCTCTCCTGCAGGGTTGATCACCTCCAACTGCCCTCCCTTGCAGTCCTGGTTCTTCTCAACTGCCCTCCCTTGCAGGCCGGGTGCCTCCCAACTGCCCTCTCCTGCTGGCCATCTTGTGTCCACATGGGGGCAGGATCTTTGACCACATGGGGCAGCTATATTGTGTGTTGCAGTGATGATCAATCTGCATATTACTCTTTTATTAGATAGGATAGAGGCCTGGTACAGGGGTGGGGGCCAGCTGGTTTGCCCTGAAGGGTGTCCCGGATCAGGTGGGGGTTCCCTTGGGGCGTGGGGCAGCCTGAGCGAGGGGCCTGTGGTGGTTTGTAGGCCGGCCACGCCCCCTGGCAACCCAAGCAGAGGCCCTGGTATCTGGAATTTATTTTCCTTATACAATTGAAACTTTGTAGCCTGGAGCGGAGCCAAGCCTGGGGCTCCCTCCTCGGCAGCAGCCATTTCTGTTGGGGTTATAATTGAAACTTTGTTTCCTTAAGCGGGTGGGCCCGGCCAGGGTGTGCGGAAAGCTTTGCTTCCCCTGTTGCCGGTGGCAACACTGGCCTGCTCTCTCAAGCTCCATTCTGATGCCATTTCTGTTTGAATTTGTTTACCTTCTATAATTGAAACTTTGTAGCTTGAGTGGAGGCTTAGGCCTGCAACGGCTGGTGGAAAGCTTGTTTCCCTCTGTTGCCTGGGAAACCTTGCTCTCTGTGGCTGTAGCCATCTTGGATGGGTTAATTTGCATACTCACTCTGATTGGATGGTGGGTGTGTCTTGTGGGCGTGGCTTGTGGGTGTGTCAGAGGTGTGGTCAATTTGCATATTTGTCTATTATTAGGTAGGATATTTTTATTGATTTCAGAGAGGAAGGGAGAGGGAGAGAGAAAAAGAAACGTCAATGATGAGAGAGAATCACTGAATGGCCTGGCATTGCCCGCATCCACCGCCACCCACCCACAGTTCCCCATTTAGCATTGGGCGATGGGAGCCTGCCGGCCAGGGAAAGGGATCAAGAGGTGGTCAGTGCACCTCATAGTGACTGGTTGAGTGCTCGTTCTGGTCGTTCCAGCGTTAGGGTCAATTTGCATATTACCTTTTTATTATATAGGATTATTGACTCTATTCCCTATGCTGTACAGTCATTTTATACATGAGCAAACTGAGGTACCCACAGGCTAACTAGCTTTCTCATAGCCACACAGCTAGTAAATGGCAGAGCCAGGAGTTCCAATCAATATAGGGATAGAGTCTGTGCTCTCAGGTGAGTGTCTCTCAGAGTGAGGGCACACAACTATGTAAGAGAATCTTCCAGAAGCCTAGGAAATGAGTAGTAACCTTAATTTTCTACATATAATTATTTGTATACTGCTATTTTTCTTCAGATGACTTTTTTGGAATAAGCGATCTTCATATATATGGAGATATATTTCTAATTCTAAGAGAAATTAGCCAGCCCCTGATTCCACTGATTGATATTTTATTATTTCTAAACTGTGCATATACTGACCATAGAACTAATTTATTTTCAGAAGATAAAAATGTTAATATAATAATAGCAGTCCATAGTAAGGCAGATTTTGTCATTTTTTTATGTAGAATTATGGGCACTCGGTTTCTGTCAAATGATATATGGATATGGATATACATGGATATATATATATATAAATAAAGTTTAATAAGATATTTACTTAATGTAGTAATGTAGTTACTGAATTTAGAAATTAAACCAGAAAAGGCATGAATGAATTAAGAATTTATATTTTTAAATGCTATTAACACCTTAACCTTTTATAATAACCTTTAATTTTCTTGGAATATTTTTGGATATAGTAATGCTATATTTTATTCTTTGCACAAGCATGGATTTGAAGAATCCAAATACAATACAATAGCTATAACACAAACTACTTCAAAATATGATTTTAGTTCTCTAAAATCATATTTTGAAGTAGAAAACAGGCATTTCTTGTAGAAAACAGGCATTGACCCTATATCTACTATAGAATTATCTAAGATTTCCTTTAATGTTTTTTGCTGCTACATTAGTATCTTTAATTTTTTTAAAATCCAATAGCACAGATGGTATTTTGGAAGCAGTTAAAAAATTTTCCTTCTAAAAGCCTGAGTTTGGGCCTTTAGTAATTTTGCTGATATTCCTCTAAAGTCAGGTAGGATTGCATAGGAGATTTCCAAAGTTCATCCTGCAACTATAGATTATTGCACTGGGATAGCTTCTCTTGTGAACCTTATGAAAATGTATCCTCAGATTCCCTTAAAGGTCAGTGACCAGAAATCACCACTGTTTCTATGGTAACACAGCAAGATATGGTGCCTTGGAAATGTGCTGCATTTTAATTAGGTTCCTCTAGGGCTTCCTCACTGCCTTTTGCAGGTAAACTAAATGCCAGGTTGTCTTATAACTTGCAGTAAGATAAAAGCTAAACCAAGTCTGCAAAGATCAAAGCTAAGCTGGGCTCTAGTAAAGTCAATCTAAACAAATACAGTAGCAAGTCTTTATGTTTATCTTAGAAGAGAATACAATACTCTTTATCTAGAATAGTCAGGGATGCTTGGCTTGCTTAACTAGCCTGGCAGCAGTAGGAGTGAGGATCCTGAATTCTAAAACTAGACTATGTAAGTTTGATTCCCAATTATGTCACTTACTACTATTTTTACTTTGATCAAGTTAATTAATCTCACAGTGCCTCTGTTTTCTTGTCAATAAAAATGCAGATGATAATAATAATATCTCACTGCTTTTTTATATAGATTAAATGAGGTAATATAGAACTAGTGCCCCGGTGCACGGATTTGTGCGCATTGAAAGGAAATTAATTAAAAGGTGGCTGGTGGGGCAGGACTGGGCTAGAGGGCCTGGACATGCCCTGTAGCCAACTTCCCTGACTGGCCACACCTGGGGCTGTGCCGTGACTCGAAGGGCATCTGCAGTGTGAGCGGGGTCCCTCTGGCAGGTGGGGTCCCTCAGCCTGGCTATTTGTAGTAGTAATACCAGTAATGGTGGTAGTAGTCATAGATTACACTGTATTTATAAAAATAAATAAGAAATAACAAACATTAAAATGTTTAGAAATATTCATTTATATCTTCTCTTAATATACAAAAGAAAGAAAAATGAAGCTGGAGGCATCATACTTCCTTATTTCAAACTATATTATAAAGCTATAGTAATCAAAACAGTATGGTATAGGCACAAAAACAGACACATAGATACATGTAACAGTAGACATCCCAGAAATAAATTTATGACAAAGATGCCAAGAACAGAAAATAGAGGAAAAACAGTCTTTTCAATAAATGGTGTTGGAAAAACTAGACAGCCACATGCAAAAGAAGGAAATAGGACCAATATCTTATACCATACACAAAAAATTGGCTTAAAATAGATTAAAGACTTGAATGTAAGACCTGAAACCATAAAACTTCTTGTAGAAAACAGGCATTAAGCTTCTTGACAATAGACTTGGTAATAATTTTTTGGCTCTGTCACCAAAAGCAAAGGCAAAAAGAAAAGAAAAAAAATAAGTAAGACTTGTAACATAAAAAATAAAAATAAAAACTAAAAATGTTCTTTAGAGCAAAGGAAACCATCAACAAATTAGAAAAGCAACCTACTGAATGGGAGAAAAAATTTACAAATTCTTTATCTGATAAAGAGTTAATACCCAAAATATATAAAGAGTTCACACAACAACAAAAACTTGATTAAAAATAGATAGAAGATCTGAATTAGATACATCCAAGAGGACATACACATGGCCAACAGACAAAAAAATGTTCAACATCAGTGTCCTCAGTGAAATGCAAATCAAAACCACAATGAGACATCATCTCACACCTATTAGAATGGTATTATCAAAAAGACAAGAAATAACTGTTGGCATGGATGCAGAAAAAGGAAACCATCTCTCTATATAAAAGCCTGAGCAACCAGATGACCAGACAACCAGCCAGTAGCTATGTTGCGCACTGACCACCAGGGGGCAGATGCTCAATGCAGGAGCTTTCCAGATGGTCAGTGTACTCCCACAGTGGGAGTGCCGTTCAGCTGACAGACAGGCACCAGACATCGGGCTTACAGCTGGCGAGCTCAGCTGTGGCAGCTTGAGCCTCTCCCGTGGACACCCCTGCGTGCCTGAGCAGTGGCGGTGGCAGGCGCAGCAGGCCAGTAATCTCCTGGAGCAGTGTGGCACCCAGCCGGGACTTGGGCTCCTCCTCAGCCACCTGCCGTTTCGTGCACTACTTCATGCTGTGCGGGATCGACGTGGACAGCGAGCTGGAGCCCGACGAGCTGGCGGGTAAGGCCAGGCTGCGGTGGCACGGAGGTCCACTGATCCCTGCAGGCCAGGCCAAAGGACCCCACCAGTGCACAAATCTGTGCACCAGGCCTCTAGTTGAAATATAAACTGGGAATGTAAATTGTTGTAGCACTATGGAAAACAATATGCAGGTCCTTCAAAAAGTTAAAAATAACTACCATAAAATAAAGAACTTCCACTTCTGGGTATTTATCAAAAGGAAACAAAAATACTAACTTAAAAAGATATAAGCATGCCCATATTTGTGGTAGCATTGTTTACGATAACCAATACATTGGAATAAACCTAAGTATCCATCAATGGATGAATTGATAAGAAAATGTCATACATACATGCATACACACACACACACATACATACACAATAGAATATTATTCAGTCATAAAAAAAAGAAGGAATCTTCTTACTATTTGCTACAATATGAATGGGCCTTGAGAGCATTATACTAACTGAAAGAGAAAGACAAATACTATATGTCACTAATGTGAACTCTAAAAAACAATGGGACTCATAGATACATAGAATACATAAGTGATTGCCAGAGATGGGAGCAGGGGGGGGGGTGTCAAAATGGGTAAAGAGGATCAAAAGATACAAATCTACAGTTATAAGCCCTGGGGATGTAGCATACATCATGGTGACTAACTACTAGGTGTACCAGTTAATAATGTGAATTTTTTTCAATAGATGGAGTTACACATATGTTGATATATATGTGATTTGATATGTATGCTATTTTGTTGTACTGACAGCAAGCTTCAAAACTTCATATGTCAAATTTGCTGAAGGTGTTAACATCATAAGTATTTTTACACTTAAAAATAGGCCTGCAGGGGAGAGCAGTTGGGGGTGACCAGGCTGGCAGGGGAGGGCAGTTAGGGGGGACCAGGCCTGCAGGGGAGAGCAGTTAGGGACAACCGAGCTGGCAGGGGAGGGCAGTTAGGTGTGACTGGGCCAGCAGGGGAGGGCAGTTAGGGGCAACCAGGCCTGCAGGGGAGGGCAGTTGGGGGGGACCAGGCCTGCAGGGGAGGGCAGTTGGGGGGGACCAGGCCTGCAGGGGAGGGCAGTTGGGGGCAACCAGGCCAGCAGGGTAGAGCAGTTAGGGGCAACCGGGCCAGCAGGGGAGGGCAGTTAGGGGTGACTGGGCCAGCAGGGGAGGGCAGTTAGGGGCAACCAGGCCTGAAGAGGAGGGCAGTTGGGGGGGACCAGGCCTGCAGGGGAGTGACCAGGCTGTGGTGACCAGGCTGGCAAGGGAGGGCAGTTAGTGGCAACCAGGCTGGCAAGGGAAGGAAGTTAGGGGTGACCAGGCCAACAAGAGAGGGCAATCGGGGACGACCAGGCCTGCAGGGGAGGGCAGTTAGGGGCAACCAGGTTGGCAAGGGAGGGCAGTTAGGAGTGACTGGGCCAGAGGGGAGGGAAGTTGGGGGCGACCAGGCCTGCAGGGGAGGACAATTAGGGGCAACCAGGCTGGCAGGGGAGGGCAGTTAGGGGCAATCCGGCTGGCAGGGGAGCAGTTAGGCGTTGATCAGGTTGGCCGGGGAGTGGTTAGGAGGTGATCAGGCTGGCAGGCAGAAGCGGTTAGGGGCAATCAGGCAGGCAGGCAGGCAGGCAGGCAGGCAAGCGGTTGGGAGCCAGCAGTCCTGGATTGTGAGAGGAATCTCCAACTGCACCGGGATTGGGCCTAAATGGGCAATTGGACATTCCTCAAGGGGTCCTAGATTGGAGAGGGTGCAGGTTGGGCTGAGGGACATACCCCACCTCACCCCCATGCACGAATTTTGTGCACTGGGCCTCTAGTATCACATAACAGCAAAAAAAGGTAAAAGCATATTTACTAAGAGGTGAATATGCACCAAATCTATAAATACTATCTTTCCTTAGACTCAACTATACTCATCAAATCAGGTATCTTTGCATCTAAATGAGACATCTTTGATATTTCTATTTATACAATATATTCACTAAATTTGGTTCTAGTCACTAGAAGAAAAAAAAAAGGACACATAAATAGAAGCAAAACTCATGGTCTAAAACAGATTATTATCAACCATAAAGAAAAAAAAAAAAAAACAGCCACTTGAATCTCCATTAATTTCCCAAATGTCATTAATTTCTCACTGCCTTCCTCCATACTCCTACCATTTGGCCACTTGGTAAATCTCATTTTGATCTAAAAGAAGGAAATATTTTACATTGACAACTTCTGCATTACACTAGAAACAACAGAAATATCAGCAATTACAATTGCTCTATACCAGTGGCCGACAAACTCATTAGTCAACAGAGCCAAATATCAGCAGTACAACGATTGAAATTTCTTAACGCCACTTCTTCAAAATAAACTCACCCAGGCTGTGGTATTTTGTGGAAGAGCCACACTCAAGGGGCCAAAGAGCCGCATGTGGCTCGCGAGCCACAGTTTGCCAACCACAGCTCTGGTCAATGTACTGTTTATTTTCCCTCTAGCGTTTGGTGAGTCCCTGGAAATCATTGCCAAAAAAGAATGAGTGAGCTGATAAGACACTTGCCATGGTTCTGTTCTGTTCAATCATCCTGCACAGTAGGCATTGAAAGTTAAGCAGTAGGACAACACACACTTGTCCTTTACCTTCTGGACTGTAAGAAACAGCCTAGAGTAACATAGAATTATTATTCCATATTCTTTCCTAATAAAGATCAACTCTGTGGTATAAATAACCAAAACTAAATCCAGACAAATGAGCATCTAGACCATATTATTTGTCACATAAAGCCTTGACCAAATCTTTAATGACATGGTCAGGTCACATCTTGTGAGGCTGCCAAGCATTTGTAATTCAGCAGGTCTGATTCCTGCTGTCCAAGATGGAATGCCATGTTGAATGATGACAAATCTGGCAGATCTTCTTGGCAAACTTCCCTGGCCATCAGCCATGGGTATCCTTAGTGGCTTGTACCAAGCTTTTAGCTAGGCCATTTGCTTGAGAAGGATGAGCAAAAGGGTGAGGCTAAGATAAAGACCTTTTCCACAATTTTCTTAACCTTGTCTAAACCAAAAGTTAACACCTGATTTAAAGCAATTGTAAATTATATCGTTAATAACTGATGCTGAGCTTTGATTATCAGGGCAATGTTTGGAGATGAAATATTGGTAGATTCGTGGTGCCATCCTAAAAAGGAATCCTGCACAACTCGAAGTCATGTCTGGGAGCAGCTCTTCAAATTAATATTAAGGAGTTTTGATCTGGCTGTTTTGACACTGCCCATGCTGAGAACGGACATTCAAATACTACACTCTGTTGGTTTTTCACTCTCAGACCTAATTCCAGGCCATTAGACACAGCTTTTAGTTATAGTGTTCCTGCCAACAATCCCTGGATGTACTAGAAAGTAGGCTAAAAGCAATTCTTTCTAGAATAGCAACAATTTCCACATAACAGGAACCTCTTCATAGATGATAACTCATATTGACAGTTTGTAACTCACTTGACTTCCTCGAGCAGTTTCTTTACTGACAAACCTCTCCATTCCTACTTCCTCACATACTCATCAAATGCTATCAGATCAATCTTGTAACCTTGAATGTTTAACTGTGAAATGCCTTAAATACGAAGATGCTGATATTGTAATATTTAGCACTTAATATCTGTATAATGTTTCTGACTTCTGAATGCAGTTTTTATTTATATCCAACTTACACCCCCAAAATTCAGACCTGATTTACCACAAAAAATCAAACCACCAAACAAATAAACCAAAAATCGCACTGGACTGTACAATAAAGCTGACATTTTTTAAAGTGAGAAATAATTTATAGAGACTGAAAAAATAAGTCTACTGAGAATCTGTGTAGAATAAAACATTTAAATCCTAATTTAGATCTAGATTTCTTGGTAGCTATATCTGAATGGGAAACATAAATATTATATAGTTTTCAATGTCTACAGAAAAAAAGACATTTTCTTATTGTTCTTGTTTTGATTATTTTTATTATTACTTTTCAGAGGAGCAGAAGAGCCATTCTAATTTTTCCTATTTTTGTGTCTGGTAGAAACTAATCAAACAGCTCTTTTATGTAATTTTTTATTATTATTAATTTTTTAGAGAGAGAGAAAAGGAGAGGGAGAGAGAGAGAAACATCTATGAGAGAAATATCAATCCGCTGCTGTGGATTGAGCCACAACACAGGCATGTGCCCTGACCGTGAATTGAAGCTGTGACCTCAGTGCATAGGACAATGCTCAAACAACTGAGCCACAATGGCCAAGGCTCAAACAGCTCTTTTAAAAACATAACACAGTCAATGGAAGCCTTGCAAATCATAACTTCCTATAATCAAAGACATATTCATAGCTAAGCTCTTTGCTGAGAAACAGTAAAAGTCCCAGGCCATTCTAAGTATGAAAGACTAGACAAACTGCATTGTCTTCCCCTTTAATGAAGGTCCACATTATGACCAGAATAGACAGGGGTAGATGTTTTAGTTTGTCATCTTTCCTAGGTTTCCAGAAACAGTGAGTCAAAGACCCAAGTGCCACCTACCCAGTGACATAACTAAAAGCATTACTTTTCCTTAAGGTAAAAGCCCAGTGGAGTAATCTGTACAAATAGGGAAGGCATCTCATAACATTCAGGTATGGAAGGCTCAATATTTGTAATACAGCATACATATATTGGAAGAAAAAGCATTTTGAAATTTCCTTATTGTGAAAAAAAAAAAAAAAAGGAAATACTTTCTCTCTAGTGCCTACATATATAGGCACTAGAGAGAAAACCATCCAACAAATGACAGTGCACTAAAGGTCCATCAAGAAGTAGCTAGAAGCATATGAGTAAAATTCAGCTCTAAGGATACAGGAACAAGAACTATTTAATGAGGCAGCATCAGGGAAGTCTGATAGCAGGCAGCAGCATAGCCCCACCCCAAGCCAGGGGTGAGTCACAAGATTCCGGAGCCTTCGGTGAATTGGCAAGGTCAAGGTCAGGCCACAGACCAAAAGACCAGAGTTCTGAAGAGATTAACAATAATCTCTACTTAAAATGCCGTATTACCATTTCAACTAGGTAGCCCAAAATGTCAGCCTTGAGTCAGAGGCATTTGGCAGAATAAAAAGCAAAGTTCTTACCATATTCTTGATGCGTTGAGAAAGTCAAAGTTTTTAAGAAGGATGGTGTTGAGAATTTTGTTCCAAACCAAATGGTATCACCATTAGGCCAAGGTGAAGCAAAAATATGAAAAATGCTATTTGGGCCTCATGATCTCTGAGAAACAATGCACACTTTAGTTCATTCTTTGCTTTGTTTACTTTCAGGGAAAGATAAAAAACAAACAAAAAAACCCTTACATATGAATTCTAGGAAGCAGATTGATTGGCATTGTGCTTTCTGAAAATCCTCAGGTGCACATTTGAAAAGTTCAAATTCCTAGGCAGAATCTTAACTAAACTTATGTTGCCTGTGGTTATCTAGTGAGCTTTCTTTTTGGTGGATGCCTTCATCCTGTTAGGTTGCTACAATGATATTCCCCAAATACAGCACAGAGAGAACAAACAGTTCAAAAGAGTCTAAATTGTTAAACAGTACAAAATATTCAGTCATGAGACCAGGTCAAGATTCAGATCTAACGTGGATGTAGGAGGAAAAATCAATCTCAGCAGTTCCCTACCTCAGAGTCTAGCAAACAATTCATGCTGACAGCTCTCCCAGAAGATCGGCCCCACCCTCCCTTCCATCAGCCCTCCCACAAGTTAGCAGCCCTGCCCCAGTGTGATCACAAAGAGACTGGCTGAGGCTCAGAAAATCACCTATCTTTGTAACTGTCCAATGCCTTCAGTTTAGAAACAAGCAAACACCCAAGAATGCATGGTCTTGACATGTTGGGTAGACTTAAAACAAACTTTTCAAACAATAAAACCTGACTGCTGCAAAAATTATTACAAATGAATTCCACCCTATCACATGACAATATTTCAGTAATTTCTCTAGAAGGAATAAAAAATATCAAAACTCAAATCCAACATACACTGAAAGCATATAATGCCAGAAATGTTGACAATTCTACACAATAGATTCAGGATTCAATAATTCTTGTTCCTTTAAGCCACTTTATTCACTCTTACTCCCACACC
Organism: Cnephaeus nilssonii; assembly: GCF_951640355.1. Classification (NCBI taxonomy): domain Eukaryota; kingdom Metazoa; phylum Chordata; class Mammalia; order Chiroptera; family Vespertilionidae; genus Cnephaeus; species Cnephaeus nilssonii. The sequence goes on from NC_137072.1 coordinate 59,433,682, forward strand.
CTTCTTATTGCTTGTAAGGAGAAAAAAAACAATTATAATTTTAAATAAGCTAAGAGCGGTACAATAAATTTATATGTAAGAGTATAAGAAAAGAGACATAAATTCCATGTCTTAATTTTAAGCACAAAAAAATAAGAATATTTAAGTTAAGGATGACCCATATACTCACACACATATAATTTCAGCAAGTTCCTTACTGAACATATTTTGGGCCCTCATGGTACAGTTCCAGGTAGAATCTTGCTCAGAATATATACATGTCAATGATTAAATCAAGCTATTAGATAGTATTCCTAAACATAAAATATCTTCTACCAGGTATATTAAGATTGAGATGAAAAGAAACCCATTTGTACACTGGCTAAATATGGAAACATGACTAAAACTTACATCATTCTGGTGTGCAATTAATATAAATATAGCAAAGATAACCTATCATCAAGTAGAATGACATTTACTTTTGAAATGCTATTTCTCTGTTCTGTAAGCCATGACCAAATTGTCTTGATCCTTTAAATAAAGAAATACTAGGTCATTGGGAAAAAAAAAAGAAAAAAGATGAGTGCTAATCTTTAGGTAAAAGCAAAAACCTCAGTCATCTCAGGACACCAAGAGTTTGAAAGACAGCACTTTTTTGGGAATATGGTTGACATTTTCCACATATTTCAAGAAGGTTTTACTGATCTAAAATTGTAGCAGATGGAGAAGCAGCAAGTGTGAATTCAGCAAATATACAAGATACAAGATTCCAAACTAGGCCAGCCACATAGGCCTCTCACAACTGAGGTTAGGGGATGGAAATACTTTAATACTTCAGAAAAGATAGAACAGATTCATTAAACATGCAATGAACCTAAGTCCCAGATTGTGGGACAGAAACAATAAACATGGGAAAACGAAGGTAAGAGTCAGATACCACAGTAAAAAGAGGAAATAGTTCTCCATCACTTTGCAGGCTAACTCAAAGGTTCCTATGCTATTAACCAGGGGTCCTCAAACTTTTTAAACACGGGGCCAGTTCACTGTCCCTCAGACCGTTGGAGGGCCGGACTATAGTTTAAAAAAAAAAAACTATGAACAAATTCCTATGCACACTGCTAAGTCGGCTGCTAAGCAGGACAGGCAGCGGCAGCAAAAACACCCAGCGGGCCGGATAAATGTCCTCGGCGGGCCCGCATGTGGCCCGCGGGCCGTAGTTTGAGGACCCCTGCTATTAACCAATATGCTTCTCTAAAGGCAACTTCTTATTTATTTTGACAATCACATTCCAAACATTCATCTTGCCAGTTGTTTGGGAATTGTAAAACACACACACACATTGAATATTTATAAAATCAGAATCCATGGGTTCAAATCTTACTTCTACTGCATCCCAGTCATGTGACCATAGGAAATATCTTAGTCTCTAAATAATAGATGTAAATTTGAAATAGTGGTATTTACATATTTTGTTGTAAAGATTAAATGAACTCTACTATAATTAAATTACTCGACATTTTCTCATCTTCATGGTTTCCAAAAATCTAAGAATAAGGTGTAATAAAATTAAGTGATATAGATATTTTTCAAATAAATATGCAGTCCAAATAAATATATCTGTTTGGGCTAAAAATGTAGTAATTCCTTCTTTTACTATGGTGAATATTAGAAAAAGAAAAGGGGGAAATGGGCAAAAAGAAAAAAGAGGAAAATGTTTTAAATCAAGATTCCAATCATATTACCAATCCAGAAATATCGTTCTGTACATTATGTTGGAGAGAATTTGATAATTTCCCAAAATGTCTTTTGATTCAGTAAGAAGTACACAGACAGAGTGATTTAATTTAAATTGCAAATCAAGATCTGTTTGTTTACTTATACCATCCTAACTGCATGGAGAAAAGAGGAAAACTATGTGCACACCAGCCTTAGACATATATTTGAAGTAGACTGCGCTTCAACCAAACACAGTGTGTGTTTGTGTGTGTGTGTGTGTGCTTTTGGCTACAGCACAGCACAGAAATGTGTTTACAGACTGTTGAACGAACTCAATGTTATGTTTCCAAATATCAGTAATATAAACAGAGTAAGAAAATTCCAATTTGTTTTTGAACTTTATCCATTAAAGAAACGCACTTAAAAGTTTGTGTTCTAAATTCTGTATTTTAGAAGACATAAAAGGGGGGATATCCACCATGGCTTTCTTGTTCTTGGTTCTTTGATAACATCCATTATCTTTCCACTTGCAGGTGATTCAAAGAGTCACAACTGAGGCAAAAGTCACAGATTACCCTGTATAAGACACAACAGTAAAACTCTGCAAAAGTTAAGTGATGAACAGATGAGTAGTTTCCATGGAAGCAGCACAAAATGGAAGTTTGATTTGTGAGTGAACCAAATGGTCGAGGTGTCCACAACATGGTGCCAGTGGTGGATTTTAAGTATCACTCTCAAATAATATGCATTTTCTTGAAATGTAAAATTTAATATCCATATGTCTACATAACTTTACCTGGCTAATAACACTTACAACCTTCATCCACTTTTAAAATGGATGTGACTCAGAAGAAGTTAAAAAACTGAAAGAATAACATGTAATTTCTAGAGGTATCTCAGCATTACTAATTAAAACCTTATTTTCACAAAATCTATTCTATGAATCACTAGTTCATAGGGAGTTAAATAAATATAAAATTATTTAATGGATAAATTAAACTTACATACTGTAATATTTTTCAGAGCCATTAACATCTTAATGAGCATTGTTCATCTCTAAGAGTGTGATGCAAAAGGCAGAGCTTCAAAAACTCGCCTACCCAGGGAGACTTCTTTATCCAGCTCCAGCTCCAATATTTTAAGGAAAACACTTATAGAAATAATGTAAGATTGAACTCCCTGGCCAGACATTCAGTGATAGATAACACAGGAGATTTTTATAATTCAATTCAAATCAATTACTTTTTAGTGAGTAACATAATGACTGTGCCTTTGACACTATGTTATTTTCCAAAGAGCAATAACCATGTAAGTTGACTGGTGGGTCCCAATTGGATGAATAATTTTCCACATATTTGTTTTAATCATCTGGGCAAATTACCTTTGGGGGAAATATATATATGGCTTGGCTCTGTTGTCCCAGATACCCCTAACTAATTAGCAGGTATACAGAAAAAAAATAGAGATAAGAACAGTAAAAGACAGGGAAGAAAAAAAATAAAAAGGCAGAGAATGTTTTACCTACAAGCTCCAGAACATAGTCACTGGTGAAACTGTGCAAAATGTGGTAAGTACAGCCAAGAGCTATATTTTATATGTAGAATTACTAGGATTTTCAGTTTAATCCATTCTAAATCTATGTCAAAATAAACAAAACCAAAAAGAAAGAATCAAATACTTTTCTAATTAAACTTGAATGACTGTGAATCTCCATTGTCATACTTCCTAAGACTCAAAGTTTATGTGACTGCTTCTAATATCATAAAGGCCTATAGGATTGATGTTCTTTATGAATGAATCAGAAGCATACTTTATTTCTACAAGAATCACTGCTATAACCTACAGAGAGAAAATAAGATTGAGGTCATCTTTTCCTTCCTACCTACTTTATCAGCTGTTCAATTATATCCTAGGACTATATTTAAGCTGACAACTGATTATTTCTCTTGTATTCCCTCTGCTCACACTGTTTTTTAGCTTCCTTACTCTTCCATTAGCTGCACTGTCTTGTTTTTGCCTGCATCTGTTTTTCATTAGCCTCCCAGAGAGATAACTTTTCATTCAACAATATTTATGAAGTACCCATGATAGCATGAGACTGAATATATGTATTTGGGAAGATCTGTTTCAAGATTGGAAGAAGCGGACAATCTCTCAAGGGAGCAAAGGACAAAAATAGCTGCTACTTTATCAGCCAATAATAAGATTAATTTTTTGATAAGTGGCTTTTTGCGAGAGTGGTAAATGAGATAGGGAAACTCTTGATTCCTAGTTCGTGTAATGCTATTTTGATATTACCTAAGGATTGCTTTAGAAACTATTGCTCCTCATTTGTAAAATGGCAAGAGGTTGTACATTTTAAAAAGAAATATGAATATTCTTAATGAATCTCTGTTGTTCAAAAGCTCTGTGTTAGACATGTAACAATATTTTAAATGCTGAGCTGATTTTTACTTCACTGTCTCCTTTAACAACTATTTTTTACATGGCTGTCATTAAAATATTGAATTATCAAAAATTAATGTAGTATACTGTATAAAATAAATGAGCTAAGAATGTAGTTGTTCCAAAAATATAAAACTGAATTTATTTAAATTAATTAGATTTTTGACTGAATACCTTCTGTATAGTTAGGTTAAGGGCATACTCTGTCAATGGTGTTATTTCAGTAAACCACAATATTAAATGTGGATTTTCTAGTATGGAATCCTCGACATTTTGTTTCATTGTGGTTAATGCAAACATTCTAATTAGAGTACAAATTTTCAGAGAAAAGTATTTATCATACATTTGTTATTAGGCAGGAGATATGTAAAAGGACTAATGTTTACAATGGGAAAAAATGTATATGCATGATAGAAATAGACTTTAATATATTAGCTGAGTTTCATTGGGTTGCAAGAATAGCCACCATCTAGTGCTAGAATAAATAAAAAGCATACTTTTAGGAAGATACTGGCACATCTCAGAGAAGCTTAGCCAGAGCTAAGCAACTGGCTCTCAGGTAAAGCAAGTATCATAGCAGGTAGAATTCAAAGACCTCAGGGGCGCTGCCATTAATAAAACTCAACTACCAGAAGCTCCCAGCCTCGGTGTCTCTCAGTTCAACTTCCTAAATCCCTGGGATTATGTGATGGCTATTGTTTCAATGAAGTTTTCACCTCTGACCCCATCAGCCGCAGTAGACCAAGGAGTGCATATAGCACAGCCATGACTGATGGAGAACCACGCCCCAAACACCCCTCTTCTGAATCAGAGGTAATTTCCAGAGAGGGAGAATGGTTGTCACGAACCAAGAGCTATTCATTGTCTACAGCCAAAAAGAAGCCTGATAGTTTCCTAAATTAAATTTTAATGATTATCAAAGTTGATTATTCTAACTTTAAGGATAGCTGTTGTTGTTATCACTTCTCAGCCTTTTGGCTAAGATCAAGTGTAGCATCTGTTCTGATCAGTTTAATATCTGATGCGTCCTCTATCCGAGGACAATATATTAAATGGATTTTTTTTGTGGGGGGGAAGCAATACAACTAAACTATGTGCTCAGTCTTCCTTTGTAGTACACAGAGAGAAGTATTACAAAATGCATTTAATTTTATTTATATACGTAAACACAGGGGAGGGGGACAAACCCTAATAGGCTTTAATGTTTCTTTTTTCTCCCTTTGTGCTTTTGCAGTCTTGGATGCAAAATGTAATTATTCAACTGTTAAATTTTATAAAAAATTGAAAACTTAACGGTATGATAAAAGAATAAAGTAGCTTTTCTATATACTAATGCGTATATCAAGAATATAAGGGCCTGATGCCTTTTTAGAAATAGGGTTTCCTTTTGTGCATTCAAGACATTACAGCTTCTGACTACTCCTAGATCAAAGGATTTTACTCTGTTACTGCGGAACATACTTCATGAAGTTAGCAAAGTGTTTTTTTTAACCTGCCCTTTAGGAAAGTTAATAATCAGCCTTACTTGCTGTAACATTCAGAATTTACCAAGGAATTCACTGACTAAAAAAGTGGCACATAAATAAGCAAAGATAAAAAGAAAACACTGAATTCTTCAAATAATTACATAACCTCCCTTGATATTAAACCACACAAATCATAGTTACTCTTCTGCCTATTCTATGGTGGCATAATGAGCTGAATAATAAAACTATAGGTAGTTCTTTATGATCATGGTGAGGGAAGAACTGACTTCAGTGGCCATTGTGAAAGGTCTGTGGTCAAAAATAGCTAAATTTGTTTTTCTCCCTCTGGTAATAACCAAACACTTAACTCCTCTAATGAATTCCTTTTGTTGGATCATGGGAGTGGGGAATGGAAAGCAGGAAATTGCAAGATGCAGAGACAGGCTCTTATTGTCTGGCAGCTGACTGCTGAGCCACAGCAACATCAGTGAGGCTCAAGCGAGAAGAGAAATGACAGAGTACAATGGATTCCTTTGTACGTTCAGCAGTGTGTTAGATTCAGGGCCAGATACCAGCAGTGCACGGAGATGGCAAACAAGCATGGATGTCTGTGAGAAGATGAAAGCCTTGCTGATTTGCACACTGGCAAATGACATGCGGGCACACACCAGGGATTTTCCACAAGGCTCCATCTTTTTTCTTTCTTTCTTTCTTTCTTCGGAGGAAGAAAATCAATTAAACTTGGAGCCTTTGACCTTCACCCTCAAGGACTCAAACTAGCTAGAATGGCAATCCCTCTATGATAGCATGCTATGTTGCCTTGAAAGAAATTGCACTGAGAATGAAAAGCAGAAGTTTGTGAGTATAGATAAAGGAAGCTATGAAAACTGATTCCCTTTTGTTCCACGGGTTCAGGCTGCATTACCAGAATTTTGCTGATATATACTGTGAATCATAGCAATTCAATTTTAATAGGAAGTGTGTGTATGTGCGTGTGCATGCGCACGTATGCGTGTGTGTGCATCTGTGTGTGCATGTGTGTGTTGATAACGTCTCCATGTAAGTAATATGATTGATGCAACTAACATTGACACAATAGATTCTAAAATTAATCTAGAACTATGTATGGCTGTAGCTTATTTCATTATTATATGCAGAGAAGACTCCATCAAGAATCCTAGGGTCTCCCTCCAAAAAGCTTGAGCAGAAGCTGTAGTCTGGAGCCATCTAGATCAGACCCCAACACATTTGGTTGGCCTGACCAGGCCAATTTTCAGATCAATAGTAACCACTGGCCTAGCTGCAATCTATTTCTTATTGTGAATCACATTACAGTAGACAGAACCCAATTCCAATCTATACTAATAAAAGGGTAATATGCTAATAGACTGGGAGACCTTCCAGGAGACCTTCTGGACATTCTTCTGGACAAAGCCATGGTGGGGGGACCAAGGTAGAGGTGGTTAGAGGCCAAGAGGGTAGGGAAGTTGTGGGTGATCAGGCCAGGATGGGACAGCAGTTGTGGGTGATCAGGCTGATGGGGGACGGGGCCATTGGGGGTAAGCGGACCAGCAGGGGGGCCTGTTGGGGGTGAGCAGGCCATCAGTGGGGGTCAGTTGGTGGTGATCAGGACAGCAGGGGGCAGTTTGGAGTGAGTAGGCCAGCAGGGGGGCAGTTGGGGGCGAGCAGGCCAGTGGGGAGGGAGGGTGGGGGCAAGCAGGCCAGTTGGGGGGGGGGGAAGTTGGGGGTGAGCAGGCTGGTGGGGGGGGGGCATTTGGGAGTGAGCAGGCTGGCAGGCAGAGTGGTTAGGGGCAATCGGGCAGGCAGGTGAGCAGTTAGGAGCCAGCAGTCCTGGATTGCGAGAGGGATATCTGATTGCCGGTTTAGGCCCAATCCCTGTAAACTGGCAATCCTTCAAGGGGTCCCAGATTGGAGAGGGTGCAGGTTGGGCTGAGGAACACCACCACCCCCCACCCCCCCATGCACGAATTTTGTGCACCGGGCCACTAGTATATAAATAATTAAAATTAGCCTGGTTCTATTTCTTCTACATTAAAAAGAAATAAATTTTGGACTTAGTGAAAATCATCACATAAGCCCTAAAAAATCTAATATTTACATATTTAATAAGTCTACTAACTATGCTATGCCAGACACTAAAGTAGGAGTTTGCAACTCATTTTTAATTTTGCTTGGTGGAAAAGAAAAGCATCAAACTAGAAGATAGAATGAACTTTAATGCAAGTGATCATTATTCAACAGTTTCTAGTTGAAATGGATGAAACACCAGAAAAGGGAACTGCACAGGCTGGTACAACACATTAGGCTTTTGGAAGGTTCCGTGGAAGCACTAATTATAAAGACAATGGAATCAAATGGCTCTTGCTAAGCATAATAGATGCATTGGAGAAAGACACTGAAAGGCTGAGGGTAATTTTACAAATCAAAGGCAAAATGTAAGACAGAGTTTCTCCTAGGCTGTATATAAAGTCACTCTTATTTTTTAGTGTAGGACAAAAAGATCAGAGGATCTGGGCCAGTAGCAGAATTCCAAAGAAAGTTGGTATTTCAACTACATTGTCAAGGCTCTGGGTGGATAGCAGTGGGACTCTGAGACATGGGGCCATGTGGGTAGAAAATATTGAAGCCTCAGATCCCTTTGAAACTCTCTGTGGCAGAATATTCTGTTGGTGGAAATAGTTATGTCATGAAAGTGAAATAAATTTTTAGGGGTGAAATAGGCAGGTTGAGGATATTTTAGGAATTAAGGGGTCCATGGAAAAAACACAGGGCTACAGAGTTGCAAAAGGATACATTTCCATAAGACAAGGGAGCTGGGAGTGGCAGAAGTTACATTTCCACAAGATAAGGGAGCTGGGAGTAGCAAAAGGTACACATTTACAAAATAAGAGGGAGGAAGAAAAGCCCAGAGGGAATAGGAGAACAATAAGGGAGAAGAGGGAGCAAACCTCGCTAGTTCACCTGAGACTTGAGCTCAGGAGTTGCTATAGTGACCAAATCAAAGGGAAATAGTGACCAATCAGAGGGGATATTGAGGCACAAAAAACTGCAGCCTTTATAAACAATAGGGAAAGGGACTTGGTGGGACTCTTTCCCCCTCCCCACGTAGGAGTTTATGCTTGTTTCTCAATAAATTTCCCCCTTTGCTATACCATCTCCCATCCATGGTTTCATTCTTTGACTCCACCAGACAAAGAGCCTGGGGAACCATCCTACCCAGGGGAATACCACTGTTCCAGTCCAAATTTCCCATTTCAAAAGGCTGCCATATGTGAGTAGGAGGGGTGAGGAACCTTTCTTCTGCCAAGGGCCATTTGGATAGCATCATTCACGGGCCATACAAAATTATCAACTTAAACCTTAGCCTGCTATATTTGGTCAGTCAAACATTTAATTAACTCACCCCTAATGCCTTGTCAGGGCCAGACCAAATGATTTCACAGGCTTTATACAACCCATGGGCCAGATGTTCCCCACCCCTGCAGGAGAGGAAAATGTCCTACAGCAGGTCCAGGCTGCTATAAAACTAGTTCTACCACTAGGGCCATGGTCTAATGAAACTACTACTATCTTCACGTTTCTGCAAGATCCAGGCTTTCTGAGTAAAGAATGATTGAACAGGCACCCTGAAGATAGGTCTCCCCTAGAGCCATTTGTTTATATTCCAAAACATTGCTGGGGTGGGGGGGCGGGTGTAGGAAGGCTAGCGTCTTTTTCTCCTCCCTAGAGACAATTTATTTATATTCCAGAGCAAAAGTTTCTCTCTAGAGAGGAGAGAGCAGATGTGTCCGCAACCCTATAAGCTGTAGCTGTTATAACTTCAGGGTTTTTCTTTTATAGTGTAACCACTGCGTACACAAGTGATATTTGACCCTCATTCTGTTGCCTCATGGGAAGTTAAGACACTACTAAGATGCTCTGTGAATAAATTGTTCTCTCATACAGAGATCTGCAGTTTCCCTTAGAAAATGAATATTTGGTAGGTAGATAGATACATAGATGATGATAGATAGATAGATAGATAGATAGATAGATAGATAGATAGATGATAGATAGATGATAGATAGGTAGATAGATAGATAGATAGATAGATAGATAGATAGATAGATAGATGATAGATAGATGATAGATAGATGATAGATAGATAGATAGATAGATAGATAGATAGATAGATAGATAGAGGCCAAATAATTTGTTTACTTACAAGTAAAGTAACATCTCAGATCCTTCAAAGTTTTAAACTTCAAAATGTGACCCAGCACTCATGGTGGAGAAAAAGCTGTTATGTGGGATTTCTGGCAATTCCCAGTAGGAATTTCACAGAATAAATCCCAAGGGTTCTGGAGCAAGACCATGTCATCTATAGTAGAGAGTGAAACACCATTTAAAAACCAAATTCTGAATTGTTCCAAATTCAGAGTTGGCAAGAGCCATGAAGGAGCATGAAATACTTTTCACAAGAAGGCAGAAGGCTAGTCAGAATCTGAAAGGGACAGGGGAGGGCAAAGAGTGTTCAAATGCTGCCTCCTACCCTGAGCGATATGAAAAAGGAGACTATGCAGCTTTGCTTACAAAAAGAAAAGGTTGATCAAGGTCTTCAAGAGGAAACAAGATTTCATTTAAATCCTAGGTGTAGAAAGTATTTTGTAAAGAGTTTTGAGACCTCGGGAGTCCATTAATAATGGAATGGTGGACTTAGGACTGGAGTTTCAGGAGAATAGAAGAAAGAGAGGATGGGTCAGAAAACAGAAACATCAGGTGGTACTGATATGAGAATAAGACAAAACACCACTCAGTCCAAGAGTCTACATTTGAGGAATGGTTGAAAAAAATAAGGATATGAGGCAGGTAGACCTTGAGTCCCCAAAATAAGCACATAATGGTGAATAACAGGCATTTGGGTCAATGTATTGATTAATTTTATGTGTCAACTTGACTGGGTAAGAGATGCCCACAAAGCTGATAAAACATTATTGCTGAATATATCTGTGAAGGTGTTTCTGGAAGAGATTAGAATCAGTAGGCTGAGTAAAGAAATCCACCCTCACCAAAGTGGGCAAATATGATTTAATCCTTGAGGCCCTGACTTGAATAAAAAGGCAAAGGAAGGGCAAATTCTTACTCCCTCTTCTTGAGCTGGGACATCTATATTCTCCTGCCCTGGGATATCAGGTTGTTGAGATATGTGTTGGCCATTTGTATGTCTTCTTGGGAGGAGTGTCTGTTCAGGTCCTCTGCTAATGGTTCAGGTTGGATTGCTTGTTTGTTTGGTGTTGAAATTTATTAGTTCTTTATATATTTTAGAAATTAACACCTGTTGTTTATGAATATCTTCTCCAATTCAGTTGATTGCTTTTTGTTTTGATGGCAGTTTTTGTGTTGTTGTTTTGCTGTGCAAACCTTTTTATATAGTTTGATATAATCCCATTCATTTATTTTGCCTTTACTTCCCTTGCCTTAGGGCCAAATTAATAAAATCCTGTCTTAAGACAAAGGTCTGTAAGTTCAGTAGCTAGTTTTCTTCTATGTAACTTATTGTTTCAGGTCCTTATAGTTAGGTCATTGATCTATTTTGTGTTAATTTTTGTAAGTGGATACAAACAATAGTCTAGCTTCATTCTCTTGCATGTTACTTTACAATTTTCCCAGCACCTTTTATTGAAGAGGCTTTCTTTTCTCCATTGTATGTTTTTGGCTTCTTTGTCAAAAATTATTGGGGCCCTCAATTCTGTTCCATTGGTCATTGTATCTGTTTTTCTGCCAATACTATGCTGTTTTGATTATTATTGTTTTGTAATCTTATTACAAAACAAGAGTGTGATACTTTCAGCTTCATTCTTTTTTCTCAGGATGGCTTTGGCTATTTGGGGTCTTTTGTGGTTTCATACAATTGTATACATTGTCATATGTCTTGTGAATTCCTCCATTATGCATATCCTAAATAATAAAGAGCTAATATGCAAATGGTTGTCATGCCCTTATGCCATCATGCAGTAATGGCTCAGACACTCAACACTGAGAAGAATGGGGACCAGCCAGGCACAAATGAGCTCGCGAAAGAGGACTGGGGACCAGCCAGGCACAAATGAGCTTGCGAGAGAGGAATGGGGATCAGCCAGGCTGAGGTCCAGAGTGCCTGCAGCTGCAGCCCTGGCAAAGCCGCCTGCCCACGGACCCCTGCTGCTGCAGCTGGCCCAGGCAAAGCCAGCCTGGGTCCTAGGTGCCTAAAGCCAGCCAGAGGGAGGGAAGCCCGGGTCCCAGGTACCTGCAACTGGCCAGAGGAGGGAATCCTGGGTTCCACGTGCAGGGCGAGGCAGAGTTGGTTAGGGGTGATCAGGCCAGCAGGGGAGAAGTTAGGGGCAATCAGGCCAGTAGGGGAGCAGTTAGGGGCGATCAGGCAGGCAGGCAGAGGTGGTTAGGGGTGATCAGGCAGGCAGGTAGAGGGGTTAGGGGCGATCAGGCAGGCAGACAGGTGAGCGGTTAGGAGCCAGCAGTCCTGGATTGCGAGAGGCAGTCGGGACATTTCCTGAGGGGTCCCAGATTGGAGAGGGTGCAGTCCACGCTGAGGGACCCCCCCCCACTCCCCTGCATGAATTTCATGCACCAGGCCTCTAGTGAAATATAAGTGTATATCTCTTTGAATAATTATTCATTAAAATTCTGTCTTTCCCACCCCCTAAAAAAAGGGGTGAACAGGACCTGTTTTTGGTCCACCATATGTCCCTGGTGTTCTAAATCTGAAACTTAGTAGAAATTTAAAACATAGTGTGTAAAATAATTGATACAATAGTGTACTTCTAAAGGGCTCAGGCATTAATAGTCTGAGAGTCCCTAGAGTCTTTGAAAGACTTTGGTGTTTGCTATGCTAGAAGACTGGAAAGGTGTTGGCAGAAGACTGAGTAGCATGATTTTAAGTTTGGCATTTATATTTTCATAATAAAGTATATGTTTTTTTAACATCAGTACGTAACTTACCTGAGAAAATTTTATTGTAAAATTACTTTTCTTTCATTGGAACATACAAATGACTTCTTTCAAAGTGTCCTTGTTTCTTTCTCCTCTGTGCTCTGCCATCATTTATCAGTCAGAGAATAAGGCTATGGTTTAAAAAAAAAAAAAGGTGAAAAAGATAGGAGGGGGTCCAGAAGACAGGCACTGAAAATCCTGGCTGACAGGTTAGGTCACCTAGGCTTGGGTATGTTTTAAATCTTCCTAGGTCTGAAGCTCCATAAGGCAGCAGAAGCAACATTTTCCTGATAGAAACTGATGCACATATAGTATGTCCCCAGTTATATGCATGGTGCAACTTAATGCCCCATAAAGCAATGACAAAAATACTTCAGATTTTTGTCAAGGGAGACATACTGTAGGAAAAAGAATGAGGGTTTGAGGTTAGACAGATCTTGAACCTGACTCCCACTTTTAGCTAGGACTCATTTCCAAAACAGCATATAATTAGAATGAAATGAACTAAAGCATATAAAACATGCCATACAATCAAAAATGTTTAATCCTTTTCCTAATATTAAGGAATCAAATCTATATTGAGCTGTTCTATAATTTAATTGCATCACTGTAAATATTCTGGTTGTAATATTGTACTGTATTTTTACAAGAAGTTACCTTTGGAAGAAACTAGGAAAAGAGTACAGTAGGTCCTCGGGTTACGTGGGAGATCCATTCCTACAGCGCAACGTAACGTGATTTTCACCGTAAGTCGGAACCCACCTACATAAGCACCTACGTCACTCACATGGAGCACATACACAGCAGTAATGAAGTGAAACAGTAAAAAAAATTTAAAAGAAAGATAACAATTCCTGACCTTTACTTGTGGCAAATAAATAATAAAAAACATAAAGTACATATGTACATATGTCGAAATGACAAAACTTTTTTTTTTTTATAAATAAATGGGAGATGGTGACGTAACCACGAAAGGACTGCCTGTATAAGGGATCTCTCCGTGTCACTTTTTACAACTGCATGTGGATCCACAATTATCTCAAAACAAAAAAAAGTTTAATTCTAAAAAGTCTATAGGGAGAGGGAAGAGAACTTCAACTCATACAGGGGTACAACTGGGGGAAACTTTAAAAATTCAAGTATTCATTTTCCATCATTTCAAAGATGATATAAAAGGAAGCGCAATTTCGTTAAGTGACTTAGGCAACACATGGCTCATTGTTGACAGAGACAACAGGAAATGCTCAGTGTCCTAGTCTCAGAATGGTTTTATTACACAAATCTAAGTATATTTTTGAAAAGGACTCCTTGATATCTAATCCTCCTGGATATCAATTCTTTACTGTTCTCACTCTGGGGTTGCTATATTTGCATTGACAGCCTTTTATAGAGAGGACTATGTTTTGTTT